>NC_031975.2:7811860-8122277 GCF_001858045.2 Oreochromis niloticus
CCCCCAAAATTCATAGCAGGCAACTTGTGCTTTTAAACACTATTAAAACGATGTGATAAACACTATGGACTTTTGCTAAACCAGACACATGTATATACCAGCTCATGATGATGAGCTTAACTTAAGCTGCTAAAAGAGCTAGATAACATCCTAATGTTCAATATCGATCAAGATTTCTTTATAAATACGTGCAACTTGTCAAGGTTAGTATCAGTGTTGCCTACTGCTAGTTGGTAAAGTTAATGGTAAATGGTATTTTCACTTATGCTTAGCTTCCTATTCATCCATAACCCTTTATCGAGTGTAGAACCCCATGTAGTAACTTTATTTGCATCATAACAACGGAGAAAGCACCCCCCCCCCCCCCCCCCCGCACACACACACACACAAGAGTAAAATGTTCATGTGATATCCTCTAATAACACTCAAATTTTGAATTATTCAGTGAAAATAAAAAGCTTGAAATTGTTCCAGTCATAACATTTTCCTTAGGTCAGAGGTTCCCAAAGTGTGGGGCCCGCCCCCTAGGGGGGCGCAGAGCCATTGCAGGGGGGCGCGGTATGAAAAAAAAAAAAAGAGAGAGCGCTTGGACAGGTTTTTGACGGGGCTCCCACACAAACGCAAAGCAGGAGATGAAACATCGCCAAATATGTTTCCAAACCAACTTCCTTCCAAGCCAAAGACAGGAAAATATGGTGAAGCATATCTTCCCTTTGGCTTCACCTGCACAAGTGCCAAGGTAGGTCTCCCCTGCAAAATTAGTTTAGTGCGTCGGGAGCACGCGCTGTGCTCTCCAAATCAGGGACAAACAGTATCTCACATTCTTGATTTTTAGTTCACAAACACTTCTTGTAATAACTAACTACTCCCGACATTAAATGTCAGGAGTAGTTAGTTATTACAAGAAGTGTTTGTGAACTAAAAATCAAGAGCTAACATGATGTTAGCTCTTTATGCGGTAAAGTTACAGTGGGATACAAATAATATCAGGCTGATCCTGCCGTATTTGTTCCCCCTGTTCAAATCACGGACAAACAGTATCTCACAGCTGTTTATGTGTTTAAACCCATTTTGCACAGAGAGGCATTTTTTGAAAAATGTATTGATAGCAATGTTGAATATTATTACACAGGAAAAAAAAAAACAACTACACGTAAAATAATTACACCGTGATGCCTCTGCCTTTCTAAATGGAGGGACAGTAACTGCGTCTGTATATGTAAGCGTGTAAAACCTGAAGATAGTCAGATTAACAGTATTTTGTCTCTATCTGCCATTCTGCAATTCATCTCATGTAAACAATAACGTGGCGCACAGCGTGACGTGAAAAGAGGCACATACCTTTGTCGTTGCGTGACGAACTCTGTAATCCTCGTCCACACGTAAACGCAAAAAAGGAGTTTTAAATAATCTCCGTTTTCGGTGAATCGCAACGCCGTTTACGTGTTGACGAAAAGCCCAAACGCATAGAAACAGCTGAGTTTTCAAAAATACCCGTGTAGTTGTGGACGTAGCGTAAAAGAGTTAGTAGTATATTTTATTACTACCTGTAATTTATTGCCGTTTACTTGTATTTGCTTAATTGTTTACTAAATGTTTGAGGTGTGAAATAAACCCCAATGGAGTTTGTAAACAAAATATGGGTGTGTGTGTTTGGAGGATGTGTTTGTGCGGGGGTGGTGGTGGGGGGGCGCGAACATTTTTCTTGTAAAAAAGGGGGGGCCTGGCAAAAAAAGTTTGGGAACCACTGCCTTAGGTGAAGTTTAGGACACTGATGGAGAGGCAGGTGGCAGCACAAACCTGAACTCTTGACCTCTCCAGTAATATTAACTGGTGGCAGTGTTCTGCTATTGGGGGTTTGTTTTCCTGGTGCTGTTTAAGTTTGTAAAGGGAATTCTCCCTCAGAATCAGTGATTGAATTGACAATGTTCCAAAGGGCAGTAGGAGCTGAAACATATGCTATCCCCAACTGAACACCTGTAGAAGACTGTGGCCCAATGTACTGTTCACCAAACACTAAAAAACACCGAATGAGAGAAGAATAGTGTTGTAGTAAGGATTCTGAGAGTTGTAGAAGCATTGCCAAGTGCACTGAAGCTGCTCTAGCCCAGCACCTTGCCTTTAATTTGTTACCTCTCTGTAGCAATGTACAGCTACTTGATATAGAAATGTAATCCTCAGCAGAGAATGCTGCAGTGTGAGGGCTCTGAGATGCAATCCAGAGTTTATTTATGTCATTTAAATGTGCTCCTGTGTCATTTCAACTTAGTATGAGCGATAGTACTGCTGTTCTTGCTGGCCTGCTCTGCTCTCCCTTGTGTGTGCAAGAAATTCTAATCATGATGGTGAACTTAACATCAGTTGGACATTCAGTGTAATTTGGTAGAAAGTTTACCACTTAAAGGATGTCTGAAAATACTCCTAATACACAATATTATATTTTTTGCTAATATTGATCTTTGAATTCTGCTAATTAACTGAAATTTACAACATTTACACGTTCCCGTTTGCTATAGCAGATAATGTTATGCTGGAAACGTAATCCCTATAATCTCAACAAAATACCTTGATGAAGAGAAAGATTTGCAAGTCAAACGTGAAACCAGCAAATCAATTTAAATCTCGCTGACAATGAGAGAGGGGGGAAGAGAAATAAGACTTAATTGACCTCTAAGCATTGATTTGTGTACTTACCTACTAATTTAACTGCTTTCACAAGTGTCCTGAAAAAATAGCAAATCAAGCAAGCACTCATGGAACCTGGTGTCCAGGAAATCTGAATTGTATTTTATATATCGGGTATGTTTTATGCACAAAAGAGCTGATGGCTAATTAGCTGCCTACCGCTGACTAGATGGACTGTTTGACTTTTATTATGCCCTGACACTTGAGCTGGGTATCAGCAGCTTGGTTAGATGCCTGCAGCTATAGTATCTTTATTGTTCTTCACAAGACTAGACAATGTTCTTACACAGAATCAGCATAATTTGTTGGACCAATTACCAAAAGTTTTTTTTAGTCTCTTCTCAAGGAGCATAATACAGTGACCCATGAAGACTTAGCGTGAAAAAATATAACTATCTTACATCCTGTGTATCAAAATTTAAATACCTGAAAACAGAGAAAAGAAAAGAAAACCAAACAAAACAATAAGATAAATACTATGATGTACTGATAATCTACTGCAATTTGAGATGAATCCTTCTGATCCTTAAATATAGATTTGATTTGAACTTAAATTTAGTATTTTTCTCATTGCTGTTTCTTTTTAGCCCCTTTCTCAATCTAGCCCAATTCACAAATTTGACTCTTTCTTCACTTTATGCTTGAGGCTTGGTACTCCAGTTTCTGCATGAAAATCATTCACACATAGAATTTTATAATCAATGCCCACAGTAATAGGATTCCTCTGGCCATGGGCAATTAATACAGTTTTCTCCTTTTTTCCCTCCTTGCGCTGATCTCAAAGCTACGAGACATTGGCTTCTCCTCATTTACATATTTATTGCATTGGACTCAAATCTGGCGAGTGATTGATGTGGAGCCTGCCTTCTGAATTTTTAGCGGTCTATTATTATGAAAGACATGGAGGGGGGCTGCAGCACGTCAATGTAATTTTGATTAAAGTTGAAGAGGACAGAATCACGAGTGTTCCCCACCTACTCTCTTTTCCTACAGTGCTTAATCCGTGAGGCCAAGAGCTGATTTCAGCCTGTTATTGAGCCTGAGGAGTCAACCATTCACAAAAAAGAGGGAGATTCACTTGTTAAGATTTTAATCAGTGTGTCACTTGCTCCTAAAGTTAATGACAATATGATTATTTTCAGTTATTAATGGGTCTTTGGGAAACTTTTTCTTTCCCCTCTTCTATTTATTTTGTATCATGTATGTGGCTGTATCGTTCAGAATAATGTTACGAGCAGTATCCATCCGTTCATGAATGAAATAATAAAAAATGTTTTTAAAGCATGATTTTCCTCTGCATAGCAAAGGCTTTTGCACACCAAATTCCTTCAGATTGCTTTGCTGCACAGTGCAGACTGAGACAAAGACATGACACTGATGGCTGATCAGATGGTAAGCTTGTATGCTCAAGTGTGAAAAACTCTGCTCTGCATATGGTATATGTGCATACGTGCATGTAATGGGGTGCAGAATGGAGGTGACTGTAGAGCAGTTCTCCAGCAGTAGTCCATACTTGATCTGTTTTGTACTCCAATGGATCAGTTTCAACGTTTCATCTAACATTTCAGCAAGTTTGGGACATGGAATGTTTCTTCTTTAGTGTAAGCTTTAGCAGTTATAATAAAGTAGCTAACTTTCACTCCCATTTCTTAACTAAATGTAAACTCAAACCATATAAACGTCTCAGTTGAGGCAAATTTGCCTAAAATCAAAAGCAACCCTCCTTCTCTCAGCTTTACTTACTCCAGCACCCATCTGGAGGCCGGACAGATTCTTGAGAACTTAGATGGCTTTTATCAGTCTGATTTAGATGTAGTAAACTAATGCTGATACATGACATTACTACAAGCGAGCTTGTCAAGCACAGTGATTTCACTGGTTGGCTGCCTTTGTCCTTCAGAGCCAAAGGACGTGCATTATGAGATGCGGTAAACCAACAGTTCCATGTGGAGTTGGCTTTCTATGGTCCACTGATATGCCCTTAATGCATGCAATTTAATGTGACACATCTCTCAGATGGACTCATTGCTGGACTGGACTGATCTTTGCATTCAGCTAAACTGTGCATATCATAACCCATAATGAGTAGCACACAATACACTTCAGTGCAGGCTGTCTTTGCTTGGACATATTAATTGATTCATCTTCAGTTCTGGCTTGACGTGCGTTCAGATTCTTTGATGGTGCATTTTGTACTAGACTTCATAACGTCAAATTAGCAACAATAAGTACACATTTCTATAGTAATAAGATGAGGTGACTAAGTCACAAGGGACCTAAAGTACACATAGTTCTATAAGTATTTCGTTAAATGTAATTAAATTACATTAAATGTAAATCTGTAATTAAGTAATTTATACTTTTTAAAGTTTATTTACTTACATTAGGCTATCTGTGTGATGTATAGTGAGGATTAGCTACAGTTGTGCATACTTAATTTGGTTCAGAGTTTCTACTTTATTCATTTGTTTTTTATTTTATTTTGTTCATTGTTGTTCAGTTTTCCTGTCCACAGTGTGAAGCTAAGGAAAGACAGACAATATGATTTGAAATACAAAATAAAAAAAATAAAATAACATAATAAAATAAAGCATTTTGACATTTTCAAAGTTCATTTCTTGTAAATCTGTCTTAATTTAATTAGCAACTAATTAAATTATCAGTTATCAAACACTAAACATTTACTACTATTTGGTAGCTTGTTGGCAAAAAACACAGGAAAGTAAAAAATAAAAAGAGCTTCATTTTGTATTACAGTGCATTCTATGGAAGTATTGTGAGTCATGTGCTAAATGGTGTGAAAGGAGAAGCCTTTTTACTTTTGCTTTTATTTAAAGCTTTTTCAAAACAAAGTTTCAAAGAATAATAAAAGCAAAAAATATGAAAAGTTAAAGTTAAAATTAATAATAACACAAAATAAATTAAAAACAGAAAAAAAGGAGGAAAAACTGCCTTAAAAGTGAAAGAAAAAATGTGATAAAGGCATTAGCAGTTATACAAAGCCAAATGATAAAAATGTGTTGCCTGCCTGAGATCCTCAGGCAGGGAATTTAGTAATTGTAGCATCCTGGCTGCAAAGACTCGATCACCTTTAGTGACTAATTCTGCTAAATCTTTAAAAGTCTGTAGCAGATGGCGGTCTGTGGAATAACTATACAGATGTTCGACTTTCCAAAAATTCAAATACACCGTGCATCTAAATGAGAAGCTGGGCACCCAACAATGTGTGACTAATTCATCCCCTGGAGAATCTGAATATCTGTACAAGTTCAACTGCAATCAACCTAAAAGCTGGTTAGATTTCAGTCTATAGCTCAAAGCGACCGACCAACAGGCTGAGTTAGCACAGAGACCTGAAGTCAGAATGGCTCAAACAATTATGTTTGTAGTAGCATTTGCTGAGAGACACGGTAACAGTAGATAGCATCTTTTTCCTGTCCCACCCTTACCAACATTTCCAATATACCGTGAGGATCTATCACTGCTTCCATATTTTCTATACCAGTTGATGACCTACAGTGATAATTGTGATGTATGGCCAAAGGTGCTGCACCTCGGCTGCTGACCTTTCCACAATCTCATACTGGGTAACCTTTACCATCGACCTCCTTTGCCCCTCCCCATTTTCCACAGATCGTATTCCGGGGTCTCCAACCTTCCTCTCCCCTCCTCCTCAGCCATGCACATATTGTAGTTGGCTCGATGTACGAAGCCTGCAACACTCCAGTGGTTCCATGAATGTTAATGCTGGGATAAAGGAGCAGAGGAGAGGGGAGGGAGGCACGGTACAAGGGACAACTTTACCTGGCCTGCAATGCACAGCTATATGAAGCTTCTTCCATGTTACGGTTCATATTGATTAAGCCATGTTTTCCTTGTTATAGTATGTGTGTGAAATATTAAGTGTGTGAGCAGCATTTTCACAACAAGTCACTATCACACCCTAACCCAACCATGCGCTGTAATAATTTCACTTTTGTATACAAAATGTAAGGACGACTTTTTGCTATTTGATCTTTGTGTAATTTTGGTGTAATCAAGATTTTAAAAATTTGCTGCTGATGTGTGCCAAAGTTCACTTCAGTGTTTACCAGGCTTGGGTACAGTGGAAATGCCAGCATTATGAAGTGACGATCACAGAGTGTTGCAAGCTTTTACTCCTGCAGAGGGCCGAAGTGCTGCTTTCCTGCCCCCAAAAGAGGTTCACAACCTCTGTATACCCTGCATTTACGATGCTCTAAATCATTTATTTAAATATTGATCTATACGTGGATTTGAATTTCAGGAACTGAGTTTGCGTTGAGAGACTATCAAAGATTATACATCACAAAACCCGGGACGCATGGGGAAGTATCACTATTGTTCTAATCTCACCATCATGAAACTAAATTCAAACAAAGCCACCAGAGTGACAACAATGTTTTACTTTCTGATATAGGTTCAGCTTCACTGGAAGTTTCAAGACTGCATTTATATTCTCATATGCATTATTCACAATATATAGCACTGTGCAAAGTTTGGAGCCACCTCTCATTTCTTTATAGTTCATTAGAAACATGGGAAATATGTGTGATATGAAACAACAAGCATAAATGGAAATACAGTATAAGTGCAAAAAGAGACTGAAAGTCAATATTTGGTGATGCTGATAGTGCTCCATTGTGTGTTTTTGCAAAGTTCAATTCAAATCAATTCAGTTTTATTTATACAGTGCCAAATCACAACAACAGGTGCCTCAAGGTGCTTTATATTGTTATACTGAGTGTTTCCACTGGCAGTGATGTAAAAGTATCCAGGTATGCTTACTGCATTAGCAGTGTGCTTGGGATTATTGACATGTATTAAAATGAAGCAGCTGTCAATCAAATGCTTTCCAATTGTATTGCATCATCATGGGTCAAAATGTGACGTTACTTTAACGATTTCAAAATACCATAAGTTTCGACAACACCACTGACCGAAACACTGCCCCAAATCATGACATCATCAGCAACAATTGTGACAGAGCCTCCGCCGTTTTTTAAACGGCTGTAGACACTCACTGTTGGACCTCTCTCCTGACCACCTCTACACTTAGTGACAACATTTTTCACTAAAAAATCTTTAATCACTCAATAAGATTTGTTGCCACTGATTTTCAGTCCAGTTGTGTCCAGCCTTTCTTCCTTTTCCAAGTATGGCTTCTTGATGTGGCTGTAGCTCAGGTGGCAGAGCAGGTCAGCTACCAACCCGAAGGTTGGTGGTTCGATCCTAGGCTGCTCCTGTCTGCATGCCAAATATCCTTGGGCAAGATACTAACCCCAAGTTGCTCTCCGATGCGTTCATCGGCGTGTGAATGTGTATGAATGGTAGATACAGAGCACTTAAGAGTTCAGATAAAAGTGCTTGTGTGAATGGGTGTGATTGGGTGAGTGAATTAGTTGTATAAAGCGCTTTGAGTGCTCAGAAAGAGTAGAAAAGCGCTATATAAGAACCAGTCCATTTACCATTTGATGGCTTTACTACTGATGGATCAGCTGAAGGGCCAGATGCATCTCTCAGATCTTGTGTCAGGACATTTCTGGATCTTTTTTCATCATATCACAACTTCTATCTGCTGGAGATACTTGTTTTTAGGCCTGTTCCTTCTTTTCTCCTCCACTTGTCCAGCTTCTTTAAACACACTGCACACCATGGGGCTCGGGTCTTCCCCACAGCATTGCAACTTTATAAAACTGCACATGATGCAACGTGAAATGTTTTTTTTTTTTTGTTTGTTTGTTTGTTTTTTTGTCAGTTATTGAAAAAAAATATTTTCCTCAGTGTGTGTTCAGTATATGACCTGAGGTAAGAGAAACAGGTTTGAAACCAACATTTATTTCAATACCGTAGGGGAAAAAATTAATTTGAAAAATGACCAGATACTCATAAAACTGATAGCATTGTAGTGCGCTGGGCTGTTATAAATTTGCAGTATGTCTGAAATGCAAAAAGATAGGCAAGAACGCAGAGATGAGATGAGCTCTTCAAAATCCTCTGCCTGGAAAAAAGGGGAGAACAGCTGGGACCTGGCACTCCCTCTGTGTCTGTCTACTCTTTGTCATGGCCAAAAGACTCTTGTTTTCAGGCAGTAATCAGACAGCCCTGGGGCTCTGTAAAGACCCTGTTCTCTTTTCATCTCAACTGTTGCATACACCCTGCTAATTGGAATCCTGCAACTGGGTCACAGGCATTGTCTCTCAAGTGCTGTCAAGTCATTGTGACGCGTGAATGTGGAATTATGGTTGTCTCTGATGCATGATTGAGTCTTCTCATCGCAGTGCCTCTTTTTCAGTCTCATCACAGATGTGAATTTTTCCCCCTTTCTTTCATTAATATTTCTTTCTGCCCCCTCTTGTTTTTGTCACATTTTTTTGCTTGACACCAGAAGTCACTGGGGCTTGTCATCTGGGAAAAGATGAATATTTAATTCAACTGTAGTAACATTTAAAGTATTTTTCTTTCTTCTTTTATTTCCAATGAAGCTTATAACTATATATCAGCAGATCCGGTTTGCATCCTTAACTAGAGAAAGATCATTACAAGTTTCTGTCAGTTTCACCTACTGATCCTCTTCCCTCCAGTGGCTGACGAGGAACCTGATTTCGCAGTTTGTCAGTGATTAAAAGCAGAATTAACCGGCCTAGCATGCCACTACAAATGAGCAAGAACCCTCTGGGAGACCAGCAAGACCAAGCAAGGCACATTTCCAATTATACTACCAAATGAATCATTTCTTTTATTGGGCCGTCTATAATTGTGGTGGGTATTGGGTGCATGCAACTCAATTTGTCTTACATATTTGTTGGTAACATGGTAATAGAGTTGACAGAGCCAAGGGGATGATATGAAAGAAAGAGCCGAGAAAAAAAAGAAGAAAAAAAGGGGAGGATGAGCTAGATCCCTCAATATTTGTTTGATCTGCTTCATCCTCCTTAATACTGTTGAAGTTTAAAAGCCAGAGAGAAAAATGGCACTTTAATCATCTGTGGATTGAGGAATGGGAAGACTATCATTTTCAAATAATCAGAAAATGTCTCTCCAGAGTCAGACTTTGTTCTGACTACTGGAATTAACGAGGCTTCCAGTGATGTGATTATCAGTCGCCGGGATCATTGATATAGAAAAATAATTGACAAATTAAATTAGTGTAAATTCTTGAAAACTAGACTTTTGTTAAAAAAATAAATAAATAAAAAAAAAACTTTAAACGAAGTTGGGCAAGCTTTATTTAAAGTTGAAGTTACATTTAGAGCACATCGTCATCAGTGTAGATTATTTTCCGTCTTCAAATAGGAAACATCCAGTTACTTAGAAAGCAGCTGGGAAGCTTGTCAGTACAGGTGTCAACACACACACACACAGAAAAGGCACAGCAATAACTATGAAGCCATTTCACATTGCCAACATTGGTATTCAGCAGTGCATTATAGTGACACAATGATCTAAAAGTCTAAATTTAACAATGTAGTGCCGTTTAGCTGTTGTTATTATTATCATTATGTACTCATTTCCTTACAACAGGTTGTCTTTCTATCATAACACAAATACAGTTCAATATGTGTTTCAAAAGACTGGTTTAATTGTTAAAAATAAACGACTTTTCATACATCAGACGTAAAAACTTCAGCAACAGTTGATTACGGTTAAAATGTAACGTATATGTGAACAGTAGCTTTTATCATTTCACAGACATTTTAAAAAATTTGGCCATTTGATTGTTAATTCAAATACATCTCTTAGAAAAAAAAACAGAAACGTAAACAAATAAAACATAAGTAAAGCTTGTTCTCAATTTAAGACTCAACAGCTGTCAAAACAAAGAGGAAAAAAATATCTTTCTGAGCAAGCTTACGTTTTAAACTCCGTTTAGTGCCATTATCATTTCTTATTTAAGCTATTGTCAACTCTCCGTGCGTTACTGTTTGTTTCACTTTGTGCGTTTATGTTTGTACGTCTGCTAGACGCAACATTTCAAATGCAGGCTTCATTCTGGCTGCAATGCAAGGGAACAGTAAGCACTAAAGTGCCTCTAAAGCAGCATTTACTGTGTGAAGGGGACAGCTGTGGTTTTGTTGTGAGGCGAGCTGCCCATTGCTCACTGCAGGGTAACTGTGCAATAGTTGGGGTTTAAAAGGGACCTTTCTGCTGCTCCCTGCTGAGCTCCCCTGTTCAATTCTGTCTTTGTTCAGTAACTAAGTGCTCCATGCTTAGGAGTGTAAAAAAAACCCTTTCTTGCTAACTCCTCTAGCAATGCGTCACTATTGTTGAGCCGGTCATCAAAACGCTTACAAATCTTAGCAAGCGTATGTCACAAACCAAGGTGTGTTTTTAAGAACAGTGTGTTTAATTTATACTTGGGAACACTCCAGTTGAAAAGCATGGATTATCATGGAAGCATAGACATCCTCTCGAGCAGTCTGTGTAAACTCCAAACGTATTAATTAAATTCACTAGATATTTCTATATTGTCATTCTTTTAATTGCACTTCAGTACAAAATACATGAATTCATCTTAAATACTAGCACATGTGTACGGCCATTTACAAAATGTTATAAATGATGTCAGTCAACTCTTGCTTACTGGGAATCATTGCCAGCGGTTCATTAGCAACGTGGCTGCTGCCAGGGGTCATCACGCTGGCTCCTCTAAACTCAGTCTCCAGATCAGGTTGAAGCAGGCTCTGGCCTAAGCTGGGGTTTAAGCCAAGCATGGGCAAAGACAGGCACCCACTAGGAGGACGCCGTCTCCATAGTGGACAGGATACGTACCACTTCTGCTCTCTGAGTAGGTGAGATGTGCTGGGTCATGTGCACAATAGAATCCATGGCAACCTCTGGATTGGCTTGAACAAGGCTGGGAGAAAAAAAGAGAGGGAAACAAAAGAAAATGAGCCTGTCAGGTGGGCGAATGAAGGTAAAGAAAGGAGAAAATGAGCTATTTAATTCCAGCACTCAGCAGCAGTTTGCGCTGTTGCACAGCTTTGAATGATCACCTGCGAATCTGCTTGAGGATGTGGTCTCTGCGGATGTACTTGATGTTCTCGTCGATGACCGATCTTGCACCCTCCTCTTCAGCTAGCTGCCTCTCCAGCCATGCCACCACTTCTTCATTGTTATCCCACAGATAGGCCTGCAGAACACAGGGAGCGTTAAAGAACAGAAAATGAATCATTGTATGGAGCATTTAAGCACATATAAAGCCTTAAAAACCCTACTTTTTTTTTCTCATGATGCAACAATGAGTGGAATTAAAAGCAATTGAAAGTTACACACCGCATTAAAAGATAGAATTTGCAAAACATCATGAATCAACAAATAAATATCAACATCAACAACAACAAAAAAGATGGACAGGCACAAAGTGGGGGCCTGATGTCTTGCTGACTGGACCTGATGGAAAAATTAGTATTCATGAGTGCTGGCATTTTCTGTTCCCAAACAAAGCCAGGCTGGAGGGCTTAGTGAAGATTTGGGGGTTTAATGGGCTCTTGCCTTTTTATGAACAGTCCTGCTTGAGGTCCACAAGAACATTTAACGCCCTTATTAATCATTTTTAATCTGTTTGCTTTTAATTAAGAAACAGCGTGTTGCTCTCCTATCTGCACGTGCCAGGGCTGTGATTAATTGTGGCTTAAGACAGCCAGTCCTGATTAGGGTAATGTATTAGCTAACAAGAAGGCCACTTCTTAAGAGATCTCAAACACTGAGCCGACTCCTGTCACCCCAGCGGCTGGAGCTCTGAGCCTTAAAAGCAAGGAAGCACAGAAGGAAGGAAGGAAAGATGATGACTTTCACAGACCGATACACAATGAGACATTACACACACAAAAAAAAAAATCTAACATGAAAGCCACTGAAAAGCAGAAATGTCTACAATTTTGTGTGGTTGTGTGGACATGATGAAAACGTTCACTACATGACAGATATTTTGTTATTCCACAGTTCTGGTTTCAGTCTACTGTGAAAATAACTAGAATTTAGCAGTATTTTAAATATTCAAAGTTTTTATTTTGTACTCATTGTGAATTGTAAATTATCACTGTCAGCTTGTCAGCTTTATCATTTATGAATTCGACACGATCCCCTTACTCTCTAAAGTCAAACTTCTAAATTTATGAACCACCACATCCTTCCATATTATCATACGTTTCACTCAGAGCCAATACATATTGAGAGATTTTACAACCAAACCTAAAAACGCCAACACTGGCTTTTACCTTTACAGCCCCCTCGGCCTCCACAAACCAGCGGCGCAACATCGCCTGGATCTGCCCATCTGTCAGCTCGCTGTTGGCCACCTGGATCTTCCTCTTCACTGTTTCCTCCAGCAGCAGACGCCGCAGACGCCAGTAGAAGAACTGACGGGATGTCTGCCATTCTAGGATATCCTGAAGAGGCAAAAGGCAATCATCTAGCATTAAAAAGAGCTGGTATCATGAAGAGCTATGTTTTAATCCTGCTGAATGCCAATTTAATGTGGAGCATTGCCTTCTGTATCAAGTGAAGCCAAAGGTGTGCCACTCAGGTAGCACTAATTAAGTAGACCACTGTATTACCTGGCTTAAAAACTGTCTGCTTTGACACAAATGTCAATGAATTTATAGGTTTAATCCAGCCTTAATAAAATTAAATCTAATTCAACACATTTAAAATGTAATCGTTGTAAAGAGGATTGGTGTGTTAATAACACATGCTGTTCTTCACATTACAGTCAACTGATGGTCTGAGGATGTCTGTTCTCCTTTTCCGTGCTAGTATACTTTAGTATAGATAATAATCCTCTCCTGTACATAGCATGTGGGGCAGGAAAGAGGGGAAGAGAAGAAAAAAAAAAACACCCCGACTGCCATCCATCTGTAAAACACCCCTCTGGTCATGTGAGCAAAGTGTGTATCTGTGTGTATTTGTATGTGAAAGATGGGTCTGTGAAGGCACAGAATGAGATGGGGTCTGCCTAAGGCTGCTCTGTAGTTGCTAAGGTGATAGACCAGGGTCATCAGAAGATAATTATAAGGATGAATCTCGCAGCCTGTTGAGACCAAACATTATTCACTAGGCAGGTGCAGCAGCAGCTAGACTGATACTACCCTATGGGCTTTTCAGGTTATTCACAGACTACACCTTCATATGTGCACACGTGATAGTGTTAGCTCTCACCGTGATGACCCCCTTCTCTTGCATGCGACCTGGGGTGTCATGGAGGTCTGCAAACTGTACAGCCACCTGATGGTAGATGGGTAAAAGAAACTCCTCACGCTCCTTAAGTTTGGTTTCCAGCTCTTTGCGATCAGGAGGGCTCAGCTCTGGGGTTCCTGTTGGAAGTTTCAGAGTAATAGCATGAAACATATTAGGCATATTACACTGGATTATTCTAAAAGGTTGAATTTAGGGATCAGCAATCAAAAGTGCATGTGCTTATCTACGTTTCTGAGCACGTATAATGTAACTGCATTTTCTGTTTGCCTCTCTACTATCAGACTATATATTTTGTTATGCAGACAGTTGCATGGTAGTCCTGTATTCGCCTTTTGGTATGTTATACATAAACACAGGTTCTCTACAAGAATGTAGTTGGGAATCAACTTCTGCTAATAGTGTTTTATTCTAGTACCACCCCCAAACCCTCACTTCTGTCAGAGCAGACAGATTTCTGTTAATTCCACTATGTGAGCTCCCAAAACCCTCACAGTAAACCATCACTATGCGGAAAGCACCAAGCAATTGCAGCATTGGTCCAGGGGGAAAAATCAATAGTCTGCATGGGAGAGACAGTAGAGCTAGTGATTAATCTGAGCAGGTTGTGACCGACAGATCTCCCAGGGGAATGCAAGAAAGATGACACCAAATCAAGAATGACAGGGAAAGCATATATGCTCACACCTTTTGCTTCTCCCTTAAATGAAGGTAAGACCAAGCAGGGAGGAAGAGAGATATCCCTAAAGAGGAATACTCAGAATTCAAGTGTGGGGCTTACCCAATTTTTCAGCCAAGCCCATGTAGACTGGATCTACTCTTCGCATGGTCTTGACCAGATCCTTCCTTCTAAACTTGATCTCAACTGTCCCTTCAGGCTCCAACACACCACCTCTGGAGACAGAAAGGATTTAAGTGAGCAAAGACGGTATTGGGGGGAAGAAAAAAAAAAAAAAAAATTCTGCCTCCTTTGCTCCAAAGCTCACCGGCTGTCCTTGTCGGCGTACATCTCCATGTGCCGGGGGTTGATGGTGGGATCTATAACCACCCAGGAGCCTCCTCTCAGCTCAGCCTGAGGGGGGATATAAACTAATACTGGCTGCTTGTACTCCCTCAGCCCATCCACAATGTAGGCCCCGAATTTCAGCACTTGGTCGTACATATCTAAAGAGGATAAAACCATATTAGATGAAGACAGGGTTCAATCACTAATTGGTTGGTGACTGAGGCAGAAGTACCTTTCATCCCTCCAGAAAAGCCCCTCCAATTGGCAAACACAATGAGAGGTAAGCCCTCCCGGTTTAGGTCCTTAATGGCCTGAGCAGTTTTGAAAGCAGAATCTGGGAACCACACCTGTCCTGCCTGTTGGATGATCTAAATATAAAATAAAAACAAAAGAAGCAGTATCAGTACAAAGGTGTCTGTGAATGTGTTGTGTGCCTGTTCATTCTTGAATATATACACACTCAGTGACCCTTACCTTAGCCTCGGAGTCTAAATTGGCTGGATCAGCTGGGATCGACAGTTCCACTGACCTGGTTTCCACAGCAACAACTCCAGTCGGTATGCCACCAAGTCTGTAAAGAGGCCATCCACAGTTAAAATCTACAAAATACCTTGATACGATTTTTAAAAGCTAATCAATTTTTTTGGTTTGTTTTGTAAATCAATAACGTTTAGTGATGTGTAACCTGGTTTTATTTAGGACTTACCTGGCTCTGCCTACCACTACACTCTGAGCCCACGGCTGCATGATCTCCATGAAAGAGCCATGGTCGAAAAAGCCAAGCTGCCAGGAACCCTTTGGAGCTTTATTGAGAGAGAGCAGAATACATGCACAGAGTAAATAATGGCAAAAAGTGAAGTTAATTAATGAAAATTCTAAATGCAACACAATCAAATCCACTTTCAAAAAGCATTCTCTCTTCTCGTGATATTTTTGAAATCCCTAGCTTTCTTCTGTGTGCAGACTCAGCGTGTATATTCGCAGAATCTGTCATCTTGGCACCGCCCGTGATGGATGACTGTATAAGCAGACTTGCTCAGCTCTTTTTCTGCCTGTACACCCTGAGAAACATGCCCAGCCTAAGAGGTTACCATTCAATTAAGCTTGGCCACTCATCACTACCAGACATTGACTGGCTTCCCACACGGTTCCCCGATCTCTTTGCCATCCCAAGCAGTAATTACACTGATGTGGAACCTGCTCAGTCCTGACCTGCAGTGTAAAACACACTGCATCAATTTTGGTGCTGATCTGGCCTTTGGCGGCATGGTGTTAGGCTTCACTGTTTCTTGCTTAGTTTCTTAATAGCCTTTCTCTTGTAATGAATTATTTCAACCTTTAACTCTTAGGCTATCAGGCTGAAATAATAAATCTTTATATTTACTTTAAATAACACGAAAGAAAATGTGGCTTGACTTTTTAACAACTGCTGATGAAGCAATATTAATGATCAGTAGAGGAAAAGTGAAGTGTATACATTATTTTTATAGTCAAAGCTTAGATTTGAGAGCTTCGACGCTAAACAAAACACTACAGTTTTTTTGGCACTATTCAGAATTATAACATCAATAGGATTAATAATTAATAGGATGATTTCTAGTAAATAAAACTGAGCATTTAGTACAGAGTAACAAAGAAGCTACAGTGAACATGAGGTCTGCATTTTTGTTTAATACACACTCTTCAAATATTATTTGAGAATTGATTTGCTAGTCCAAACTTTTTCATAATCAAATTTAAATGCGCCCACATTAGACACTCACTCTGACTCGGGCGTCCTGCCAACATCCAGCGAGGGTCATAAGGAGCTTTGGTAGGTACAAACTCTACCGGTCGATCTATGGGATCCTTGGCATTGAGGATGGGCACTGGGCTAGATTTACACTGAAGAAAAGATCACTCATTATGATCATGATATCACATTATTAAATGAAACTATACATTACATTATTATATTTACATACGTTCTAAACATCTAGCTGTTACCTTGGGCATGTAGGACAGCCACTGCAAAAGAGTGAAGACTCCCTCAAAATCATCACAAACAGTGCAGTGAGTGACACCATTGTTGTGCATGATCTGAACTCCACCGAGCTGGTTGTTGGATGTATACACTTCTCTGCCCAGCACCTAATGTAGGAAAAGGACAAATGTATGGATTTCTGGGGAAATGTTTGACAAAGGTATTTTATTTTAGATCAGGCAACTAAAGAAGGCAATGTTTCAAAACCTGAAGCATTAATTTCCCGCTTAATTGAACAGAATGTTGATTTACCCTTTAAAAACTAGTCTCAAACTAAGTCAAAATACTGTTGCGCAACACTGGCTGACAACAGGAAGTGTTGTAAACAAGTTTCTAGTCTGTGTATCTAGGCTATGGCAGCCTTGTTGATACCCCTCTTTCACAGTAGTCACATTTTTGGGGACAGCGCCTGCTTCTCTTAATAGCCGATTTCCTAACACATTGCTTGAATTAACACGTCCCCTTTCTTAACAAGAAACCCTAATTCATTATATTGGCTTACATCCATTTCTGGTGTGCAACAGAAACCAATGTATCTGTATACATTTGGAGCCACCAAACTTATTTTATCTTCATGTTGTTCCTATGCCAACCTGAAGCCATAAAATCTCACTTCCAGCCCACCCTATTTTCATAAGCATCTCAGAACAGGTGGCAGGGCCCTGACATGCTTCTATAAAAATCAGAGAGGAGCTCAATCCCTACCCTCAGCTCTCACCTTTTCAGCCATCATTTACTTTTTTTATTACCATTAATGGTTATGTATCTGGCTACAAATCTAGGGCACTCTCCTAAAGCTGTCAGGAAAGCCGGCTGCCCCAAGAAACATTGCAGTCACCTTGACATACACAAAACCCCTGTGCCTCTGGCCATCGCCAGATTCATTAAGATTCCACTGCGGAGAGAAGAGGAGGAGACAAAGGAGGAGGAACGGAGGGAGATGATTGGAAGGAAGAAAACGAGGCACCAAGTGGTAGCAACAGCTCGCTGGGGTATTTGTGCTAGTAGTTACTATCCATTCCCCATGAAAATAGGAGTTCTTTCCAGCAGTTAATGAAATGATGATCTCTGGGTGGCAGCCTCCTGCTCTCTATTAGGTTTCAGTTAATAGCCAGGAAGTCACGTGATAAATGAGCAGGCAAAAAAAGAAAAAAAAAAAAAATACACTTGAATCAGTGTTGCTGGTTAAAATCTTTTTCTCCAAATAAAAACAAAAAAATGAGAGCTTGCTATTCATCACCTCAATATTGTAGACATTTGTCAGTAACCATTATTGTGATGCTGCTCCTACAAATGGAGCAAAACAGTGGGACAATCTAAAAACAATTGAGCTTCCAGCAAATAGATATGCCATCATTGGGCCATTTGCATGGTTTGTCATGTTGTGAACTGTCATCCAATTTGAAATGAAATCATCTTAATGCACTGACAAGGACAGAGAATGGGTAGCAAGCCAAAGGGAGGCAGCGATGCGTGCAGACATGCACACGCACACAGACACACACCAATCAAGTGTATACAGGCGAGAAAAAAAACAAAACAATCTGCATCAGCAAAACTTTTCATTCTGATTAAAAACAAATGATATGGGTGTCCTGCACTGCAGCCTCTGGCATGTCACTCTATTTCTATGCAAATACAACTTCATGGTGCGCTTTCAATTATTCCACTTTGAGTGGCAGCCAGGCCTGTGGCTGGGATCGGAAAGGGAATCCCAGTAGAACACAGCAAGGCGTAGGGAATGAGCTTCAAAATTGTTCAAACAGGGAGGGGGGAACAAGCCATATAAACAAAAAAATAAAAATAAAATCATCAAAGCACACACTGTTTTCCGCCACAATTTTTTTTTTTTTTTTTTTTTCACAAAAAGACAAAAAAAAAAAAAAGACAAAAGACCCATTTGACCTTCCTCCCATATTAGCTGAAAAATGTAAAAGTCAACTAATGAATATATATTGGTTTGCTCATTAAAGCGCAGATGCATTAATTATATGAATTTAGAAACAGCTCATTTGGTGTTCACTCCCCATTACAGGAGAAGCAGAGTGCAGATGTGTACAACACAATCATGTTTTCCCTTTACAACAGTAGAAAGGCACCGTCACTGTATTCTACTGTATCTGAATTACACAAAAATGACCCATTTTACCTTATTGAGGGCTCCAGCTCCAGTAAGGATGATGTGGGAGTTGTCCACTTGTATGGTCCTCTGTCCAAGCCTCACCAGATAGGCTCCAATACCTATGGCTCGACATGTGACCTAGAGGAAAAGACAAGTGCAAGACTTCCAATAAGCAACCAGCCAGCTTTTCACCTCTTTACATACAGCAAGTCTTTCTTCTTAACAGAACATACAAACTCAAGGCAAAGCAGCAGACTACATATATGAATGTGTGTTTGCACACAAGTGCGCACTTGAATCTTACCAGATTCATCGTGATGATCTCCTCGTAAGCCAGAGAGGATTCTCCGGCAATCATTCCCGACCCTCTCAGATTCTCCACACCCAGCCCTTCATCTTTACCTATAATGTCAGTGATCTTGTACCTGCGTGACAACACATACATTCACTCAAATCCAGATGTGACCACCCCCTCTTACCTTTGTCTCCATTTGTCACATCTTGTGTTTGAAGCTTGAAGATTTCAAGCTTATAAAATCATATCCTCACATACAAAATTAACTATTAATGCGTATTATACAAAAAAAAAAAAAAAAAAAAAAAAAAAAAAAAAAAAGTACCTCGATTCACCCTCATCCTCCACATGTTCGCAATGCACTGAGTTTAGAGCTGAAACCTTCTTGTAATCCTGAGGTGTGAGGTAGAGGTACTTGAAACCCTGCAGGAAAAAAAAAAAAAAAACATGCAAATGAAATAATGTTGACAGCTTAAAAATAGACAAAAATGAAGATGCAGGAGACAAAAAGTCAGGAAACTTTTTTTAAGGCAAAAAAAAAAAAAAAAAAAAAAAAAAGAATGAAAAATGAGAGAACAGATTAGTCTCAGAATTTGCATACTACACCTTTAGTAAAAAAATAAATACTTAATTCATAATAATAAACCTTCAAATGCAAATACACTGAGATAATGACAGCAATTCTGAAATAAATTAATTAATTACGGAAAACTAAATAACTAAAACTTACTAAAATAAGTATTAGGAATATTATGATATTCTCAATATTTATCTACAAATAGTGATTAGTGGATTTCACTTAAAATTAAAAAAAAATTCTATACAAATTTAAATTAAAGTTTAAGTATAGCTTAATGTCTCTGAGACTCTGCTGGCTAACCTTGTAAGGATCAGCTGTATCTTGCCAGGCCACATGAAACATGTGTCTGATTTCCTCGGCCAGACCAATGCGTGCACCGCTGTTGGCTGCAATATAGAGTCGGGGGATGCCACTTTCCCGAGCCATCTCTGAGGCTCGCAGGAACAGCATGTCCTCCTGGGGCCCAAAGGAGCCTATCTTGTGTGTGATGTCATTGCTTATGACAATGATCTCACGTCCTGCTGGGTACTCTGGGGTTCGCAGGGTCATCCGCCATGCCACCATGCCAATCTGGAGAGATCAAACAGGGAAACTTTAAACCAATAAATACAGAATATCTATAAGTATTAGACAAAAAATAAACCACATTAGCTGCATAGTTGTTTTCATGATTTTGGACATGACCATGTTTGCTCATTGCTGGAATGAAAAGTGTGAAATATTTGTTGATTCAAGACAGAATCAGAATGCAGCATTACATCTTTGGAATAAATAGAAGTTGAATATATACGGTCATCTATTTATCTATACTACCATCTTTATTGAATCAGAGCAAAAGAAAATTTGTAAATTCTGAAATAAGAGAGTGTGTCAAAAAATGTCAATGTCAAAGATTCCTGCTTTTCAAGGTTTGTTTTCATGCTTCAAGCTTAAACACGGACCTCGTTGCCCCCTGGCAGTCGATTCATCTGTACCAGCTGACCTTGAGCATCAAGAACCAGCTCTGTGAAGGTGAGCAGCTCAGAAGGAAGAGGACACTGAGGTAAGTCAGCATAAGCCTGACATGAATGCCACAGCTTTTTCAGAGCCTGAAGATAGGATAAAATAGGCAGCATGTTAATATTTTATTATTTAGTACATCTAAGCAGAAGCTAAGTATGTTTTTGCGAGGCACATTTTTGTACAGTACCTGTCTGAACATTTCTGGAAAGTCATACACATAGGTAGTGCCCAGAGATTGTGCCTGGAAGCGTTTAGACTGCAACAGGTCCTTGGTAACATACGGTGTATTGATGAGCATGCCATGCAAAGGGCCTTGCTTGTCTCCATATGCTTGGAACATAATCTGGAAAAAGGCAAGAAGTCGTCACTTTACTGTCACACTGATCTCTTCAACAACCTTGGCATTAAGATGAAATCAAGATGAAAACACATGACAGAAAAAAAAAACAACAACAACAAAAAACATGATAATGATTAAAAGCATTTCTCATAGTTACTGGAGATCAAAAGAATTCCTCTCGTGCTCTCACTATGTTCCAACTTTGGTATGTTTTATTACCTTATTATTTATCCTCCCAACAATATTATGCATGAAATAAGTACAGCTAGAACACTCTGAGCTGTCGCTTTTTTTGGTAAATGTATCACAGTCCTCACATAAAAACCAAACTGTGAATCTCTTATATTGACTATTATGGAACCATTAAAGCCACCACAGAGAAAACACAAAGACAAAAATAAGACATGAAATGTGTTGAAGATGACAAATCTTTTTATTGCTTCAGCAATGCCTTACTACTGAATGGATGGCTGTGACCACTGAAAGATGAATGGATGGCTGGACTGATGGATCTCGCTTATCTTACCTGAATTACTGTTAGAAAAAAGGTATTGCTAAAAGAATTGTCCACCGGACTATGGGCAAGACACCATACAGGATCTCTACTCCAAATAATTAAAACTTGAAGCTTCTATTATGATGTATAAAACTGAGAAATTTACAAAAGAGTCTGGAAAATTGCACTCTACAAGCTGAGGTTTCCAGGAAGGAGCTGATGCCCTTTACCAGTGAATGGACAATAAGGAGATGAGATGGATGATGTATGAGTGCCCCACCTGTCGGTCTTTGGGCCCCACCTGTCCCGTTCGGGAATCAGTGACCTCCTTGTAGAGGCTGATATCCAGGTAGTAGCCAGATTCATTAGTAAGGAAGAGGCGGATGGGAATTTGCTTCCCTGTTGGAGTCAAGCGGATGTTAATCTTCAACTCAGCCTGCAGGACTCGAAGCTTCCACAGACGGCTGCCGTAACGCATCACCATGGAGCGCACAGACTCCTCGATCTGAAGTTTACAGGAAAAGATTAGCAAGAGGCAAACTCAGTGGCAGAATGTGAATATCTTTCAATCATAAGTAATATTTTTTCAGACCTTTGATGGGTCCATAATGACTGTAGGGACAAAGTTGAGGAAGATATGGTTACAGTCAGTTCGCACAGTTGTATTGTTGAAAGCCACCTCCAGTTCATCCATAGCTTCCAGAAGCAGGCGCTCTGCTTCATTGTGAAGGTATTCAAAGGAGGCCTCCTAATGAAAGAAGAGAAAAAGTTAAATCTTAACAGCATAAAACAAGGCAGAATTTGGGGGATAAAAATTAATGCAAAAACCCCCCCCAAAAAACCCAGAAAGTGCCTCAATATTTTACAAAATGCCATTTCTCATTTAAAAAAACAAAACAAAACAAAAAAAACAGCTCGTAATCTCACCTTTGTTACCAGATCAGAGTGGCGGATAATAGCTCGGACAAAGAAACGGTAGTCCGTAACTTCTGTGCCCACCTCCACTCGGGCTGCACCCAGGTACAGGTGCATCTTGTGATTGGCACATGGAATGGCAGTGAGAGCAAAATTCCGCATGCGGTTGAGCTCTAGCTGGAATGCTAATGCAGGCTCTAAATGACGATAGATCCTGTCCTCCTCAAACTATTGAGACACACACACAGGATACGATCACAAACAGTAAGACAGTCCTGCAGAGACTGAAACAAGGTTGTTTCAATATTTTACTGAGAACCTCAGTTTTTTTTCTCAACTAGCACCTCTAACATTAACAGACACAGTTTAAATTGGCAATTTCACGATCACTCAGTTGGTTTAAGTGTAAAAAGACACCCATGAGCCACACACTGTATTAAGTAAATTAAGTCATGGGCAATATCAATCTCAGAAAGCTGCTAATGGGTGTCATTTCTCTTAAATGGGGGACATAATTAAAGAGTTCATTAGTTTAATGAGTTTTAGTCATGTCATTGTAGTGAAACTATCAGGAGTAGCAGAAATGAAGAGCCATCACTGATTGCAACTGAATGAAAGTTAACACTGCTTGGAACGGGTGGTCAGTCTGTTTTTTTCCCTAAACAGGCTGTTTCATTGTCATGGGAATAATCATACATACATGTGCATTAAATACACAGTATATTCATCTTTCCAATAAAGGTCACTTCTCCATAGGCTCACCATTAATTTGACATTAAAGCAAAAATACATTTTAATATGATAGTAATGATTTGATTTGTGTTATGTGAGCACCTACCTTGTCCCTGGCACGGAATGTGAAAAATTTAGGAAATTCCCTCTGTGTAAATAATCATAAGATAAAGAAAATAAATGAATCAAAATGCTGTACATAACAGATTGCATTTTCTATAAAGATAGCAATTCTGTGTTAAGAATGACAAATTAATTAGACTTTCACCATCTACGAGCCTAATTACAGCAGCTCAAAATAAGCCATTACGGTCTGAAATAGCTATATGGAAAGAAACTGTCACAATTAGGACCATAATCTACACGCAGGGGGCCCTGTGCTCTTTTACTGCGATAATTTACCTATCAAGAAATCACTATGTATTCACCAAAGCAGAGGGCTAACATAATAATAGCAATAGGCTCAACATATAAGGACCTTCTGCATTACATTCTAATGCATAAAACATGTCCTCCTTTCAGAGATCCAGTGAATCTCTGAATAATGCCTGGTAGGCCTGTCTGATGTTATCACATGAAGTGTCCCACTTGCCAAAATAATGCCAGATGGATTGGAGACGCCCTCATCACATCACAGGCTACATAATAATCAGATGACTGCAAAAGTATACACAGTGTTAACCTCCATGATTTAACATTGATTGCAAATGACCCACTGCAATATAGTGAACTAAAGAAAAATCTTTTCAGAGTAAGCATGCATAAAACAGTAGCGGCCACAATGATAGGGACATCTGTTATTATGATAAGGACAACGACTTTGTCTTTTCTATTCAAATCCCTGTCATCTAAATGCAACTGGCCTTTTGATAATTTGTCAAACTTGGAAAGACAAATGGTACATCACATTTGCATCTGGGGGTTCAAACTCTTATGTAGCTAAAATGTGTGGTCACATCACTATAGGGGATTTCCATCTGAAAACGATGAGCTCACAATCTGTGTGATTTATTTAAGCTGGTACAACAGAGCTGTAAAAAACAAGCAGCTGCAGGATGGCAAATATCAAAAAGTCTGTTAAACAGAATTATTATATGCATACTATTACACTATCATTAATCTAGCTCCTATAAGTGGCGTTTTCAACATTTCTACAGTGATATTTTGTACTTCCTGTGTAATTTGTGTTGGTTGTGAAAAAATTCACTGTTGACGACAGAATTCTTCTGCCTTCCATTACTTACATGAAACCTTTGGTCCACCTCACAGTTGACTTGCTTCCTGAAATCCTGTCATCAAAAATGCAGCAAAAGCAAGGCATGCAGAAGGAGATACAGAGACAAAAGAGGAAAACCAGCTAAATTTCAAATGCAAATTATTATCAAAATTATTACAGTATTGCCACACATAACAAATTAATAAAATATTAGTAATAACAAAAAAGGTCAGATGCAAGCTCAGTTTATTTCTGATATTTTGGTACATGCGGTTCAGTACTGCTGAACTGATGGCATGCAAGGCAGCTGATGGTGAAGATGGATAGATTTCTGAGTTTTAAGTTTTAAATCAGAAGCCTCACCTTTTGAGCCACAAGAAAAGTCAACCTTCGGATGCCGTGTTCAAACAGCAGAGATTTCTGGAATAAGAAAAAAATGTTTTTAAAAACAATAAAATAAATATATATATTTATGGTCAGGATGATAAGAATGAGCTAAGTCATCTCATACATTCTAATCCATTTTCTTAACTGATGAGATACAAAGTAGATGTCTCCCACCTTTGACTGAGTGAATTCCCGGAACATAGCTGCCAGGCCATCATCATCAATGTCGCTGTCGGTCTTTATAGCAACATTCAGGATATGGATAGGCTCATCCTGGGTACTCTGGGTGACAAAGCAAATACACATCTAATTCAAAGCCTTAGGTATAGGGGTCAGTGACAGGCTAGTGACTAGTACAAGTCTGTCCTCTTCACCTTGTTGTCCTCTTCACCGTACAGCACGGGATTGCCTCCTTCTGGGAAGGTTGGACTTTGTGGAGGAGAGTCAGAGAAGCAGCTCAACATATCTGTTATGTTCCTATATAAGATAAAAAAAATAATTAAAACTATTAGTGATACTTTTACCTCCCAATAAAAGTACTCGAATTTAGAATTCTTTTACACAAGGACTGACTTTGTGAACTCCTGGAAGCTGCGGAAAGCCACCATGGCTCCCATGCGCTGACAAGGTGGTGTAAAAGACGTGTCAAGCAGAACGTCACTCACACTGGCCATGTGCACCATGCCATAGTGATTCAGGTTGGATGAGAATGACATCCTAAGGTGTAGATAGAGAAATATTAAAAAATGGCTCAAATGTAAAAAACCCCCCAAAACAAAACAAAAAACAAACAAACAAACAAACAAACAAACAAGTAGTAACAAAACGCCACCAAGGAACAAACATAGGAAACGAGCTACACCATAGGGAAGGACTTTTAGATATATCCTGTTAAGATAACATCACTTTACAGAGAACAAGAAAACGTAAAACCACCAGAATGACCCCTCAAGTATCCACCTTTTTATTTTGATGTGTGTTAGTCCTTTGATTGTAAGCAGGCAACCCCAAAGTTACAGCTCATATAAGCACTTGAGAGGTTTTGTGTGTCAAACCTGTCCACTGTATCCAAATCTGATGCATTTTTCTTCTCAGCATTATCATCCTGTGATTCTTTTTTTGGTGCTTTAGGGTCCTGGGGTTTAGTTTCCTCTAATTTAGTGTCCATGACTTTTAGATTATCCAGGACTGAAGGAAACATTTTCCTGGCAGGACAGTCAGAGGTTTCAGTTTTGGAGATGCGTACTAGTATATGATTTCTCCCAAAATTTTATGTGATCATTTTAAACTATATTACATACATAAGTCATCTTAAACGTGCACAATACTGAAGCACATACACACAGCAGTTAGATAGAGAGCAGTCATTTCAACAGAAACAGGCACCCATCAGTAAAGACATTTTTTGGCAGTAAGGTTGAATGCCATGGGCCATGCTGATGTCAGTAAAATTAAATTACAGTGCAATTATCAACTAGACTAGACCAACGTTACTAAATCTAAACACATAAAACAGCTTTATAACCAACAACTAGATAATTAATCTCAACTTGAATTACATCTTTACTCATCCAGCTAGCTAGTCACTGGTAGTCTATGCAATTAGAAGAATGTTTTACCTGTTTAGAGTGGGGATGTTCCCTCTGCAATCAAATAACATTGATTACCAAGTGGTTAGTGTCAGGCATCAGAAGGAAGACATTTAAGGTGTAGCAATGTGTGCATGTGACTATATGTGTCCCTTAACATAATTTTGCACCAGGAACAATCAAATTGTTTTGTGACTTCACACATAAAAAGACTAATAAGAAACATATCTGATGTTACTTTTGTATGTGTGGGGGGGGGGGGGGGGGGGGACTGGAAAATGTCATGAGTGGAGTTTCATAATCTTGTATGCATCCACTGCATATCCAAATGGATGTAATAAATGGTAAAATTATGGTAAATAATGGTAGATCTTTCTCACAATAAACACACATTTTGCTACTTAACTGCTTCCTCTACACATGCATCATGTGATCCAAAAAACTCTCTGTTCAGAGATTGACTGAATAAAGAGGGGATCACATCACACTCTCATGCCGTTCTGTATGTCACAAATAATGATGCCAAAATGAAGGTTAATTTAGACATAGTAAAACACAAGCATGCGGATGAATATGCACAAGGATTTCTAAAAATAACAGTGCAAAAAACAGAACCAAACATAGCAAAGAAAAAGTCTAGTACTACTTAGTAACCACAAGCAATGCATCGAAACAAACAAAAAATACACAAAACATGCAATCACACATGGACGAACTGAACATAGCTGCAGGTGGGTGGGATAGAAACTGTGAGTGAGAGCAACAGAAATGCCACAGTACTGTGTCTGTTAAAAACCTTTTCAAATACTGAGCGTGTACAATAACTTCTGACTTTTTTGTGCCAGATGGTTTTTTCCCCTCAGAGCTTAAGCAAGAGCACGAGGCATGAAAATCTTGATTCTTAATTGCTCAGTCCTGTTTTAACAAACCAAGAAAAGTATTTTCAGTGGTCAAAAATACCTTCTTTTCTTTTTTTTTTTTTTGCACATGGCAACATTTACAGGAAAAACAATGGCGAACAGTGACACAGAGGTAGGAAAAAACAGGGACTGTGGATATAAACAGTGCACACATCCCTGTTGGGGAAAACAATAATAAGACAACAATAAATCATTACAAAATTCTTCCCACCTTTAATGTGACCTATAACTTGTACGACTCAAGAGAAAACAAACTAATCTGTCATGGGGGAAAAAAATGAAAACATAAGAAATGTACTGATTTCATAAATGTGCACACCTCTAAAACTAGTACATTATTGAAGCACCTTTTAATTTAATCGTGGCATTCAGTTTTCTTGAGTACACACTTGTCATCAGTTAGAGACTCTCGTTAACCTCGCATAAAGTTCAACTGTCCTAATAGGATTTTCCTGACATTTACTCAATCTGAGCCTATACTATGGACTAGTGTTGCCATACTGACGCCTATTCTGACAAAGGAAAAACATCCATGCCTGCCTACAATTTGCAACAACATACACAAAGTGTCCTAAATGCTTGTGGGAAAATGTGATACGGTCTGAATTTTTAACGTTTTGGCCACATACAGAACGTTTGGTGCTAAAACCACTCTATGCATTACCATACTTAAAGTGAAGCACGGTGGTGGCAGTATCATGCTTCGGGGCTGCTTTTCTTTAGCTGGAAACTTAAGCTTTAGTGGAGTGGACAGAATTCAAAACATTTCCACCACCAGTCACAAGAAACCCTTCAAGTTTCTTGCAGACTGATGATGAGCAATTTTAACTTTCAACATGACAATGACCCCATGCATCCAAATCAAGAAGACTGAATGCTGTGAATAATTTCAAAGGTGTTTCAATAAAGTATTAAAGGTGTGCACATTTATGCAACCAGCTCATTATGCTGATTTGTTTCTTCAATTGAATTGTACAGGTTATAGGTCACAATAAAGGTACAAAAAGTTGATAATTATTTATTGTGGTTTTAATTCTTATTTCTCAGATCCTTGACATTTTAACTAGGGTGAGTATGCTATTTATATCCACTGTACTTATAAGTATTCTTTATCTTTTAACAGTTACAGTATAAGAGGTCACGAAAATTTTCTGCAGCCATGCTACATCTTCACTTAGGATTTAAAAAAAAAGAGAGATAATAAAATGTTGTAGAAAAAAATAGAGATTCCTCTATTTAGAAACACAGGCATAAGCAGAAACTGCAGCACATCATTGCAGGTCCCGCTGCTAACACTCAGTCTAATATTAACATAATATTGTTGTGTTGTCACCTTGCAAGCAATTTTGATAAATGGTAACTTTAAATGGAAAATTCAACATGAGAGTATGAGTAGAATTACTGATGGCACAGTGTCCTGGGGGGAGGAGGGGGTCAGGACAGCAGAATAGTAGTGCACAGCATGTATGTGTTTCAGCTTTTTCATGAGCAATACCTGTTGGGATGTGAAGTTGGAAGCATGAACTGAAACTCTACTATACATGTGTTGTCCTTCAGTTGTCGATGCTGAACACTGTTGAGCTCGTAGGCTATGTATGCTCTCCGAACGTACACCTGACATTATTGAAGACAGGCAATGCTGGTCAGATATATGAAGTGCTTGTAAAGTTTGTTCAACTTAAATTCAGACAAACTGATTAATAAACAAAACTTATTCCTCTCACCTCGAGGGCAGCCATCCTGACTACCTGATTACTGTGGTAGAAGAAGTTGGGGAGAACGTCAAATATGGATGTCTCTGAAAGGATCAGTTTCTAGAGAAAAAAAAACAAAGAAAAAAAAAAAAACAAGAATAATTTTATACCTTGAACATTTTGTCTATTGTTTTGAAATACATGCACAGCCACAACTACTGCTCTTGCCCTTTAATGCTCACCTGCAGGTTCTCAATGCAGAACTGGTGCCCATACATATCAATGGCAGAGAGGAAGATTGACTCCACCTGGTTGTGTCGTAGCTCATAAGAGGGAAGGTGGGAAGCTATCAACACCTGAAAGAATAAGATAAATGTGCTCCTTCAGGTATAGCTTAATTATGCTTTCCTTTACATTTTCTGACAGTGTCAACCTTTACACAGTTTCAGCTACACACTTTCTTCTGTTAATGTGTCACATGTTTTACTTAAATTTATTTTTAATTTATCTTATAAGAAATTTTCTCTCTCACACATTTTAGAGCATATAGTGACATCTGGTGGGAAAATACTCCACATTGCTCATGACTTGAGCTTAAAGTGTGGTAGTGTGTTACATTTATAGTTGTGTTGGTGTTTCTGTATTGCTCAGCCAACACAGGTGATTCTAAGCTTTGATATTGCACTTTGACAAACAGTTACTTTTAATAAAACAGCAAAGAGAAAAGACTTCTCTCTACACAGACTGTCAGAGATGTATGGATGAATATTAGCTATTGGATTACTAAAATGAGCAAGCTAGATACAATTACAAACTATGACATTTTGTTTTATACTGTGTTTTTAGAGAGCACATTACTGCTCAACAGAACTATCACAGAATTTGAGGCCCGTGTTGCTGCAAAGTATAGCAATATTACCTGGAAGGTGCATGTCAGGCTACGCCAGAGGTTAAAAAAAACAAACAAAAAAACCCCCAAAACACAGTCCTACCAATTAGCCATTACCCGAGCCAATCCACAGCCTCTGTCACTTCAAAAGTAGTACCACACAAGCTTTTCAGCTAAACAGGCTTTTAGATCATTTTTTTTTCAACCAACTTCTTTTCATTTCCAAATAGTACTTCTTTATTGCTGTACAGTTTTGTTTTGTTTTTTTACATTTTGTTTTTTCATTGTAGTATGTCTGTCAACCAAGATTAGGAGTTCAATTCTGACCTGCCGAGCACGCAGCGCCACCTTTGCATTGGTTGTCTTGCTGAGCTGGGTGAGTTCAGTCAAAATGGCCATCAATTCATCTGTTAGTGTTGGATCACGACCACAGAGCTGGTCCTACACGGAGAAGAAGAGGAGGAAGAAGAATGTGATGAAGGCATGACTGTTGAAAATCACTTTTTCATAGAGATTTTTAAATCAGTAAGAATGGATACTTACAATCAGCATAGTAACCAGTAGGTTCTTCTTGGTGACTTGAGCATGGGAAAAGATATAATTGAGCACATTGGCCATGTCACCCTTGTTTTCCTCACGCAGTGCAAAGACACACTTATCATAGTGTCCTGTTAACACATAGATAAGAGCGTTGGGAAAAACTGGACAGGAAACTTGAGGTTTAAGAGCACCATCAAGTGGTGAGAATATGCTAATGCAATTTTTCTGCTATCCAAGCAAGAAAGTGTCAAGTCACTGTTTCTCACCATTCTGAAACTGGATCTCTACTTTTAGATATTGTCTAAGCAAGTCCATCACAACGGCCTTCATGTGACCTCTGATGCCGCTGCGGTACCTGTTAGACACAAAAACATTCTGGTCTTACAAGAAAAATGTATGCTGTTGTGCTGATAAAGCACACAGACAAATAATTCACTTTAAAGCCTAGGATTAAAACTTGATGATATTCACATAAAGAGCATGTTTCTCACTTCTGCACCAGCTGAACAATGCTTTGAGTGTTCATAAAGAAGACTTCTCTCTCTGATTTCTTGTTAAGAGTAGCGGCATGGCTGTCCAGTATGTTTGCAATCTGGAAACAAAGGAAGAAACAATAAGCATTTAATCCCACCAGCAGTGGAGACTGATAAGCATTTAATCCCTTTGGCACTGACAACACGTTCCTTAACAAGTGTGTGTTACAGGCTATGTAAAGAAATTTAAAAGGTACGTGAGATTCTGGACCACAAATCTATTTATCACTCACACGTCCTCACCTAGATATGGTACTTTCATTCTGCATTCTTAGAAAAACATGAAGCCACTGGGTTTATTGTTTTCAAAATACATTTTAAAAATGGTCACAAGAAAGTGGGCTGTAAGTATATTAGAAGGAACTCGTGTATGAAGAGCTGATAAGGTATGTGTAGTAAGAAATATGTGGTTCATGCGCAAGTGTTTGTGATGCACCTGCTGGCTGGGGAACTGGCAAAGCACAGAAGTTATGTTGCTGGCATACTGAGCCATCTCCTTCTTGATGGCCTTCTCCACAGCAGGGGGGATGCGACCTGAAACACTCGTCATGATGTCTTGAAGCTCCAACAGTGGTAAAGAAGGATCGCGCATGGTTTTCATTAACCTTTCCACCCATTCTTTCAACTAGGAGAGACACAAGAAGTGTGTGTTTGTCAGAAACTGTTCAAGACTGAGCAAAGTAATGCTGGTGTACACACTGGTGTACATGAATTCTTACCTTAGCACTGAAGAAAGGCTCAGGAAGACAATAGCCATTCATCATGTGAACAAGATGACCCAGTGTGTTATGGAAAACTCTGTGCAGCTTCTCTCCTCTCAAAGCTACTGCCTGGATAGAAGGCAGGGTCCCTGTGTAGAGCTCAGCCTGTGAGACAATACAAATACTGATTACTAATATGTCACTGGATTTTTAGAAATACATCATAGTGTCAATAGTGTGTTCTGGTAGGAGGTAAAGGTTATAGTGTGAAATAAGCAATTCTTAATCCACTGCTTAGTTTATCCTTTGCTTACTTTTTGTGTTAAGTTTATATATTTTTTTAATTTATTCAATTTTGGTAATTTTACAATTTCTTGGGAACTCTACTGCTGTTTTGCTCTTTGCTTTACCATATGGGTGCAATAAAGACTCATGATGATGGTGAGCTCAACCTCATTTGGTTTGCTATGGCAGATAATGATATGTAATTATAATACAATGGTAGAGCAGAGAAATGCTTATAGGCTGGATTTTTTTTTTTTGTGTGTGTGTGTGTGTGTGTGTGTGTGTGTGTGTGTGTGTGTGTGTGTGTGTGTGTGTGTGTGTGTGTGTGTGTGTGTGTGTGTGTGTGTGTGTGTCTCTGGGGGTTGTTCAGGTATGGCTTGTAGAAAGCAAGCAGATGTGTGGGTGACGTATCTATTCATTTTAGTTTGAGACGCTTGTGCTGGAGTTTAACATCCGTTAGTTTTAATTGTCTGTCTGTCTGTCTCTTCTTGCACATTGGTTCCCCTGATATAGCTTAACATTCAACTCCATAAAGCGATTAATCATTAAACGCAACACATGCATATTCAAACTAATACTCAGAGTGTTGCCAAGATACCTACTAAGATATTTTTCATGGCCAAATGACATCAAAGCTAAAACCAATGCTGTAATTTAATGTGATGTAAAAAAATATATATATATGTATTTTTTACATTAACCGTCATTTTGCATTATACAAAATCGTACATGCTACACAGCAAATACTGTATCTGTGACAACAATAATCTGGAATTATGACACATAAAGTACCTGCTGCACTCTGCTTGGGTCATCCAGTTGCAACTTGGCAATGACACAGCCAGGCTCCAATGCTGCTCCAGCTCTCTTCACATAGTGAATACAACCAGACTCTGCTGCAGTGAGAGTCATGACCATCTTCATCACCTGTTTATTTGCAAATAAACATAATGTATATTTACAGATTCCATCTTTATAGTGGACTGCACGCAACTAACCATTAAACTAATGTACCTCTATTTCAGCGTAGCACTGGCCAGCAAACACATGCCCGCCATCCTCAATAGTGTACTGAATGAGTTTGCCTGCTGAAGGAGACCGCAGCAGCGAGGGATCGTTTTCCTTCTCAAAAACACACGTCTTGTTCCCAATTGTGATGCGATACCTGCCAACAAAAAAAAAACAAAACCAGAAATTTGAAGATTTCAGTGTCATGTTTTATGTGAAGATCTTAAAGGAATAAAGTATTTTTATTCATTTAAGATTACAATAACAATAAGAATAAGAATATTTGCAGTTTTTTTGTTTTTTAAAATAGTTTTCCTGTGGTAAACTTACAGTTAAAATAGTAACAATTCTTTCATACAGTTAATTGTTTTGTTTACCTGTCCACCTCTTCTTTCATGTACGTAGTGTAGCTGCTTCCATCATATGACAGCAAAAGACCTCCATCACTGAGCCGATGGACATCCACTTCAGCACAAGAATTGTTCATGATGACCACATAGGAGTTGGGAGACTGACGAGTCACTGTCAGAACGTACTTAGTACCTTCATAGATCAGCTCCACATCCACAGTGTTGAGCAGCGTGTGTGCTGGTAGCACCTGACCCCTGGTCAGAGAGTACAGAGTGTCTCATGTTATCTATTCAAAATGCTGTTTTTTTTTTTTTTTTTAAATGATGGTTTCTACTGTGGCTTACAACAGATTACAATGTAGCATACGGCACTGTGCAAAAGTCTTGAGCCACCCCTCACGATCGTGAGCAATAGTTTTTCAGGCTTTCTGAAAGTCTTTCAAAGTTCTTCTTTGGACTTTTTCACTCATTTTGAGTCAAGTCCTCGTCTCTGACTGTTTTCATAGGATCCCCCCCCCCCCCCCCCCATTTGTTTGTTTACATATTTAATCAGTAAACAACCAGTAACGCTTCTACACATAAGAAACAGTTTAGCAAAGAAACAAGTTCAAATTGTATCTCTGTTGTTAGCAGCCCATCTCAAAAACAAATGATCTGTTCCCATTTCTTTAGCCAAATCTATGAAAAATACCAATAATGTGCAGTGTGCCCTTAAAAAAATGAAGAAACTGGACAAATGGTGAGCCTAAAACAGTTATATATATTAAACATCAAATGATCCTCTACAGTTCTCTGAAGCCTCATCAGAAAGTGTCTCAACATTGCGCTGATCCCAAAGACACTGTCAAAGTGGTGAAACCATATCTGGATAGAAAATGCACACAGCGGTACACCTTTAGTCATTGACTATTATCTCAACAGAGAATGGAACAAGTCTGGAGAACTATTCCAAGAAATGAAAAGAAAGCTTGCCTCAGTGTGGGCAAGCTGTGTTGAAGACTAAAGGTAGTCATACCAAATATTCACTTTCAAGCTCATTGGAATAATTTTTTGCCTTATATACTGCATTCCTATGTATGTTTACACATTTCAATAAATCACTGCACACATTTCCCAAATGTCTAGCAATATATAAAGGACTGAGGCTAGAGAATTTGTGCAGTAGTGTATTTGACCACATATTATTTGAATTATATTTTTACCTTTCCAGAGAGTGCAAAAAGTTGGAAACACTGTTCCTGAGATTGACATCTGCCACATGCAGAGCACCGCTCACAATTCCCAGCATGGTATCAGGACGCTCCGCCTGCATGTAAATTACACTTTACAACTTACACAAAAACAGTCATGCATTACAGGCTGTGGATATCAGGAGGATAAACCAAATAGACTATCATATCCCAACATTTGGCTTTATTGTGGTTTTAGTGCAGACACTAAAATATGGGTCAAACATTAAATAACCTGTCATTACAGTTAAGAACATCCAGTGGCAACAGCTGCATAATCTCCATATACCTGCATCTTCTCTGAGATAAGTCTGTCCAGCCAGCCTGTGTCGATACTATTGTGCTGGAAGCTTTCCGTCTCCAGCAGCTTAATGAGGTACTCCACTGTTGTCCTGAAGTCACCCCTAATAGACAGCTCCTTAAGCGCAACCACCATGTTTCTAAAAGAAGCCATAACCTCTGATTAAACATTGTACAGAAATAATCCATATTGGTAAGTGTATATAATAAAATACAGTAAAAATAAAAAGAGCAATGTTTCTTAATTCTGAGTATACTCACGAGATAGCTTCTTCACGATTCTCTCCCCATGAGAAGCAGTGCCCAAACTGGGAGTCAGCAAACTCATGCAGCCCTCCAGCCGCTGCAACGCTGAAGTAGCCCCACACATTCTTATTGCTGCGGAAATTCAGCTCTTGCACGGTTCCAGAGCTTGGCTTGAAACCCTTCAATCACACACCATAAACACAGTGATGCAAACTGGACATTCAAACAGTAGTAATAATAGTACTTGTTGTTTAAAAAAAATAAATAAAAGGAAGACTGAAAAGTAATATCAGTCACACAACAACGTCAGCAGATATATATCATTGGGTAACCATTGGCTGGAAAACTTTTGCACAGCAGGAATTAGTAAATCTTACCTCATCTGGGTTCTCACTGGTGATACGAGCAGCAATGACATGGCCCCGAGGGGAAGGGGCAGTGGACAGAGCCTCAAAATCAATGGGAGAGTCCCCCCAGGGCTGAACGCCATAAAGCATTCTAATGTCTTTGATCCGATGAAGAGGAATACCCATAGCAATCTAAAAAGAGTATTATTAATGTAACACATGTTTATACTGGTGATCATAAACTAGCATGGAAAACTGAGAACAGTCTGACTAAATAGTATATATTAGACCATGATTACATTTCCCCCCCCATTTTTTAAATAAAGAACCCCCAAAAGATTTCTTTGTCATGCCTATTTGAAGCTTATCAATCCACCTTTCAAGGCAACCAAGACAATGAGCACTGAATTAGATAGTGTGTCCCTCCCATAGTAGCGCCCAATCAGCTTGACTAAAATGCCCTCGCAGCCCTTCAGCTTCATTGCCACTGACCTATTTACACACAATCCTAAACACTGCAGAGAAGACCACGTGACCCATTGCTGCTACAACTCTGTGATCTGCTTCAGTGTTTCTGCATATTGCACATTTGCCGTTGGTTGCCATAGCAACCAGAGGCCCCATCAGAGCATCAACCGTGGTGAAGCATGCTAATTTTTAGAGTCTGTGACTGTCCTGTAGTGGACAATGTGTATGATGTAACTGTGAGCTACTGAATAAGTGAGACCAACCTGCAGCTGGGCAGCAGGCAAGTTGACATCAGCCACCATCTCAGTGCATGGGTGTTCCACCTGTAGACGAGGGTTGAGCTCCAGGAAATAGAAGCTGCCATCCTGGCTGTAGAGGTACTCAACTGTACCAGCACTTACATAACCCACCATCTTAGCCAGCTTCACCGCACACTGAGAGGCGAGAACAATTCAGGTTAATTCAAGCTTGAAATTTGTTGGTACTGATTTATCAGCTATGTGCAAGTGATGCTAGAGGGGGGTTACCTTTTCCATATCCTCAAACACATCAGAAGTGGCGATGGTAGCAGGAGCCTCTTCTATAATTTTCTGATGTCGTCGCTGCACGGAACAGTCTCTGCCAAACAGGGAAATGGCATTGCCATACTGATCAGCCAAAATCTGAACCTCCAAGTGACGGGCATGCTTGGCTAGCTGCATGACAAAAATGGGTGATCCTGGGACTTCTGCCTGGACCTAGAAAAGATAAAATATATTCTTGAAGTCATAGAATACATAAAATACCACCGTACCAAAAAGCAGGAAAAGCTGTACATGTTCACTTACCTGTCTGAACAGGTTAGGGAAGTCATCAGCAGAGTTGACTTTACGGATCCCTTTTCCTCCACCACCTTCTGAGGCCTTCACCATTATAGGGTAGCCAATTTTCTCTGCAGCCTTGTGATAGAAAGAGATGTTAGAAAGCGTGCATGCAACACTCATTTTCCATTATACACTATTAGGTGAATTGCTTACTTTCATGCCATGCTCTACATCCTGGACGCAGCCGAGCTCATACAAGTCGTGAGGAACGCTGACGACCTTCTTTTTTTGGTTATTCTCTGGCCAGTCCACTGTCAGACCTGAAAAAGAAGATCCCAAAATGTATTCAGCATAGAAACTTTTCAGTGTCACTGTGCATCGTTAATATTTTATTTCATCTGAAATGTTAGCAATGTTGACCAGCTACAATATTCAGAGACAAGAATCTATGACCTACCTGTTCCGCTCCAGGGGAGTGTTGGAATTCCAGCTGTCTGAGCCACGATGGAGGAAGCAATCTTATCTCCAAGAGCCCACATAGCCTGACTTGGTGGACCTAAGAAAAGAAAGAAGAATTTTAACACTTTACTCTTAAATTACTCTGGCAAATGAAGAACAGGTGATTGTCAAAGTGACCCTCACTCCTCACCCATGAAAGCAATGCCATGCTTTTGAAGAAGCTCCGGGAGTTTGGGGTTTTCTGAGGCATGCCCCCATCCAGCCCACACTGCCTATAATAAATAAAACAATACAACACCAGATGACAAATAAACAAGCAAACAAAAAAAGGTAATTACAGTAGAAACTACTGAAAAATATTCTGGTGATACCTGAACTGGTATGCGTTTAGCAATGTCTAGAATGAGCTCAACATTGGCATAGTTGTTGTTATTAGTCCCCCCGGGTACAGGCACATAATGATCTGCCATCTTGATGTACTCTGTAACACACAAAAAAGATAGAAAAGAAAATAACTGTAATATGACAAAATATGAACAATTATTCTCAGTCCTGTCTACAATACCAAAAAAGCCAGTCAAATTAGCTATAACATAGTTAAAATGTAACCAAAATGTGTGAAATAACATTCCATATTGTCTGATGAATTATTTAAGGGCAAAAGCTCAGGATCATAAAGTCAATATACCGGTCTCAAAAATCTCAAAAAACATTTGCTGAAGTTGGTAGCACATACAATGAGTCTACTGTTTGGGGAAACCTAACTTTAGCTCACCTGCATTGGCCTTCAGGTCTTCTGGGGTCACCATGACGACAAAACGGATTGCCCTTTCATTGCGAAACATTTCATAGGCCCAGCGGCGGATGGAGCGCATGCATTTCACTGCTGCAATGCCATTGTTGGCAATGAGCACCTGGAAAAGCAGAGCATCAGTTCAGTCACCACTGTTAACATAAGTCTAATCACAATACAGCAGAAAAGTTATGGAATGCAAATACAGTGAATTATTTCACTGACATAATATCACAATTTGAATCTTTTCATGCTTTTTGTTATTATTGTAAAGTTTGTAAATTATATTGACATTATCATCCATATATGACAAAGTTTATTTTAATCACAGGCAGAATTTCTTACCTTTTCAATGACCCTGTTACCACCAAAGCGTGTGACAAATTCAGCAGGAGAAGCAACAGTGAAGTCCCTCTGGAGGTCAATACGCCTGCGATCTCGTCCTTGTTTCACCAGGTGCAGGCCTGACATGCTTGATCTGTTTGAATAAAAAACAAAGAATATAAATATAATGTCCCTTTGATTTTATGGCTTCTGGATAAGTTGGTGAAATGGTCAGAATGTCTAACCATTAATAAAAATCTATGACAACAGTAGGAAAACAACAACAAAAAACAAACAAACCTAGAAACGAAATAATGGAGGAAATTGTTAAAAAGAGTAGAACTTATTGTTCAAACACGTTTACATGTTGGGGCAAGTGCTTCCAACAGAAACTGCAGAGCTCTGTAAATCAAAGCTCCACCCAAAGAGGAAGAGTTGGGACAGTTGGGTACTATGGGGGGAGGAACGTGACAGGGTGTGACAGAGCCTGGGCCGTTTAGCTGGCTGGTTTCTATATGGCATGACACTGGACGGTTGCATCACTGTACAGATCTTGGCGTGGAACAACTCTATCCAGATGTGGAAGAGACTGTGTGTGGGTGGGGGGGGGTATAACCCCCGTTCATCCAGTATTTCCAGTTCTGACAACGGCAGTATCTCCCAGTATCTTTCGGTTTACCCTCATTCAAACTGATCAAATCAAAACCAGTCACAAAAGTAAACTTGCTGATTATGGTCAGCATGCAAGAAATAATAATTTTGTCCCAAGTGTTTTTGCAAACAATTATACTTAGAGGTCAAGTACACATAAAAAGACACATGCACTGTTTTTTCAAGACCTTTTAAACTTATATTTAAAAGGAAAACTTTTAAATGACAAAACACAGGAGATCAGGGAGTCCAGTAGAAAAAAAAACACGGGATTGGCAGAGAGGCTAAAAACTACTATCATGAATAGCTCCTTTCAAAAGCTGGTTTGGGAATTACTGTCTGTGAAAAAAAGAAAAAAAATTGGACCACTTTCCCAAAAAAACTTTCTGAAGTCGAGATTCCTGCTCTTCAGGACAACCTCACACAGTGAGGGCACAGAGACTTTTTGGTAGAGTGCAACTAGAGAAACTGCATTTTTCACATGTTGCTCAAAGGGTTACATAGCCAAGGAAAAGTACATAGTCTAAGCAGAGCATGCTCCGTGTCATTTTGGACGACAGATATTGGCTAGTTTCACAAACACAGCACAGAAAGTTGCAGGATCCCTATCCGTATCAATCATTTGCTATATATAGCTATTAGAAGGACATTTACAAATGATTGAATAAAATATATTTTTCTGTTGCATTACCATTTAGAAGCCGGACAGACAAGTTAGGATTAGAGTCTAACCTTAAATTGTGCATGGGACCGTCGATGTGGTCGAAGCCCATTTCATAGGTGCTGTCCGAACTCCCAGAAGATGGAGACAAGGAGCGAGTCTCCTTCTCATCTAGCTGCAAGTCCACCTTCCCTTGGTTTTCATCCTCTGAGTTCTCCTCTGACACAGATCCCACAATGAAGTGAGAGTGCAATTCCGCAACAGCTGGAATCTTCTTGGCAGCGCCGTCCTGTTGTGCCATGGTCGGGCGACAGGAGCAGGCTCCAAACACTGACAAGAAGCGGAGCAGTGGTTGCAGCAGTTATAAAGGAGCCACAGAGTACAGTGTGACACAGATTGCTTTGGCTGGAACACAAGGTTGTTTGTCATTATTGCAAAAGCGGGTTACATGAACTTAAGTTTCTTGATAGTGCAATTGATATTGCATCATTTTTGTCCACACTCTAGAAAAAAAATGCCACTTTATGATGTGCCAAACAGTTGCTTAGAATAAAATGTTAATAACAAAATATTAAACAATAACACCTGAATGTAATGAGTGCTATATTGTCACCAGCTATCATATAGACAGAACCAGTGAAGCATTATTTAGGCAGACAGCCATATGATGAAATTTGCTATTTGCCAGAGTTGCACTGTAATCATCAGTTGTCCTATGTACACTTTGCACCTGCTATTTAAAAGAGTGGACAAAAGAAAAACAATAAAGACAATTGCTTGATTAAAACTGCTGTTTTTCCTCAAAACCCTAGCATCGGCTACAGTAATACTGACCTTCGCTTTCTTCTCCCCCTTGTTAATTTACCATGAAAGCTCGAAACAATGTCAATTAACAACCACGTGCGGAAACCATAAGACGTTACTTAACTGCCATGTTGCTGTCACCCTACCTGTGCGGTTGCTGCAACTATTTAACAAAACCCACCTGTCAGAGCAAATGGAAAGAGTAGACTGTCGGGTAAGGCACACCTTACCTATCGATAAGCGCTTGCGGGACCAGAAAAACAAGCCGAACACCGCAAACAGGCACGCTGTAAAAGTGAGCCAGGGGAACATCACGAAATGATAGCTGTGTTTAGCTTGTTAAAACACTCATATTTCTGTTTTCCGGAATTAAAATTATTTAATGACATAACTTTAGCTCTGGAACCGCTTTCTAGAAAAAGAAAAAGGAAAAAGACAAGAACTAACATTGAGTCGACTAGTTAAGGTTACCTGTCCGTGAAAGCTAGCTTGATTACCCAGCAAGCCCAGATAAGCTGAGACGCAAGTGCTAATAACGCTAGCTTACCGGCAGGCGCTAATACAATTATAATTCCACTGTAACGGCACTAATACAATAGTACGGACTGTACTGTACTGGCTACCGTACTGTACTGTACTGCAGTGTGGGTGAAAACCTGCGTGCAGACGCGGAAATAAAAGATAAACACCTACAGGTAGACTAGCGACTCACCGGTGGAGATAAACCGACACGTAATCCTGAAAAAAAAGTTGGATTAAAAAGATCGATAAATTAATTGTATCTGCCAGACATCTCTCTTCCAAGTGATGATGAAAACATCACATCATGATGAGGTCACACATCCCCATCAGATGCTTTAACAGCAGAGAGTGGGGTGATGTGATGATGCGCAGCCAGGTTACTCCTGGGCATTGACCTCTGACAGCAGCTTCCGCTATAGAACTAGTTTAGATAGAAATGATAACGCACAAGACCCAAAACATTAGCGACTTCAGTATTCCTAGGTATTCAGGCTGTGTATCCATTCTTCCGCTTATAAGGGAATTACGTAGAAAACAGAATAGATGTTGTATGTTAGACGTTATATAAAACTTAGAAATTAATTATAAGTTATAATTATGTGTAAATAAAATAAAAAAGCAAAAGAAAACGGTGGAGTCAAAATAACCACAGCTGCTAATCCAGTTGAAATCAAACAAAAAGCTTTTTTAACATCCATCCAGGGTGCTCGATAGCATATTTACTGCTGTCTTATGACTAAAAATATATGAACAGTCAAAAAGAAAAAAGAAAATAAATCATGTTTTCTGTTTTTGTTTGGTTTTTGCTCTGTCCACTCAATATAATAATGTCTTAATAATTAAATATCAGTAAACGTTTAATCCTTACAGTCTATTTCAGCTAGATCTATGCTGATTCCGTTCGCAACGCTCCAATCAAATTGCAGTTAATCTATGTGGGCGTGTTTAGGATAGGGACACACCCGGAAGAGGTGGTGCTTGAGCATGTGCTGTCAATGAATGTACACAGCAGCAGTAGCAGAACTGGGCATTGAGTGTGCTGAATCAGTTAAAATGACTTGCTTCACCATCTTTATAATGTAAATTGTTTCAATACTGGTCTGTTTCCTTGACTTGTCTTGTATGTGATAATTTCTTTCAATAAAGGTTCGGAAAAAAGTGTGCTGAATCTCTGTTGAGGACACAGTTTCACGGTTGCAGGTCTTTGTTGTGCTGAGCGTGCTGAAGTATGCTGTGAGCCCACTAAGATCAGACGACATTTAACAAGTCTGTTGTACACTACTTTCACGACGGGTACTTTGAGGACTACGTGTGTAAACTGAGAATGTCAAACATTAAGAAAAAAAATGCGTCCAGTGTGCAGTATATTACAGATGCAGTATATTACAGATGTTTACTCATCAGTTCAGTGCAGGCAAGTAGAGTGTATAGACTGCAGACGATGCAGTCTATACATTTATTTCATATCCCGTTTCGCTCACGTTGGCTGTGTCGTTTGAAAGCTGACAATCTGGCCTGTCTCCATTCAAACTGGTTTCGGGACACGGGCAAAATCTCAAAACCTCACTTCTAATACCAGATGAGAACCAATCAGAATTGATCGTATTCAAAAAAAAGGAATTGAATTCAATGATTATTTGCGTGAAACTGTTTTACAAAGACAGTTCTTCAAAGTAATGTTCATACTTAATGTGATGAATTAAAAATTATTTTTTATTTTTTACCGTATTTGTTTGCGTGTAGGACAGATGGATAGCCACGTCAAAAACGCTTAAAATTTTGTCTATTCATGTGTAGACAGTAAAAGCTTGCTGACGTTTCTGATGATGTAGAAGTGTAAATGCTAATGCTAAGAGTCCGAAAACTAATCCATCCAAAAGACTGAAAGAATGAAATCAAATTAGAATATACCAGTGTTGAATTAGTCTACACCACCTTAACCCAATTGTTAAAATAAAACAGGATACGCGTGATAAACTATGAAAGTTTACCTTAGTGAAATAACCGGTTTACATCAAATAATTAAGAGGAAAATATATTATTATTGCACTTTTATTCCACTAGGTGGCTTCAGAGGCCTTGATTTGCAGCCACCACTCACAGACCAAAGTGGTTGTGAATTTATGGGATTTCAGCGGAAGTAACTTTTACCTTTCTATTTCTCAACTTTAACATAAAGATACATGCCAAAAGCGTAATTTACATTAACAAAAGCTTTTAAATGGGTTCCATGTTAAGTGAATGATTGCTGTTTTAAGGCCAACTCATCTATTTAAGCCATCTGTATTAACATTTTTATTTTAGCTCATAGTGATGATAAGGATTGATTTAAAAATCCAATCACCTGTATTGCCTTCTCTTGGCAAGGTGATGTTGAAAACCTGAAGTATTTGTAAGTTCTTTTAGCTCATTAGCACACTGTGAAGTGTGAAATAGCTGCTTCCCTCCCAGTGTCCATTTACTTTGGTCCTTTTCAGAGTAGGTCAGCACAGGCCTCCAGAAACTTGATATCTCAGTGGACTGTTGTATATTTTAACATAGCCAAATAATTCTTTCAAGTATTAGTAGAATTAATTAATGTAATACTAAACATGCAAGTGACAGGACTAAATATTGACACTATCACAATCACTTTCTTTTTTCTTTCTGTGCTTTAATAACTTAGGTTTGCAGAAAAAAGAAGCTCCAAACATTCACTAGCACACAAATGTATTAAGAAGACTTAAGTATTGCATTTTTTTTAAAGTCTCAAGACAACTAGTGACAGCATTTATTTTGCCAGTGTGCCACAGCAAACCTCAGAGTAAAAACAGTGTGAATCATCTTGTTTGAATACACAGTCTACATTTGTTTATATAGGTGTGTCCTACACGGATATGACCTTTTTTACACTGTCCCAGTGTGATTTAGTGTCTTCAAATTTGTGGTTCAACTTTGTGTGAATGACTGTCACTTTACAAATAGTGTCACTGTCCAGCTAATCTTTGTTCCCATTATTGAGCTAACAGGTGACATAGACCTTTATCCATTATAAATTTGCAGATGTTTTATGACTATTGTAATGATGTATGCAGACAGATGTAAAATATGCAGGCAGTAAAATGAGGGCCCGCAGTTAAAGCTCCAATTTAAAATCTGCCTCGTCTCTTGTCTTGCCAGTGTTTGTTCCTGGAAGGTTGTGGGGGTTGAATGGGGAGAGCAAGAGTGCCAAGATGTGTTGCCCCAAGAATTTGTTTAGAATTAAAACCGTAAGCTCAAGAGCTCCCCTATTCTTCTAATGCATTTTGCTGTGACTTAAAATAGAAGATAAAAAAATGTCTATAAGGTCCAATAGAGAGAAAAAAATAAGGAAAGAAAATCCCCTCTTAAATCAATATTAAATATCCTTGCATTTAAGAACAGTGATATGAGACACCACATCCTGTCACGTTTGTTGTTGTTGTTTTGTTTACGAAATGTAGGGTTGCAATGCACAACAACTCACCAAAAGATGACCCCCCACCCCCCACCACCACCACCAAAAAAAAACAACAAAACAAATTAAGCAAAATTAACATTAGATGAATCACTCAATCATCACAGATTAGAACAACATCTTTATGTAAACTGTGAAAACACACACACACACAATATACTTGCAGAATTCCATACAAAACATAACATCTCCTGGAGATTTCTTAAGTGCTGGTTTAAAAGAAGATAAACAAAAGTCCTGAGTTTTTTCAAGCTCACTGCACATTTTTGGTATATCAGAATGTGAAAGTGTGAAACATGTCAAATAGTCACTGTAACTAACACTTTTCTCATTTATTATTGGCATATTTAATTGTTAAAATATAAAACATTCTGGAAAAAAAAGGCTTCATTTAGTCACTTTCTTGTGAAAAGAATGCAAGAGAAAAACTATTTACACATTTACGTAGAATAAAGTGGTAAAAAATGTGTTTTTATTTATGCACATTACATCATATCATCCTCTAAAGAATTCCACTCCGGGCACTGACTTTTGCATAGCAACTTTTTCTGGGAATTCCACTGAGTAGCTTTTAGTAGAATCAAATTTGTTTATTTGTTGTTGTAGGACTGTCAGTAAGTAGTGACTTGGTGTTTTTGCAAACCAGAAGACATAACCTAAATTCTGTTAAAGAATTATAACGGCTTTATTATAACTATATTTATTTTAATTAATAAATTAAACATGCATATCCAAGGCTAGTATAATATGCTGGGTGTCTTTGGACCGCCAAGTCTGTCTTTATTAAGTTTATGATAATATGATCAATTTAAAAATAAGCCAAAATATAGACTTTCTGCCAAAACATTGTCACATGATTGTCATACGTGACTTCACAAACATGTCCGTGTCTCATCACAGTTTCCACTATGTTTGATTAAAACTCCTAAAACTTGTAGGACAGTCTATTATGGAGGATTCGGTTTATTAGGTCTTATGAATAGATAGCTGTTATTGTCAAACACCACAGTTGACTCTCTGCTCCCAGATTTAAACAGCTCAGATTGTAAATATGATCTACCAGGCAGTCTGGACGTTAGAAGATTATGGCTTGAGGTCATTGATGTGGGAATCTGATAAGGGCTGAATCGCACCCATGGTCGAGAGTTGCTGTAACGTCGGTTTCTGGAGTGCGATGAGGTTGCAGTGCAGAACGGAAGAGCTGGTGTGACTGAACCTGGTGCTGCCATGTAGCGGTATGGATATGAGAAAAGTCCTCCATAGGGTGATGGTGAAATCCCCTGCATTAAAAAGTAGAGTTGTTAAGATTTGTAGTATAGATCTTATCATCTTTCTTAATATAAACAGCTCTGTAAAATTAAGCATTACTAACTGAAAACATCAATTTCATGTAGATGTGATTTGCTTTGGCTTTGACTCATGTTATGGAGGAAATTCAAAGCATTAGCAAAGGAAGTCAGTAAGGGTAATCAATGCAGTCCCATTAAGCAACAAGAGGATTCACACCTATGCTTTACTTTACACTGACAATGACACGCTATAAAGACCTCTAAGCCATTCATAAAGGATTCACACAAGCTTATAATGAAGCACCACTACTCATGTTAAACATTCCAGCTATTGTTTTACTTTATTCAGTAGTTGTTTAATGAAAAACTAGACTTTCATTGTTTTCATATTGTATGTATTCATTTAATCCTTTTGGTTCAACACATAACACACCAAGTAGTGATCAAAGATTTTTCTGTTTTTTAGTGGAAAATCAGTTTACCATGAACCTTTGTTCCTGAGCTATAAAGATTATAACATGAAGGCTTGTAGGATTGCACCAACAGTATGACAAAACATAAAGTAAGATTTAAAAGTCTGTTCTTCAAATTACAAACAGAGCTTGCTATGAAACATATTGGCACGAAACATTTGGCTTATTTCAGCTTTACTCGCTGAGAGTTTCTTTCACTGTGAAAATTCTGCAGCTGCCCAATGTGAAGTCCTTTGTTAGTGCTCAAAGACTTTAAAGATGCTACTGAAGTTCAGTAACTGTTACTGCTGTATACGGCACTTATAATGCCTCTTAAATGAATGGATGAAAATATGTTCAATAGCTTAATATAGTGAACCTGAGGAAGCGTACCTGAGATGCCAGCATTTGCTGTGACAGTTGACGTTTGAACGGAGCTGAAGAGGTGATGTGTTCAGAAAAAAGGCTTCCATTTCTTAATCCATTTATACCAGATGAAGTGGGAAACATATTCTCCATACCCATATTGGAAAAAACCTCTGGCTTCATTGATACCTGTCCAGACTGAAATGACAAAGGTGTCCCAAGCCTACTAGAGAATTGGCTGTGTGCACTTGAGAAATCCAAAGTGGTTTGCTGACCAGCACTGAAGGATGATGCACTCCATGACTGTAACATCATAGGCACGACCCCATCTTTGATTTCACTCATATGCTCTTCTGACCCCATACCTATAGAATATCTATCACGTGAAGCGCTGCTTGATGTTCTTGCTTTTGTTGCATCCTGATTGTTCTTTCTGAGATCGCACTTGTTCCACAGTATCTCTTCACTTCTCAGACTTAAAGCCAATGTCTGTTCGTTCCTGGAGCAGCTGCCTTCAGCATTGCAGTCATCTAGTGGATCAACGTCTGAATCACTGACAACATTGGTCTCATCTGTGAGGAAAAAACAAACAGTTCTGAAAGAGAACAAACATTTTGAACCATGAAGAAAACACTGTCAGACACTGTGTCATGGAATACTTTGCAGTCAAACTGAATGGGCCATCATATTATTAACGCATGTGCTTTTGAAACACAGTTTAAAATGCTTTGTTAATTTTGCATCAAATTTTTTTTTTTTTTTTTTTAAGTAAAAACAAAAGCAGATGCCAAAACTACAAACAGCAATTATTGGCTTAAGAATATGTCATGTTTACTTTAAAAGGAAACACATATACTAAAAAACAAAAGAAAAATATATGCAAGCTGTTTCGGTGTAGTGACTATGCAGTAGATTTTAAGTTAGGTCAACAGTGGCTGCCTAATAACATAATGAACTCTAAATGAACCCACCTTGACAAGTTGATGTGGACATCAGAGGGCTGCTCATTAGTTGTGGGGAATAAAAAGGCTCACTGGTACTGGGCTGCTCATAGGAATCATCAGAATCAGCAAAGTCCTGGTCTGCTTTGCTTTGGTTTCCATTCAGTGAAGAAATGTTTAACTGTTTATTTCTGGGGATCACAAATCAAGATTGCATGAGACCATGCACATATGGCCGAAAGATGTATTCTGCTTTCAAAACGTATACCTCTTTTCGCGTCTCCCATTTCCTGTATCTCTGAACCCTTTGGCAAAGGGATTGTTGTCAATTTTTAGTTGTGTAATCTTGATGGAAAAGAAGGAAAGATCTGCAGATTAATCAATCCAAAGTTCATTGTGCAGTGACAAATAGACACAACATTGTTACACACTGTATTATCCATAGAGACATTTGTCATTTGTGTATGAGGAGCTGAAAGATGATGTTACCTTTTCATTTTGATAAGCAGTGACAGCGATGAACTCTGTCTCTGGGAAAACATAAGTCCGGAAGGTGCTATATGGAAGCTTCATTATGTCATTCGCCTTCACAATATGAAATCTGGGTTGGTACTTGTGCATGGAATTCAAAATTGTCTGCAAATTAGAAAAAATAGAGTTGGAATTACTGGTATTTGGGTAATTAATTACTACAACTACAACCATAATAAAAGCTTTAAAGCAGTGCACCCACTCACCCAGCATAACCATGAGTAATGAGCAACAAAAGCAACTTTTCAGTGAGTGTTACTTACAAACCCATGTTTGTCAGACATGTTATTGGTGAGCTTGAGTTTATGAAAGGCAACAGGCTTGCTCATCCACTGCTCTCCTTTAGACGGACTGTCCGGGTGGATGTACATGCGCTTTGGCATCTCCGGGTCAGCTTTTCCAGCCACCATCCAGCGGGAGTTGTGAAACTTGTAGCGACAGTCGTCGACAGCGACAATGTCCATCAGCAAGATGTACTTGGCTGTTTCATTCAGCCCTTCTACTTGCACTTTGAAAGGGGGAAACATCCTCCTGATAGTTAATGAAGAAAAAAGAAATTGTTGTATATCTAATAATTAACAGTGTCATTTTTGTTTTTTCCTCTCTTTTTTCTCATAGAGCTTCTATTTGTCTATGGAGGTTTTTTAAACTTCCGATCATAAGCAAAACTAGATTATTCGCTGTTTCTTTCCCATTAAAGCGTGAACATAGCCTGTAAAAGCGCACATAAATGCTATTTACAATAAAGCTACATTTTAAACGACAAAGACACTACACAAAATTCTCAGTAGGCTACTTGACTGCGCATTGCACTTGCCTTCCTGATTTTGTGATAACCATCTCAGTTCCTATTTTGTGAAATTCACTCCACAAGTTCTTTGATTCCAGCGTAACTTTCGGGTCCTCGTCCAACCATTCTTCTGGCTCAAGTCTCTTCAAGGAACGTTGCTGAACGGCCTCATTTTGGCACCCCAGACCTGCGTGCAGCCCCGCGTCAGAGGGTGTCTGCTCTGACAGAGACTTGGAGAAGGACGAGACGTCCGGAAAAGTCGGCGCGGCGGGAAAAGAAGGCTGTGCGCTGGTAAGGAAGGCTGATAAGGACAAGGCACCGGGTCCGCGAATTTGGAAAGGATAATAAGCCATGGGAGCAACGGCGCAAACTGCATTTCTCAGCACAGCATCCGATAAGAAAAGTCCCAGCCAGCCCGCGCAGGTTGCAGGCGCATGGCGTACATCCAAACAGCAACTCCGATTTTAAAAGTTTATGAATTGTGTGGCATGATTGGTCTTACGAGGGAATGCAAAATTCCCCACTCTTAAAATACTGAGACAGGGGTAAGAATCCGCTTGTAAATCGCAAACGGGGAGAGAGCAGCTGTGCACGCTGTGACTGCACAAGCTTGTTGAAAACAACTGGCACCGAGGATGAGAACAGAGGGAGGGAAAGAGACTGTGTTTGCGCTGTCACACGTCTGTTTTCCCTTGCACATCGTACACTAACGAGCCAAATATTTTCGACAGGGCTTCGTTAAGCGTAGCTTACCAATTACCAAACACGTATAATGATAATAATAATAACAATAACAACAATAATAACAATGATAATAATAATAATAATAATAATGTAAAAATGTTCAAATAATCTATGATATGTCAAAAAAAATTGAAAATTACAAACCAGTGTGTGTTACTGATAACAGAAATCAAATGAATACATCATTTACGCAGTTCAGGATGTCTGAAGTCACTTTACCTTCTTGAATAAACTAGTTACGAGACAGGAAAGCTCGAAAGTGGAAGTGATTCATCCAATGATGGATGACACACATAGTAAATGGCAATAACTTGAAATCTTAACCATAAAAGAGTTTGAAAGAGGCAGAAAGTTTTGCCAGAGCCCCACCAGAGACGAACGTGAATGAAACATTCTTTTAGCAAGAGCTTTTTAGCATATGGCATATAAACAAACAATTTTGCGTCTTGAGTCAAACTGAAATTTGGAAACAATCCCCCCTCTCTCCACACACCCACACACACACACACACACACACACACACACACACACACACACACACACACACACACACACACAAAGAGAGAAACAGATTCCAAACGTGATTGTTCAAAAGTTGTAGAATAAAGCCCTCAGCTTTAAATCTTAAAACACAGGTTAAAGTACTGGTGTGTTTTACTTTATTGAATTTATTGAATCAGCAGTCTAGTCCCACCTACAAGCCAGTGGACACTATTTCAGTGATGAGGATGTACACATCCTGGACAGGGAGGAATGCTTTGAGCGGGGATTCAAGGAGGTCATTTAAATGAAAAGGGAAAGACCATCTCTAAATCAAGGAGGGGGCCTAAGGGTACATCTTTCTCCACTGACCATTGATCAGTGATCAATGGTCTTTGATCAGTGGTTGTTGATCAATGGTCATGACAATTTCCATATTATAGAGGAAAGAAGATATTTGCTTTCAGTTAAAATTATTTCAAAGGGGTACAAAACCACAGAGGCATGTTCATCTTAAAGAGGTTCACTCTTCAAGACACACAGCACCAACTCTGTCCAGTAAGCTAGGTCTTCCCTAATCTTGTGGTTTAGCAGCATGAAATTAGCTTTGTGCAGGTCAAAGAAGGAGAGGATAATTTGTATACCTGGGGAAGTAAAAAGTTACAGGGACTCAGCTAAAAGGATCAGAGCAGGTTGAAGTCCGGGATACATTAGGTCGAGGGCGTTGCCTCAGACTTAGAGTAATTAATCTCGTAAACTGGAAATTCACCAAAGGATGTAACCAACTGTCCCAATAATAGAATCCTCAAGGTGGCTTAAATAAAGCAGAACATTTTCCATAGAGATGCTATGTATCACTGAAGCTACCTCTATGCAATCACAAACAAGTAAATTGTAATGTTTTAGGGTGCACAGTGGGCCTGGAGCCATGAGCCACCATGTTTCAGGACACTTCAGGCCAGCTGTGATGAGTGGAGTAAGACGGAGAGATGCAAGGCCTTTCAGTCCTGTCAAATGACTTCTTGGTGTCGAAAGAGATTCTTGGATTGTACCTAAATCTGTTTTTTCTTTTAATTTGCAGAAAAGTGTACAGAAAAGAATAGAACAGAAAAGAATAATGATAATGAGACAATAATGATAAAATCATCAAACTGTTCTGTAAGATACAGGTTTGTGCTGGATTTCTCAGCAATTAAAAAACAAAGGCCACCACAGAGGATTTGAAAATCCACTCTGAGAAGAGGAAAAACTAAGTGTTGACAGTGTCTTTTAGTTGAATACAGCATTTTCTGAGATCCATCCATTCAGAATACACAACGGATATGAGGCCAGTCTGTCGTAGGTCTAAAACAGAGAGAAAAACAACCATTCACACTCACATTCACACCTATGGGCAATTTAGAATCGGCAATTAATGTAGCTCTACAAACTGCTTGTCTTTGGACTGTGGGTGGAAGGCAGAGTACCCAGAGAGAAACTATGCAAAGTAGCGAAGAGAACATGCAAACTCCACAAGAAACAGCAGATGGTGTATTCAAATCCAGGACCTTTTTGTTGTGTGGCTTAATTTTGGTTACTAGAAACTTGATGCAGTTTTCAACTATCTCCTAGTTTGGGAGCCTTAAGTATTGTTAAGCCCAGAAAAACTGATGATTCCTCTTTTTATGTGGGATGAAGGCTCTTCTCAAAATCTACTGTCATACCAAAATCTATCTTAATCAGGCTGAAAATACAAATCAAGTCCCACTGGTTATTGATATGGTTTATATAACATAGGATTTGTGTGACGTATAATGTGAATGACTTGTGAATATACCCACTTACTTCTGACACAGACACTTTGTAAACCTAATGCCGCAGTAATTAATTTTAGGTTGCATTAACCCATTTACAGGGGTGCTTCAAGCACAGACTTTGAGCATCTCAGATTCCAACTTAATCCAATGATGTTAAACTAGAGACACAAACAGCTATAAAGAGAGGCCAAGTTATTGTTTTTGCTGTAGGGGCTATAAATGTTTTTAGCCCAAATTTAATCAAAGCCTAACAGACGTATGCTAACAGACAACTATTTTAGTCTCACGAACTTCTACATCAAAGTGGCAGTAGCTGCGAAATTTCTAATGGGCACTATAAAAAAAGCTTGTTCATTCAGTAGAATTAAGAATTAATTTTACTTTCTACACAAATTAAATGAGTGGCATGGCAGGAAGACTTCTTATGTTAGAATTCCTAGCAGAATTGACTCCCTGTTGAGGCACTGTCACACCATTATGTTTATTTAGACTTGATTAGGAGTAAGATCTGCTTTCCTACAAATTCATTTAGGGGGCTTTCAGAGAGACTTTCAGCCTAACTAGCAGATTACTACAACAGTGGACTATTTTTAATCTTGAGAACTTTGGTTATACGCATTTATTATTTGGCTTTCTCACTTTGGTGTTACATCAAAGACATCACTAGTTTTATATTAGACTAAACTGTCAACTCTGTTTTAGGCTGGCATTGTATTGCCTTTAAAACCTTCTACACTGTTGCATCAGTGTCCATGCAACTATTATGTGTTAAGGTTAAGCATGGTCCTCCCTTTACTGATGGGTAAAAATGCTTTGGGTGTGTCAAAAACAAACAAGCACTGGCCACTTTAAATAACCCTTATCCGGCTGCACAGCTTGAAAGCAGCGTAAATCTAACACACAGCAGTGATTGGCTCATTGATGGCCTTTCTGTGGCACTGAACTAACTGGTTTTTAATTGAGAAACCACCATTTTACTGTCACAACTCTGAAAATTGGAGTGCAATGCATTTCCAGAGTGAAACAAACTAGACTTGAATTTTCCTCTTAGATAAAAATATAAGTTATGACAATGATGCTTCAGGGTTGTATAGTCAAAAACAGGTCATATTTGAGCAGAGACATAAGTTACAAAGGGCTGGTCCTTTTTTGGATTCTGGAGCTTTCGTATTGCTTCGCTGTATTAACTTGGCTGTTAAATCATTAACCCCTCATCTCGTCAAGCCTGCCACTCTTGTGCATTTTCTGGGATCCGTAAGTGTCACAAATCCCATAAGAGGAAGACAGCAGAAGGCTAGAGCGGTGTTTTAACTTGTCTCTGTTCTGCTTCAGGTTGTTCAAACCTTATCTTCCAGTTCTTTTAGCACTCTTAGTGTGATCTGTGTAAAATATTTTAAACTGTTTCTCCATGTGTGTGTTTTTTAAATTTGATTAGTTTTGTAGTTGCGTTGTTTTGTCTCTAAAGCAGGGAACTTTCATAGCTACATAAGCTTCCCTATGTGCTTATGACAGAGGTAGATGGAACCTGACAGGACAAGAGGTCGCAACAGTACTCAATATTACATGACACTCAGTGATGCTGTGTGGTACCCAAGTACATAGAATAGCTACAGTGTTGCAGCCTCTGATTGTTCTGTACATTTGGCAATACTAATGCATTTCATTGCTGTATATTTAGACGTTATTAGTGACTTACAGCGCCTGCGTTGACTTACAGAATTTTTAAAAATATAACAATTTGACAGAGGAAGTATTAGCTAAAAAAAAACTTCAGACGTGCAAAAACTCCCAGCGAAGAGGTTCAAACCCTTATCGTGACCAGATATGTATTTTTGGTCAGTTTTGTGATCATCATTTAAATATCCACAATTAGGTAGCTCTTAAAGAAGTCCAGACACTTTTCTTTCCAAGCTCCTTAGACTAACTCTATGGTCTACTTTCCAGGATAATAAATGCTGGTTTATAGTATACTAGTATACTGTATATACGTTACAGCATAAGTGAAAGTGGGAACTGGTGGGTTGGGAACCCTACAATCATGTGTAGGACTGGATAGTCACATGAAATAACTCACTTAGAAACAGCATCGGTGTTTTTACTAATAATGTATTACACAAAATCCTCACTTTTGTAAGTATTGTGTTAAATTATTTATTTACTCCCTGTAGAAAGTAATTTTTTACGTTATTTTTGAGGTAATTGCAACACGCCTGAGATGCACCGTCATATATTGTCAATTAACAATTCAACCTAAGGAAAGTCAAATATATTAACACAAACCCCTAATGGAAACACACAAGAGTTAAACACAAAAAAGCTTGACAGTAAAGTTGGTGTAATTCAGTCCAAAGCGCACTTCACAGTAAAATGTACAGATTCTACTGTGGAAACAGGTAGAAGCAGAATGGAGGCTAATGCTACAAGACTGCCTCGTAATCACGGCTTTTGTGACCTTTTGAACGGTCACAAAAGCCGTGTGATGCCTGCTTGTGATGCCTGCTTAGCTAGGCAGACAACATCTGCATATATGAACCCATGATAGACTCTGTGTGAGTTACAGGTGTGTTAAGAGTGTAAGAGAGCGTCAGATGACACTGATTTCAACAGGTAATATCTCTATGGCATCACCTCAAAGCAGTGCGTATAAAAAAGAAACTAGTTAAACAGCATATCAAATGTAATTACTTATTAATAGATGGTGTCAGACTTGCATTCAGGGTTGTCTCAGTCCTCGTCAACCCCTGATCTACAGAATATTTACCTCTGACAGAAATAGGAATATGTCAAATAGCTAAATGAAATGAGCAAAGGGTTGACTATATGCAGTTACACTGAATGTAAACACCAGCTCTATAGTTCTATTTATGTCATTAGTTTTATTTATTTCTGTTTTAAGTTGGAGGTCCAAGTAATATTTGATTATTCTTAAGCCTTTGATAAATATTTTTGGATCAGCATTCTGCTACCAAACAGGAGGAAAAGATTAGGGTCGTGAGGAATTCGTAGGGGTCTTTTTTCTACCTTTGTGAGGGATTTTCTGTCAGACCCCTATTATTGCGCACAGGACTCAGAAAACTGATCTGTAACTCTCATCCGATCACCAAAATCTTTAAGATACATGGACTACTGACTGGACTTCCTGAGATTAACTTAATATAAGAAGCAAATATAATAGGAAAATGATTTCTCATCAAAGAAATATTTGTCTGATTTTCATCAAATTGTTTAGTTTAGTTATAATTTGCATTAAAAAAAAATAAAAATCCATACTTTTAATTCAACTTGCAGCTTTTATTCTGAGTAGAACCCATATTACTACTTTACTTTACTTTACTTTACTTTACTTTACTTTACTTTACTTTAAGGTTTATTTACTTTCTTTTGATTCTCGTATTACATAATTTTCAGTAATGTCAACAAAATATTTGGTGTATTTATCTGATGCAATGAACTGAATCACATTATATCTCTAAGAGTGAATTCAAATACTCTTTGAGGAAGTTCGTTTCTGCCACTCGTATCTGCAGTCTTTCTTTTAGTCACCACCCACAGCTTGTGCCCGTAGGTGAGGGTAGGAATGTAGTAAATTGACCTGTAAAATGACATGACTTCATCTTCAAGCCCAGTTTTCTTTACAACAGACTGATATAGCATCCACAACAGATGCTGCACCAATCTGTCAATCTCCCACTCCACTCTGCCCTCAATTATGAACAAGATCCCAAGATACTTGAACTTCTCCAATTGGGGCAGCGGCTCATCCCTGAACTGTAGTGGACACTCCACCCTTTTCTGCATAAAAACCAAGCCCTCAGACTTGTCCTTGATTTATACTATAACGGTTGTGTCTGTTTGTGGAAGTATTTGCCTGGAAGAGGGCTTTCCACTACTGCAAACATGCTCCTGCTTAGTTCTCCAAAACATGTGGCTTGAAGTGGATGAGTAGGTGGGTAGGAAGAGGGAACAGAGTGACAGTGGATTTCTCCAGAAATGGGAGAAGCATAAAAAAATGATCAAGGACCACAAAATGGGTTATGAAGAATGACGATAGTGGTTGCAGTGGACACTTGTTTTTTTAATACTCAGTTTCATTCTTTATAACTTCATTATTGAGTTATACATAAAACAGAAATATACGAGCTTTATCATGAAAACACAGTAGACTGAAGAATTGCTAAGCATCATTAGGGAAACAGACATAGACATTAGATGGTACTGAAAAACTTCAGAGTCTCCTACTATCCATACACACAAGTTTGAAGGTTCTTCTTGGAATGGTGATGTTTCTTTCTGGACCATTGATTATATTTAATCTGGAGTTTACATGGCAAAAATACTCTGCACTCTACCAAGTTTACCATGGCAATTTATCATAGCAAAAAGTGAAATGATTATGACCTCATTTAAGTCATAGACTGGAACAAAGTGTATGTGTATAAAATATTAGGTATAATATTAAGTAATTGGTAGATTATATGCATATTTATTAATGCATGCTTAGTCCTTTGTCAATATTTTACTGCACTAAATCTCTAGTACCATGTAGGAGACATTATCCACACCTCTCATAGTTACTTTACTAAATGTTAAATCTGTATTGTTTGTCTGGGAGCGTGTAACTCAGGCTAAGGCTGTCTGTCTGCCCTAGCCATATTAGTAGATGAGCAGATGGCACTGGTCCAAGCAGGGGCACAGGGGCATGAAAATCTCCACTATGACCCCAGTGACTGTCTCCAGTTTAGCCAGGTCAGTTAAATGGAGCCAATAAAGGAAAATTTAGTCTGAGCTTCTCTTTTGTATTTGTTCATTTCTGAATTTTTATATGAATTCTAATACTAATTCTCCTTCTCTGAAAATAAGAAATATTACCAAGGCAAACTTTTGTTTTACAAGTAGACCACGAATACAGAACCTTTTGTGCTATCTGCTCAAAGCTGATTTAAATCCGTAAAGTTGGCCTGTTTTTAATCCTGTTAACAAAACTGGATTCACCCCATGGTGGGTGACGAGAAAATTCTGGCTTACCTCTCCCAGATCTGGCCTGCATATTTGTTAGAATAAAACCCTGCTAGTAGCAAGGAAGTCAAAATCACTGTTGAAGAAAAAAGAAATCTATATGATCCTTTACATATTGCCTTGTTTGGGTGCTGCTGTGTGTATTTATGTAATAGAGGTATGCATAAAGTTACCATCTGTGCAATAGGAAGGGATTATAGTGAGCCAGAAAAGTCTGGAACTGCATTCTGACCCACGTTTGGTTAGTGACACACAATAATGTCAAGGGAGTTCATTTTGTGTGCGTGTGTGTGTGTGTGTGTGCACGCACACTGAACCAGTGTGAGCATTTGGGGATGGGTCGATCAGATGTCGGGTGACTAAGTGGGTGAGCCGAGTCAAACGCTTGTCCTTACATTTCCTTGAATTTCAATTTAACAGATCCAGCTAATTTGCTAATCTCTCTCTAGGCTTACCCGCTAAAGTATCTTAAGGTATTGACATTCTGTGAACTTTTACTGAGTAATCTATACCAAACTTTATACTCATGTTTCTATTACATGACTTATAGGCGAGCAACATATTTGAATTAGTCTCAACTCATGTTGGTTAAAAGTATTGTTTTGTACAGTTATTATTGTAGTATTGTAATATTATAGAATATGGAATATAATAATTAATTACAGACATCCATGATATTGCTTTATTGCTAGCAATGATCAAAGATTAACTGTTCCAGACTTAAATAATTTAATTTTGTAAAAATGGTTATATTTCATTGCTTTATAGCATCAAATGTTTGTGGTGTTGCTTATATAAATGTTGAGATTAAAAAGGGGTTTTGGAAATATTTTTTTAATGTAATGGGTAGAAGACCTACTCAGGAACATTAATATCCCATCAGAGGATAACTGAGATTAGTGATGCAGGCCATGGTGGGGGACGGACAGTCATCTCTCAGCTACTGTATGAGACCTCTTCTATCAGAGTGTATTTAGATTTCATCTGGAATCATTCCTAACAGTCCTTACATTCAGTTCCAAGAAGATGCTCAATCAGGTAATTCATAACATATATACAAGTGATGATTATTGTAAAATCAACCAAATTGATTGGGATCAGCTTTGCAATTCATATAATGTCAGGATAACTGAAGCTTTAGTCGTAAATACCCAAGACCCAAAAGAGAAAAGCTCACTGTGTGGAAGAAAAGATCATCTCTCTCACACATACAAAAACCTTTCATATTATAACTGGTTTTGAGCATCCACCTATCACTCATGGTGAGCCTTGAGCCTTTAAAATCAATCCACCAGTTCACTTTCTACCATTTATCCAGGTTTGGGTCATGGGGGCAGCAGTCTAAGCAGAGAAGGCTCGACTTCCCTCAAGCTGACCACGCCTTCCAGTTCATACAAGGGGGACACCGAGTTGTTGCCAGGTCAGCCAAGAAGTATAATCTCTCCAGCAAATCCTGGGTCTGACCTGGGGCCTTCTTCTTATAGGACATGCCCAAAACACCTCACCCAGAAGGCATCCAGGAGGCATCCTTATCAGATGCCCAAACCACTTCAGCTGGCTCCTTTTAAAGTGGAGGAGAAGCAGGTCTACTCTGAGTCCCTTTTGAATGACCAAGCTCTTCATCCCATCTCAAAGGGAGAGCCCAGCCACCATCGAAGAATGCTTGTATCCTTACCGAAAATGTACTGTTCCAAAACCAAACTGTGATATTTATCTTTAGGTTCTTTATCTTTTGATTAGATCTTAGATTGAGACACTTGAAACTTTCATTTGGTCAGTTTGTATTAAAGTACCATATGTCTAATATTAATTTAGTTCCTTTTTATTCTGATTTTTGGTTTTGTACAAAACAAAACAAAACAAAACAAAATGGTAATCTCAGACTGGTTTGTCATGAGGGAAATCTGAACAAGGAGACAAAACAGTCATCTGGTTACTGGTCAGCCACTCTAGTCTCACCCAAGATGCTCATCCATAATTTTTATCTGGCCATCCAAACACAACAGGCTAGACCTGGCACTTCTTCACACTCTTAACTGATAATTATGACCAAAGTCCATGATGCCCATCCAAAGTTCACCACAGTCTTGGACACACATGTGATGCATGTCACACATATGTGATGCAATACCCTTACAAAACAAGACGGAAAATCCCTTACATTTAATCCAGTCTAGGCTTAGACACAGGATCATCTCCACATCATTGCTCAGGAATATAAGAAGGTTATGTGGTCAGTAAGATCAAAATGTACCACATGTTTGTCATCTGTATAAGATGCCTCATGCATTTAAGTATATGCACGAAACGAATGAATGGCTTATTGTCATCTTTGAGAAAGGTTTTATTTATTTATTTATTTTTTTAATAAAATGACTTCTAAATACTTTACCAGATTATTTGTGTCTTGTCAGGGTCTTGTCAGGCATAATTTCTGTCCCCTTAAGACCCTTCTTAACTGTTTAAGTTACAGGGTACACCTGTGCTCTACTGCTGACCCTACAGTACATCCTTAATAAGATTATCTTATGTTTTACTGAGGGGGGGAGCAAATTCTTCTATTCAGTCAGCCTTTGAAATGCAGAGTATTTTATCAAATGCCATTTGTGCACAAATACACAAGAATGCCCTTCAAACTAGAGTACACTCGCGTACTTTGGGTAAAATTAATCAGATCACATTTTTTGGTGTCTTGCTCATTTCTATCTGCCTTAAAGGCTGTAATCTTCCAGTGTGAGGTCCATTCTCATAAACTAATCAGGAATTCTGCTCTTGTCACATGTACAATTTACCTTTTTTTTTTTAACAACATTCTGAAAAGACTGGCTGAGCATTTCCTAAATATTTGATATACTGTGACTAGGAATTTTAATTGGTGGTTAATGTAACTTATCCCTCTACTTTTGGCTAAAGCTTTAGAAAAGATGCAGCTCTACCCTCTTTACTCAAAGCCCCTGGCACCACATAAGCATGAAAAAATGTACTATATTCATAATTTCCAGCAGTAAAAGCTGGCATTTACACATCAAACCCTATTCTCCCATGTGTAAGTCCACTAAACAAGCCTAGGCCCCAAAAGATAGGCCAGATTTCTGGTTCCCTACAAGACCACTTAAATTCCAATTTGCTATAAGGCATAAGGGATGTTTTTTGTCCAGTAATACTAAAACATGTTGCCTAGCCCAGCTTTAACAGTGTTTAGGTCAGGTTAGAACTGTCTGTTTGTGTGTGTAAGACCCTGTTTGGCTCTTGAAGTCTGCTTTCTTTACAGGAGGTTGTGCTGAGTATGTGAAACAGTTCTAAAAGCACTAGCAGTGACAGAGGAGGTGTTTGACAGCTTTGCGCTCCCAACATGTCCTCCCGCCTCTGCTTTCCCCCTAAGCCAAAGTGAAAAGACAACATAGTCTAGCAATACACAATCAGTCAGTGGAGTGCTGCCTTTGTCACCAGCAAGAAATCAGGAATGAGATGAGTCAACGATTTCTTTTCAATTCTCTCTATGGTTTGGCATCTGTGGGCATCTGTTGTTTGTGCATGTACTAAGATGTGTCAGAAACAATGAGCGAAAACAGTGAAGGACAAACAGCAAGGGAGATGCTCCGGTTGTATAAACTTTGGAAAACGTTTTTATTGGACAAGAGCTTTAGAAATTAAAATATGTCCTTCCAGAGTCACAGCATTTTAACTTTGCATTAAAGTTCTTTAAAAAACAAATCAGTCACTAGAAGCTTGGTGTCAAAGTCAGGACAAAGAGCCACTTGCAGGCACATACAAACATCAGTGCGCTACGGAGTACAAACTTGCACAGAGGGTTATAATGAGCTGCCTGGAAAATAATTTCCAGGTGGCTTTTAGGCACCAACAACTGGATGTGTTCCTCTTCTGTGAGAATGTCACGACTCACTCAATAAAGCCTCTCTTTGACCAATACAAAATGCGGGTAGGTCAGGGCTGTATCAGGGCGCACCATGTGATCATCAATTTTTTTCACTTGGTCAAAGGCTGAGGGTGGGGTGTCATCACGAGATTGCTCTAGTGGAAAATCTTCCATGGAGTGAATTACTGGAGCCAGTGGGGCATCACGAGAAGGCCTGTCTCTTCCTCCCCACAGTCAGTGTCGCACAACCCTTTGTCAGAGCTGAGACTACATGCTCAAACTACAAACTCAGAGACTACACGCCACTAAAGGTCATGAACGCATCCCCACACAAGGTCCCGACAGGTCATTAAACTCTGGCTAATCTGTTTCCAGAATTAAGAGATCCGTTAGGCGCGTACTAACTGCTGTCTTTACTCTATGTGTTTTGACCTTATATTTAATATGCAGTAGGACTATGGGATATTTGCGGACGTCCCCATGCATACACCTAACTTGCACCCACTCTGCCTCCAGCAATGCCCCCAGTCAAACCAGGGTTTGGTGGAACAGGGTCTACGTGCAGCCTGAGTCCATATTGCCTGGCCTATCTTCCCCAGCAAAAAAGATTAACTGGTTGATGCTTGGATAATCTGAATTGACCCCTGGGTTTTATTTTGAGGTATAAAGACCGATTAGCCATAAAGATAAGCAGTTTGTTGAGAGCACATGTCTTAACTTTGGGAATATTAAATTAATAGGAGTCAAATCCTACACAGCATGGGTATCATATTAAAAGTAAACTAAAAGCGAACACTAAAACAAAACCTGTCACATTTTCTATTACATTAGAGTATGTGGTCACAGATTTATAAGCTTAAGGTCTGCACACTGTTTAATCAGGTCAGCTGGATTACCTATGGACCTCTTCACAAAACACAGTGCCCATGCTGGGTGTCAACACTTCTCACCTCTGTTTCAACAGTGATGACCCTCTATGGCGTTATAATCCAAGCTTCAGAGGTTTGATCAGAGTAAGAACCTTATAAGAGATCGGAGGTCAGATGGATGTCTCAAACAAGAATGACTTGTGAGGACACATTAGCGGAGGATTAAACGCCATTCTACTCTGTGGTAACATGTGGTTACCAAAAAGCCACCACAAAAAGGAGTTTACTTCCTGTGGATGGCAAAAGCTCATCAGCAGGTTGTGTTTTGGTGGGCTATCTCTGTGAGAGCACTTTGGTTTGATAGCTAGTGTGTCTTTTACTTAAATATGAACAATTCTTATATACAGATTTCAACGATTGTGCTGGTTTTTGCAACAATTCTCCAGTAAACAAAAACCACAGGCATTCTGAAAATATTCTCCCAGACAGCGATACGTTACTAAAGCCGTCCTTATACCTGGGCAGGTTAATCTGCCTTCAAACTGTTCGGAATGTGTGTGAGGTGAAAAAGATTTTACAGGGAAACAATCAAAGGACTTAGAGACAGTTAAGAATCTTAACCTCACCATACCTCTAAATCCTGCTCCAATCTTGGGCCACATCGCTTACTCCCAAGCTGGCTGTAATTTCAAATTGTCTGTTGCGGCACGTTCAACAAACAGTCTAGACACTGTGACAGATCACAGCAGGAAAATGGAATATAATAAGTGTTATCATTTACACATGTGTTTCCCAAGTCAGAATGCCTGTCTTAAGAAATGAAGTAATGTATAAATAGGTTTTTTTTGTAAATGTATTTCTTTTTTAAACTAACATTTTATATTTACAACGTAAAACACATCATAGATAAAGATATGTCAAAGTATTTCTATCCATCAGAATTTGGTGTAGTTTGCTGTCTCACTGACTTTAGACAAAGCCTGTCTGCCCATAATGTGATGGAGCATTATTCATTGTATTTGGGACACTTGAGCACATTGACACCTGGCTCAGAGTTAAATGGATTTTGTGATCAACAGGCAAACCTTTCTCAAGCAGTTCACCTATTCCTGGAAAAGAGAATATGGCTGGAGGGCTTGAGGATACAGTGAGTAAGCCACGTGAGTTCATATAATGCCATAAAAAAGTATTTACCCCATACCCCAGATTTCTTAATTCTTTGCATATTTGCCATACTTACATGCATCATATCACCAACAAATTTTAATATTAGAGAAAGATAACTTGAATAAATACAAAATACAGTTTTAGAATGATGATTTCATTTATTAAGCAAAAAATGTATCAAAACCTATCTGGCCCTATGTGAAAAAGTAATTTCACCTAAAGTTAATAAGTGGTTGTGCCACCCTTGGCAGCCAGAACTGCAATCAAGCCTTTGAAACACCTGGAAGTGAGTCGTTCACATCACTGTGGAGGAGTTTAGGCCCACTGTTATTCGCTAAATTGATTTATTTTGCCATTCTTATTTTGGTGTTTTTTTTTTTTTCAATTGTAAATCATGAGCTTTTAATGCAAACTTCCTAAGAGAAAGCATCATTGAACATTTTGTCCAGGATGATTCGGTTTTTGATTTATAAAGTAAATTAAGAAGTGTTCAAGTGTGTGATATGAAGCAGGTTCATCATACTGAGCAGCTTATAGGGCTTTATTGCGTTGTTTTAGGAATGTGGTGCTTCTTAGAGAACAATAAAAACCGATTGCTGCCCAAAAAGCAATAGAGAAAGAAAATCTACACTTACCAAACAGTCACTTTGCACTTTTGATTTGGTAAAGCCTTTACATTGGATGCTTTTCCTGATGCAACCCTCCCCATTTATCAGAGTTTGGGACCACCACTAGGAGTACACTGGCTTGTGGTCCCTCTTTTCCCTGGGTGGGTTTGCAGCATGAGCGAATGACCGAAAAGAAGGTGTGGTGACTGTAAGAAAAAGTAAAAAAAATAATAAAGTGAAAGATTCTTGCCTGATTTAAGTGCACATTGTGCAAATGGAAAGGTGCAACAACACAGTCCATCGAGTTAAGCTGTATTACTTTGGAGCCTGGCCCTATTCAGTAGCTATCATCAAAAACAGTTAAGAAGCATAACTGGGGACTTTCTGATTTATTGGACAGTGCCTTTAAACAAGGCTACTAAGCAGGCTTAAATAGGCAGCAATAAATTAGGACATCTGATGAATAAATCAAATTATGACGACTGTTGGAATATAATTATTATGTGCTGGAAAACTATCCAAGTCTAATTTTTTACAGTAGTAAAACGATCTAATTTTATCTTTCAGACAGTATTTGAACACAATCCAGCACACATTTTTTGGAGAGAGACCAGGGGGAGAAAATGAGGGCACGTCATTTTACATCATGTGGAGAAGTCTCTCTCGTCATAACACTTACTCTAGAGCCTCCCAAGAGTGGCGCAGGGCAAGCCATTAAAGGTCTGCTGAGATGCTGCCCGAAGGAGACGGGACACTTGGAGAGAAACAAGTCAATTAGTGAGAGTGTGAAGGTGGCAGGTGAGCAAAAGTCTAAGTTAATCAATGGAATTTCATGTGACACTCACATGACAATGAAGTGCAAAATTAGTAAACACATGTAAAAGTTTGCTGTAGATTGTACTATATACACACATGAAAGAGTTTGGGAGGTGAACTAAAGAAAATCACATTATAAATAATGTCTGTGTTAGCCACTGGGGGACTGACTGCTGCCAGAAAAGCTTGAGCTTCAAGTTGTTTACAGGAGCTTCTCCACTAAATCACTCAGGTTTTCACTTAAATTTGCAACCGCATCTGCCTATGAGACTGAAAGTTTGAAATCTTTACTCCTACTCCGAGTAATCTTTGGAGTTCTTTTCTGAACTGAGTTTTTCCGTCTTTTTTCAGGCCTGTTTTCAGAACAAAGTGCATCGGGATTTGGTGAGGATGGTACCCTTCATGGCAGCTACCCTTGGAAAAAACTATTCTAATGGTGATCAAACCAGATCCAACAGTATGGGGGAAGGAAGGAATAAAAGGGTACATCCGCGGACTAGAGATGCAGTTTGAATGTATTCATGGCATTTTTGCTCCTCACTTTTTTTTCCAGATTTCCTTGGAATATGGAACAGATGTACCTGATCTTCTCTGTTCCTTTTCTTCTAGCAGGACATGTCTGACTTTTAGTATTGTCTTTTCTGCTGTTTGATTATAAATTAGATAGCAATTAACTGGCAACTACAACTGTCAGAGTGACAAGTACAAAACTAAAAGTACATTAGTCTCCAAAACACAGTGGAATTTAAGGAAGAAGCATAACCTGGAAATATGCAAGTGCATCAATATTGTAGAACATTTGTGTAAATGCACTTAACGACATTCCTGTAGCTGTCACATTCAGTTTGCTCTCCACCGCCCTCCTTGACTGGCTCTGATCATACTTATTTGTAAGAAATTCAGACAGGCGGAGCAGAGAGAAATGCGGTGGACACAGTGATGCTTCGCTGGCTGATGTACAGCGACAGACTGCAGTAAAAGGGGAACATTGCATGTTAGGTGGGTCAGCAGATGCCAAGCTGACAGTCGATGAAATATTTAAGTCAACACAATGCTATCATGGATCTGATGTCTGTAACGTGTAAGTGAAATGCAAAGTAGAGAGTGTGTCAGAGTGCATCTTACTACAAAAGACTTATTTCTTTCTAACTATAAATGATGGTATGTAGTATGAGAAATTACATTTAACTATAAATAAAATTCCCCTGTTTAACTACATATATTAAAATAGTATAAATTAGCACAATCTTGTATTGAAATTTGTTTTTTCCATGTACTTTTCCTTTAAAAAAGGTATAAAAATACCGGACAGCCAAAGCATTTGCAAAGTCAAACCAACATTTTTTCCACCATGTTGGGAGTTTGCTTTTTGTCCTAAAACTGTAGATCTTACATCTCCATGTTTTTGACCACTTTTCTTATTGAACATCTAAAAAGAGAAGTTCAACAAGAAATTATTTGTCCAAAAATGTATTGTAAAGAGCCACGTTGCAAGTCATGTATATAAATATTAGTGATTTAAATCTGTGGGATTTATATAAGAGATACCCAATTTGTCCGGTAAATTCTTCTTCTTATTATTATTAAAGCGACAGTCAAGATGGCATTCAAACCCTTTACATTGCTGCCATCTACTGGATAAAAGCAGCAAATGCATGGTCTATTACCTCTCTTCTCCCCTGCTACAGTATATCTCAGCGCCACGCTAACTCAAGACTATATACTGTGCACAAATGTCTACTGATTAAGCTGCTTCACCAAACAGCTAATCTAGTTATCAAAGTTGTGAAATTATTGAATGATGACACTCTGTGAAAAATGAGAACTTTATTACAACACACAAACACTTTATACCCAGTCACTTTCAAAGTCTGTAACTTACACAGTTAAATCTTGAAAACCGGCAGCATTTGGATACAAAGTCAGACCAAAGCATTGTAACTTGTCAAATCACACCACATGCCCATTAACACCCATCTGGACACTTCACAACACATGGAATAGATCTGAGCATGCCAGACTCCTGAAACACCCCAATTACTTTGCATAATAATGTACTGTACATACTTCTATTGCATATTGACGCACCGTACAAAAACGAACAAACCGCTCAAAGTAACAGGAACAAAATATTAACCACGCAGAGCAGATTTAGTGTGACGCAGTGCAAATGGTAGAATTAGACTAATGACTAATTAGACTAACTGAAGGTGCATGGCGTTCGAGGCTGGGCCACAGAGATTGTCACCTGTTTGGTTGCCAAGTATGTAAAATAATGCAAAGAGCACGTCGGACTCGGCTGTGCTAAGGCATCCATGACATTTTAAAATGGAAAAAGAAGGCAATGAATGAGCCGGGACTTTTGCTGAGCTGCCGTATGAACACAACACCACGAATCGGGCACTTAATGTATTCAACGCACGGAACATAAAGTGTTGCCTTCGTAGAGTCAAACAAGCTGCGGATGCAAAACCATGCATATACAAAGAATACAGTATAAAACAACAAAGAGGAAGACATGTTGAAGTTGTTAGTTAGTGCCTAGTGGACAGGTAGTGTGCTCGGCTTTTCCAATACGTAGACACCCGTTCGATTCAATAACCTCTTTTGCTGCCTTTATTAATTAAAGTTGTAAAGAGGTCCAAAAGTGTCATTCAATTGGCCAAATGATAAATAAAAATAAATTAAGGCGAGTGGAACAGAATAATAGGAAAGCCCAAAAATGAAATAAGAACCCAAAAAACATTAATTGACCATTTCACTCAAATTGTGTACATACAAGTACACACCATTATAAGAACATGTAATCTGTGTGAAGTTAGCCTTTATCACAACACAAGCTATGCATGAAATTCATCAATCATATGAGTAAAAGCTGTGATCATAACAGCACATAATTAATACAGATTCAAAACCGGAACCTGCATAATTTCCTCACACCTGTTGCTTGAACCCTAAAGAATACTAGAGGCCTGAGCCTCCCCATTTGACGTGAACTGGCTCTGAACCCTTTCCAGATGCTGAGTCAGTAGCACATTTAGCTCAGCAGGGATCCAAACAACTGATCTGAAATATTAAATCTAGTCAAACAAAGGCTAGCATGTAATACCATCCACCAAGTTAAAAAAACAAAACAAAAAAACGATCTAAAATAGTTCATGTATAGTTGATAAAAATCTCGAGGATCACATGCTTAATAGTTCTGCTCAACTGATGTTGTTTTCTGATCTCCCATTAGCTGGCTTATGAATATATTGTACACACTTAAGTATGACACTTGGTAGCGTAAACAGAGCAATTCAAAACTCAAAACACAAAGTGGGGGCAAGAAAATAAAGGAATAACATATTCACAATTTCTCACATATTTACAAAAGAAAAAAAAAAGGACTTTGTAGTAAAAGGATACATTTAGGAATAGGCCTGTGGCACACCTGGTTCAAAGTCAACACGATGCACATCATTAGTTCATTAGTTCAGTGTGGCGGCCAACAACCACATTGAGTATGAGACCAGATTCAGCACACGCACAAGGCAGCGTTGTGGTGCTGTGAAAGGATGCTGCGTTCCTCAGAGGAGCTTCTTTCTCTGCTTTGAGTTTGAAGGGACTGTTTGTTTTCCGTCTCGCCGTGAGGCGTCTTTGGGGGCAAACCTTTGTTGGGGGGCCGGCCGAGCCGACGATGAGGACCTTTGAGTTCTGGGGAGACGTGCGAACAGCGGCGAGACCTTTTTATTGGCGGAGGGGAAGTAGCACAGTCCATCTGCGTGGTTGAGTCTTGCTTTTCAAAAACATCGTCTGAATCGTCTGAAGGGGGCAGCGCATCCCCGACGGAGTCAATGGTGGGTAAGAGCTGTGTGGTCGCACAGAAAGCGGCTTCGTAAAACCCAAATGCCTGCTCCAGGGTTGTGGAACTTTCTTTGAAAGGTGAGGGAACATTCAGTGGTTCGCCACTCCACTGAAATAAAGCGAACATTAAAAAGTTAGCATTATTATTGAGCAATTAAATAGAATTCCAAAAACTAAGTGCACATTCTTTTATTTTGAAATCCAAGCATAGTTGTCAAGAATAAACAAAACAAACAAATTTGCCATTTAATAACTTACGACTAAAAATGAGATGGACTCATGGAAGCTATATTATATGAATGGAGACATGGAGACAAACTCAGAGATCTAAAAATGAATCTACACTGAGTTTTATGTGTATTGCATGCACATGTGATAAATGTGCAAATGATGCAAACAGTAAATATCGATATATGACTGGCATCTGAAAGAATGATAAAGGTGAGTAAATGCAGTCCTAAAAATCCCCATCTTCCATCTGTCTGCCTAAATAAACTGGTCATCTTTAACAATCATCATCTGCTCTGGAAGTGCAAATATACTCTCCCGATGCCATCTCACAGCGTTAGATGAGCTGCAGTTCAGAGTATGTGTAAAAGCGCTCATATAAACTCAATCATCAGCAGGGTTACAGTCTTCTTGACTTTAAGGATGCTAAAGGCACTGGCGTGAATAAACACTGAAAATTGACATTTTAAATAAGATCTTTGACGGAGACTTGTAACACAATTTCCTAGACTGATGCCAGCTGTTGTGCAAGTGCAACCTGGAAATAATCTGAGAACAGCAGCCGTTTCACCGTCTCCCAACACTGGTGCTCATTTGTCAGTAATGTTCTGGTAAATACCAATGAACAGATTTAAATAAACAAAAGCGCTACATTGGAGGTAATAATACCAGTATTTCAGAACAAATTAGCTTAACCAGTTGTACAGAGATGTGGTCATCCTTTGATCCAAACAGCTGCGTTTTCCTATCAGATTCAGTAAGACCAGCCTGGATCTTGAGAAGGGCAAATCATGGGCTAATCATTTTTGACACATTTTCATTGCTGAGTCAGTCACCTCACTACCACTCCAGGCATGTCCATCCCTCATGTTCTTCTCCAAATACCTCATCTTCGTCATAAAACATGCCATCCTCATGCTCCGCCTGTTGGGCCCCGAAAACAAAAAGTGATTTGGTAAACCATGGGTCTTCTGATGGAAACTGATTGTGTGACCTTTGGCTAATTTCTCTAGGTGTTTACAAATAATCATATTGTGAAAGTATTAAAATGATAATTAAAAAAAAATGGACTGAAATATATATATATATATAGAGGACAATACAGTGAATAGCCAAAGACAAACACACACTGTGAACATATGCTTTAATGAAAACTGAGCAAAAGGAAAAGGCTAAAGAAAAGCTAGGGCACTGACCTTTGGGACCTCACATGTGTTATAAGTCGTCCCTGGGCCAGGAACATGGTCAATTCCTGTAGCCATGTCGACAACAATCTCATCTCGATGCATAGGGATAGCTGGGCCACCGCGTTCCTGTAGGGCTAGGACAATGACTGTCGTATTATCTGCACGGAGCATGCGTTCCTTCCAAAACAACAGAGCTGTGCATCCCAGCCGGCGGGCGCAAGACATTCCCTTTGGCCCCTTAATAAATTAAGAGATAAAGAGAATCAATGCTTTCAGGTTTCCAGTGATACCACTTTAATTGAAATTGTGTTTACTTGAGGTGAAAGTGTGAAAATCAATTCAAAACAGCCCCACTCTAATAAGTACAGCAGGCATCTACCTTCAGAAACTTTGTAATCATTTTAAATTCCAAACCACTTTCTATACTGCATGCAAACATAAATAACAATAAACATAACGTAAAAATATTAAAATGGTGCTATTACATACCACCATTTTGTCGTGACTATAACACATATTAACAGCATTCTTGGGTGGCATCATGTTCCACAGTCCATCACTGCCGAGAATAATGTAACGATGGCGTTTGGGGTCAAGGGTCATCACGGTGGTATCAGGTTCAGGAGAAACCACAAACTCTCCACTGTAGAAATCATAGCTCCAGAGGTCACCTGCCAACACACAAGAAATTATAATTAGTGGGAATAGATGTTTTTTTAAAAAAAAGAAAAAAGCCATTACTCACATCGTGCACTTACATTTAAACATCTCATGAATAAAGAGTTAAATTTCTCACCAAGGGATCGGGCTACGGCCAGGAAAGGGATCTGGTCAATGACTGTACTCCTCCTCACAGGGCCATTATGGGTCAGCCTGGGCCTCTTCCACACAACACGGTTCACCCCAGATTTTTTCATTACACTATAAAAATAAAACAAAACAAAACAAAAAAATCAATACAAAGTTTTGCTCAAAACCATTGTTATTAATGACACCTGCACACATAAAGTGAACTGCAGCCATTATTCTACTGCTTGCAGTTAATTGCAGCTTGTGTTCACACAGTGGTGATACATATAAGACACTATCCTGCATAATGCCAGTAAAGTTGAATTGGGCATGGCCAAAAAAAATCCCAGTTCTAATTAGTTCCAACTTGCTGGCTAAACGGCCTCTGACTATTACTGTAGAAATCTAGCTATAGATAGCTATAGACACACCCATCGGCTACTATGTTAGGCACACCTGTTCAGCTGAGTGTTAATGCAAATATCTAGTCACTCAGTCATACGCCACCAACTCAATATGCAATATATATAAGGCATGTAGACATGCTCAACACAAACTGATGAATTTCAAACCAAGCTTCAGAATGGGGAAAAAAGGTGATTTAAGTAACTTTGAACATGGCAGGTTGTTGGTGCCAGTCTCACACACAACCATCTCTAGGGTTTATTCAGAGAATGGGCAAAAAAAAGAAGAAAATGTCCAGCGAGCTGCAGTTAACTGGGTCAAAATGCCTCATTGGTGTCAAAAAAAAAAAAAAAAAAAAAAAAAAAAAGGCCAGACTGTGGAGTAGATGGGCTACAGCAGCAGAAGACCACACCCGGTGACAGTCCTGTGAGCTAAGAAGCCTCAGGAAACTGAGGCTACAGTTCACATGGGCTCAGCAAAACTGAACAAGAGAAGATTCAAAGAACATCGCCTGGTCTGATGAGCCTTGATTTCTGAATCTGATGAATCAGAATCTGATGTAAACAACATGAAACCATAGTTTTATCCTGCCTTGTATCAGTGATTCAGGCTGCTGCTGATGCAATAGTGTGTGGGGGAAGTTTTCTTGGTACACTTTGGGCCCCTTAGTGCCAAAGGAGCATCATTTAAACACCACAGGTAACCTGAATATTGTTGATGAACATGTCCATCCCTTTGGGACAATGTACCCATATGCTTATGGCTGAACGAACTTGTGATGCTCGTCTTGTAAACAAGGACCAAAATGTCTGAGGAATGTTTGGTTGCTGAATCTATACCATGAAGACTTTTTTAGTTCTGATGGCTAAAGGGGCTCCAGTCCACTACCAACTAGGTGTACCTAATAGAATGTCTGCTTAGTGTAAGTCCGTTAGTATTAGAGATGGCACGATACCACTTTTTTATGTCCGATACCGATACCGATATCATAAATTTGGATATCTGCCGATACCGATATGAATCCAATATAGTGTGTTTTTTAATCAATAAAACTGTTTTTTTAATATCTTGCTGCATTTTGTATAAGTTCATACTCAAGTTTAAATAAACAAAAACACTAAAGCTATTCTGTTATACCTGTATGTAAAAAATACACTGCACCCAAAATATTTCATAGTTCAGCAACACTGATCAATCTAATAAACTTAAATCTACTCCATCCTCCCTATTCTGGTATTTTAAAGAGTACTTAGCAGAAATATTAAGCAACCTAACTAATAGGGTTGCAAACTCCCAGCAAAAAAAAAAAAAAAAAAAAAATAGGGAACCACCCCCCACCCTCCACCTCATGATGCTTAATCGACGTAATCAACTTTAATTTGATGCAGGGTGAAAAAAAATGCACAGAAATAAATTATTTTTCAAGAATAATTAAATAGATTCAACATCTTTCTTCAACAGAATTGCAGAATTCACAGATGGTACCTTCCCAAAGGAAAAAGTACTGTAGCTTACTAGGGTATATTAGACTTAATAGTTACTATATACAGTAATGGACTTCTATACATTTTACATCAGATTAAAACTTTGGGTGTAAGATTCAGATAATTATTTATTAAAAGCTAGATATTTTAAATGAGAATAAGAAAGAAAAGTATGTCTTTCTGCCCCCCTTTTCCCTGTTAATGCCCTATCGGCCCCCCTGGCTAAACCTTGCTAGATCCGCCCCTGCACAGTTACCAGCCCTCAGCTATGTAGAAAAGGATCCTGGTCTAGAAAGTAATATTAAATAAATTCTAACAACAGCTTATCAAGCTTAAACGTGCTGCTGTTGTTCCGCCGCTGGTTTCCTCTTTCTGGTGCAAAGTGGAACAAAAACAAAGAAGAGAGACGGACTTGCAACAGAAAAGCCGATCAGCTGATCATTAAGCAGTTTCACGATTGAAGTAGCAGCAGGAAGGTGAGGGAGAGGGAGAGAGGCAGTCGCTCCATATATCGGTTGTTAAGCTTAACATGGGAATGCTTTACAAACATTCAGAGATGAACTTACACACTTGCTTTACTTCTCTCTGGGATAACTTTCTCAGAGATGAAATGCTGGTTTGGTAGCAAGGCTACAAATACATGCAGCCGCTCTATCACATGACGCACGCTACTCCGACATGCTACGGTTATGAGCCGAGTTACGCCTTGTCGCAAGTTTTGTGAGATGTTTTTTTTGATATTTAATGGATCGGATTACATTTTTTATTTCTCGCCGATATCCGATCCAGTAATTTAGGTCAGTATCGGACCGATACCGATACTTAATATCGGATCGTCCATCTCTAGTTAGTATTATGAAAAATGCTAGCTAAAGTAAGAAAAATTAATTTGAGAAATCCCAAGCTGATGCATCAGTTCAGTCTCAAGAGTTTGATCGAAATACCCATACCCACTTGGTCTGAAGGGTTAAGATAGCACTGTCTATCGTCTGGTTAATGCTAACTAATATTACCTAATATGCAACCAATGCAAATTGCTCGATAGCTGCAGCAGCAGCTAGCTAGCCTTAGCTGGCTAGGTTTCTAAAGTTCCCACTAGAAAAATTCTAAATGAGACCAAATTCTGTTGGATTCTATTTTATGCTGGGACCGAACACACTTAGTTATGTTTATTTCATGATTAATGGACTCCTTTTCTGCATTATCATTAGCCAGTTTAGGAACAAGCATAATCAAGACAGCTTTTGAACTTCCACTAAGAAGCCAACCTTCAACCATTACACGTGGGTATAAGACACCACCCCCACTGAGACATTAAAATATTTTCAGACATTGGTAACAAAAGGCGCTTAATACATGAAGAAGTTATCCAACAGACATTTAAGCGACAGAAGATCAGCAATGCTGGAACTGAACAAATGCCTGGATTTGAATGGTAAATGGACTGGTTCTTATATAGCGCTTTTCTACTCTAGCAGACTGGAACAGACGGGGATAGAACCACCAACCGTCTGATTAGTAGGTGACCTGCTCTACCTCCTGAGCCAGAGCACCCTTACATTTAATATTATTTGGCTATCTGATAGAGCCTGTAACTCTGTAGTCTTGACAAGTTCCACACAGAAAAAGTTCTCTGAGGTTCTGTTCATGACTCACCTGCCACCAAGTCGTTCAATCCTTTCCTTCTCTTTAGGAAGTTCAGGTTTATGGTCTTGTGTTACTTCAAGTGCCTGGAGCGTGATGTCAGAGTCATTTTCTTTCACTCCAACCACTACAGCTGAATCCCCTACGTGGGCAACATACATGTGAACCCCACGGATGACAATGACACTAGCTGTGGTGCCCGATGTACTCGGCAGCCCGGTAATAGTCTTTGGCCACTCAGCTGTAAGGGGAAAAGAAAAGTCAAATGTAAGTCAGCTTTCTGAGACCACTTAGCAAAAATTCTAGACAAGAGTACCAATATAACAAGAAATGTTACATTAAAAGGTAAGCAGAAGTTACATGAACATTATGAATATCATACTTAGAAACTTACTCCAGACCTATGAAGCATAGAATTATTACAAATGCAAGGATTAACAGTGGATTTCTGTTTGTGTGTTAATTCTATGCCTTAGATAAGTTGTAAATAAAACCCTTAAGCTGATGTAGGCTATGCCGTAGGCTCTACAGAGATTCACAAGTCTAAATGAAGCTTCAGTGAGTTAAAAAGCTGATCCAATAAAGGTGTTAGCACTATCAGAACTAAAGGGAAGTGGTTTCAAATTGTCCAATCATAATTGACTTCATTGATTCCCGTTATCAATGTTGGTATATGTTTTGTTTGTTTCCCCTAAAGTTGCACTGGAAAATAATGATGTTAAACTCTTACCAATGGAGCTGCTCCCTGCATAAGTCGCACACAAGAGTATTTTTTTTCTTTTTGTTAATATTCTATGATAATAAAAGCAGATGCATTGACTGTAAAACAACAAACAAACAGAAAAATTCAGGCCTGCTTTTTCCCCCATCGAAAAACAAAAAAAGAAACTGAATTAGAAATCTAGGCAGAATCACAGTTGGACAGCTCATATCTAAAACAGCCTACCACATAAAAAGAAAAATAACAAGGTCAGCTTGCATAAGAGTGAGAGGCATATGTTCACTTTTGAACCCTGAAATAAAATTTTATAAAAACCTCTACACTGCCTTATAACCTTTAGGGAAACCACAGGAAACTGTGGATTTTGTATCTTCATGAGCCCTTCTTACAGCACCTACAGGAGGAAATGAAGACCGTGTGTTTGTGTGTGTGTGAGAGTGTGTGTGTGTGACTGTGTTTTAAGGCCTGGGGGGCGCACACAGCTGAAAACTGTTTTTATTTTAAGAAATCCAGTCACATAAAACTCATGTTACCACATATATATTTTAAAACCCGCAGCTTAGTCCCATGCTATTTGGGAGGGACTGAACATTGCCTCATCAAAAATACTGAAACTATGAATATTTTCTCCAAAGTTCTCAGAAAAAAAAATCTCTAAAACAGTATTTTCCCTGCGTTTTAACCATTAATGTCTTTGCATCCTATCATATCAACATCATATCGTGACAGCCTCGAAGGCTGAGTCGAGGTCAGATGACAGCTCGCTGTTAATTGTAACGGGATTGGCCGTCGGGGGAGCCACCAGCAACCAGCTGAGTGGGATGCTGCCTCACGTGACAGCATTTTGCCATCTAAGATGCCGATACTCGTAATTGTGAGAGTTTACGCGCGACGTGCTGTAATAAAGATCGCCAGCGAAAAATATGAGGGAATAAAGTGCAAGTTAGATAACTTGGGTGACTCACGTAGCTCTTTCCACATTGCGTGGTGGCAAGCGATGAAGCCTTTCCGTAGAGCGGCACACACTTCGCTGTGATCCTTCGACCAAAACCCCCGCTGCCTTTTCAGCAGACCCCACAGATTCTCCCTGGCGAAATGTGCTGCTTCTCGGCCCCCATGGCCATCGAAGACGGCGAAAAACGCCACGGACCTTCGAGTATCGACTAGATTTTCCGCGTCTTTTTGGTCTGATGTTGGTGCACTGATGTTGCCGCTATCCCCGTCTGATAAACTCTCTGTCCACGCTGCAGTAGCTGGACTCGACTCGGCGGAAACCTCGTGTCCGTGGGTCTCACTCTGAGTCTGTTTGATAGCTTCACTTTCCGCTTTTCCCGGTCCCCCTTGTCTCTGAGAATTTGGATAGTCTTCGGCTGGCGTCGGCGTCGGCTCGTACTCGAGTCTTATCTCGACAACATCCTCCATGTATTTTCTCCCTCCTTGCTCGGAAAATGCACTCATACGGAATATGATTGCGTCGTCCATGACTGTAAACTCCGTGTGGCACGTACCTAAGCAATAAAAGGCTGCATGTAGTTACTAACTGCAGCTCCAAGCTAAAATTTTAAACCGATTTTGCCGCGATTGTGTAGCCGAAGGCTTCCTGCCTTTTTTGTTTATCTTCTCAGCGACGTCCCGCTGTACGTAATGACGTCGCTTTACTCGCTCTCTCCCTCTCTCTCTTTAAATGCATCAACTCAAACACTTCGCATGGCACTCCCGCCTGTCGTGCTGCCTTCACGGCAGCCCAAAACCTTGCAACAACAAGCTCATGTTATATTACACCTGAAACATTTGCTTTGGTATAATAGTGTTAACAGCAAATAATTTTCAAAAGCCGACTCTTTAGTTGGCTGTAGCAAAACACCCTAAGATAGCAAAAAGTAGACTCATTAAACACTATTTATTAATTAAATTTATTTTATTTATATAACCGGACTATCAGTGACTATGTGTCAGTTCAGAAGCTTCAGCTTATATAAATTGGGAAAAGACATTTAAACATAACTGGAAGTTATGCAAGGTTTTGGTCTCAGTTATGAAAAACCGATCTGAAATAAAGCCAAAAACCTTGTGCTTTTCAAGGTCACGATTTTCAAGGAGTTCCAATTAACATAAAAATTACTTACTAAAATAACTTTGACACTGTATCCCACTCAAACTAGTTAAGTATTAACTGCACATAATTTGATGGTGGCTGTAACAAAAGCTTATAGTACTAGAGATACTCTAGAAAAAAAATATAAAGAAATAGAAAAAAATGCGTTTTTTAAAAATAGTTTTGTCTCCCTCCATGGTACCCCGCTTTGCTTCCTATTAAAAAGGAGTTTTTCCTTTCCACTGTCACCAAGTTCTTGTTCATAGGGGTTCATCTGACTGTTGGGTTGTTCTCACTATTACTGTAGGCTGTACTGTCTTTATCTTACAGTATAAATAGAATAGAATAGAATAGAATTCAACTTTATTGTCATTGCACATGTCACAGGTACAGGGCAACGAAATGCAGTTTGCATCCATCCAGAAGTGCTTTAGCCGTGATATAGATATATTACAATATATATTAGCAATAATATAGATGTGTAAGTATATTACAGAAATGGGTCTATTATGGTATGTTATAATGTACACGGTGTGAAGTATGTTATGAATATTCTATAACTATAAGTATGTACAGGCTGTAGTGAGTACAAGCTATGTACAGGCTATGAACAGGATATAAATATGAAATAAAAACTATACAGAAATCTGAGATATACAGTTATACAGAAATGTGAACTATGCAAGTTATAAACAGTTGTAGGATTAAAAATTATAAATTATAAATATAAAGCACCTTTAGTCGACTGTTCTTATGATTTGGAAATGTATTGAAAACTGAAAATGTAATGGAAACTGAATTTAACCGTGTTTTCATTGACTGATTTAGTTATTTTCCCTTCATACTCAATTACCCCAAATTACACAAATTTATCATAACTAAGCTGGCAGTTGTTCCAGTATCCTAGCATTGTGTATAAGTTGTGCTAAGAGAAACAATGGTTGTGCCCACATAAACTGCTGGACAGAAATCTCCACCACATTCCAGATAGTGTGGAGGTGTGTGCTGGTCTTGTTAACTCTATAAGCTTTTTTTTTTCATTGCTTGGGTAATGAAAAACATTAATGTAAAAACCCACTGTTGAGATGCTTTTTACAGAGAGCTTATTACTTCGAGTGTTTGTTGATAGTATTATAATTTTGGTCATTTGTAGTAGACATTTACTGGCATAATGCTCGTTTCTTGCTTAGCACTTAGTCTTTCCTGGCAATGGAGATTGATCATGTTGTAAAATAAAACCACACATTTCATTAAAACACACCACATGAAATAATGTACAAAGTGTAGGTCTTCTCACTCCAAAGCTGGGGTGACTTTATGAGCTCTTTGAGTAGTGTTACAGTAATGCCAGGTGGAGGCAGTGTTAATCCAGCCAAATGAACTATTTTTTTAACCTTTTCTCTCATATTCAAAGATATTCAAAGCATATAATGTATACTTTCATTTAATATTAGAAAAGAAAATATTTGATCTTATGTGTCATGGTAGAACTTTATCATGGTTTTGTTGTTCTTCATATAAAAGGTGCTTCCACATTCCCTGTCTTGCTACAAGTAAACCAGATACACAGTTATTTATGATTTGGTAATCTCATCATTGACTCTGGCTGTAGTGCATATTTAATGTGAATGTCTAAGCAAACATTCAAGTTTGAGGTCACAGGTGCTACTGTGCATGTATGCAGCAGTTTTGCAGCAAGCATGGAGAAGCATACAATATGCTGGCTTTGTGGCTTTCTGGAGCCTGAGAGATGTGTCAGATGTTTTACTCTTATCCCACTTCACAGGCCTTTTTTAAAAAAAATATTGACATTTTAAAATATTGGCTTAATTTGTGATATGATCATAGAAAAATATTTGATACAAACAAGAAAGGAAAAAAAATCTTGCATTCAAACATGTCTTACTGCAATCTAAGAAGGCACTGAAACATACACTATATGCATTTTCAACAAGTGCTTAGATGTGAGCTTTGTGGTGGATGTTTGCGCTTTAGGGGGAAATCTTTATGTCTCTTTTTAATGTGGGTGTGTATTCGTGTCTGCATATGTGTGTCTGTGCATGCGAGAGAGAGAGAAGGGGAATGAGAGGATCCAGGTTTAAGTGGAGAAAAAGGAATTTCCCACATTATGCTTTCTCTCAGAGTCTCTACTGCTGCTTTATCCCTTAATACCTAAAGCTTTGACCTTGACTTTAACCCAGAAAACCCCAGGTTTTAGTATGCATCCAACTTTCTTTCTTCTTTTTCGTTCTTTCTTTCTTTCTTTCTTTCTTTCTTTCTTTCTTTCTTTCTTTCTTTCTTCCCTTCCTTCCTTGTTTATGTCCATTAATAGTCCAGCCCTCAGAGAGGTCCTGTCTGCGCACAGACCACTATTACAGATGAAGAGGCAAAGTGATTTCCATGTAAATGGTGTCAGAATGTCATTTTCAAGTGAAGCTGCTGAGAAAATGAATTCCTGAAGACGAGAGAGATTACCAAGGGGCAATGACACCTGGATTGCATTCTCACAGATTCCCTGTGCAGCTCTTGTATAATAGTCCATCCATAAAAATAGCTTCTTTTTTTTCTTTTGGTTTTCACACAGAGTAGATACTAAAGTGTCAGTCAGGCCAACCAAAGAGGGTAAAGGAAAAAGGACTCAAATATTACCATATAAATGTATGCTAATATAGTCATTGGTCATTATTTGATATGAGCAAATCACAGTTAAACTGAATTTGAAAGTATGTGAGCAATCTTACTGAAGAAATGTATTTACACATCACATTGTAGTATAAGTACAAGTTGTCCAAGGTAAGTAAATAGATAATGTAGACACTGCTAGACCTTAAACGTATGCTTTGTCTATGTGACACGTTCACAATGAAGAAAAAAAAAAAACTCAGTGAAGGAAAGACAAAACAATAATTAAGAATGAAAGATGCCAAAAAGGCCAGGACCAAGTGTCAACATGTTTCCCAAGCCCTTCAGGAAAAAGCCTGTTGCCAAATTTCACAAATGTTGATATAATTCTTCATCATTCCTGTGTGACTAACCTCATGGAACTTGATACTGAGAATTTAAATGAATTTGAGATTCTAGGAGGTTACGCTTCTGCTGTGAGAAATACGCGGTGGCGCATTTCATCTGTGTCTGCAAATGCAAATGAAATGCACTACCACACAGCTAATGCAGATACAAATTTCATTAGCATTCCCATTAGCTGTTTCCTTCATTTAATAATAGCTTTAAATAAATAACTTAGATCGAACAAAATGCAAGTCTTACTGGTCTTACAGAATTTCATTCACAACATATGGCTTTTTCTGGAACAATGCACCTTTTTCTCTTCAAAGTAATTTGTGTAGCTATTGCTGCTTTCACACAAGAACTTGCTTTATCATTACCACAAAATACTGCATTATATAAATACCTCTCACATAGGTATCAACAACTCTACATCGCACAGACTTTGTACCATAAAGCTGTCGGGTTAACAATGATTTAATGTCTGATCTGAGTGCATTGAACATTTGCATCGGCACACGCAGCTCTGTCAGGTAAGGGCTAGAAGTTTACGATAATGAGTGATATCAAAAACAATAACAAGAATGATAGATATTATAAAGATGATAAGGAGCTCAAACACCAGATTGTGTTCATTTTTATCAGCCGAACACTTCATATACATAAACAGGGGTGTGGCAGTCATTTGCATTCTTCAAAATACAAATATAATTTTGCTCTATGATCAGCTTCTCCACACAGTCTGTCTTTTGTTGATTCCACCTCGGGTTCAAACTGCAAGCAGCCTGGCCATTCTAATCACCGAAGAAGCATTCCTGCCAGATACGGCCATGTTTCCTTTTGATTATCTTTCCACTGTCACACTCACAGGTCTGCTCCTGTTAGATCGATGACCGTGATATTGACTTGAGGTTAATTCAAAGCTGCACTGCTGAGTTAGATGAAGGATTTCGATAAAAGTGCTGATGATAAGAGTGCAGTTGAAAAGAAAAAGGCTTTGGGTCACATGCCATGACATTCCTTCATTGCAGCATCAGACTATGTACGGTTCCCCATCTTTTTTTGTAAGAGCACTTAAAAGCTGTTATTATATGTGGTGTGTACTTGAATCTACAGTGCATTGCACAGGTTGGCTTAATCCTGCTGATTTACTGTTGTTGAATCCTGTATGACACATAGCTGTTCAATAATCCTGCGGATCAATTTCTTTTGTTAAACAACATCATTTCACACAAGAAGATGCATTCATCAGTCGACATTGCCCTCATTAAAATTACATAAAGCCAGTTGCTGCTGCTGCACAGGTGATGTGTTTCTGAAAAATGAAAATCACACAGAAGTGTATGGTGGGAGACAATAGAAAAGAGCAGTGCTTAATAGTCATGCGAATCAGGTGGCCTCAAAACCTCTAAAATTTCTATAGGTGAGAATGTGTTTGTCTTTGTTATCTCTATGATGAATTGGATATTTTCCTGCCTTGTGACCTATGCATCTTCAGGTTCGAACCACCACCCTGAATGTGTATAGCTGAATAGAAATGAGAAAGAAGAAAAATTAAACGGGTGAAAAGCATTTCAATTTCACTCACTGAGAGCACCAGCAAGAGACGCAGGCTGGTTTTGCTGCAGGTAAACGTGGATACCCTGTGGGATACTTTTTGCAGATTGTGAGCCACAAAGCAAGGCTGTTTCTCCACATTGCAACAACACACAATGGTTCTTTGCAGGTATCTTAAACTCTGCATCTTTATCGAACAGGTATACACAAATGCACTAGTTTCCAAATTGTGCCAAATCATCCAAGATGACAGAGCTTTTTGCTATACATAAACAGTTGCGATATAATCGTTTTTGTAAGAAATGAGAGGGTGGTGTTGAGCACAGATGCAGTAAAATTAATAAAATGCACATTCATTTAGAGTTGAGTCCAAAATAAAGCACTGGTATTTCTGAATACAAGAATATATTTCCTTCTCTTTTTAATAATCTCAGAAAATAAGACCAAAAATATTATTTTGTTGTAGTTGAACAGTTTCTAATGTCCTTGAATGTGTGGGGTGTTAGTCCTCATCTGTAAGAATAAACTGTTAGAGTGTAGCCTTAGGACCCTGAGGATATTGGACCTAGGTTGCTGCAGAGGTAGGTCTGTGATTTGTATTCACCCCATCTGATAGCGTCTCCCAGATCACAGATGGATTATTTAGGCTCTTCCTCCAGCATAGGCTCCCTCTTTTAACCCCCACCACCTCCACCACCACCTTTTTTTAAATTTTTTTTACACAGGTCTAAAATGTAGCCTCTTTTTCTTTCTCTTTCTGCTTTCATTGTGGGCTACTTGCATGCCTCAACAACACACAGTGGCAGAGATTTGGCTTCACTGGGAAAAATGGACCAGTAATACTTGAGGAATAACCTGGAGGGGTAAGTTGTAAAGTTGTACTCATTCATATTACTTATTGCTTAGTAATATTGCTGCTGTTAGTGCAGTTTTTTGGCATAGGTGGCTTCAAAGGCAGCTGAATCCTTTTTCAATTAATTTAGACTTACACGCACAGACACTGTCCACGTGCTGTAGTGCTGAAAGTTGTTCATGTAGGCAGCAATGCTATAGCGTACCTGTAAACCTTAACCTTTTTTCATTCTTTAAATTTGTTCTGATTATTAGTAAATCATCATTGAATGATTCTACAATTTGAAATCTACTTAGTGTTCACATGGTTAATAATAGCTCAATCATAAGTTTTCACCTTTGTTATTAGGTCTTAGATAATAAAATGTTAGTCTATACTGTAATCCTAGTGGATTTGAACGGTGTCAGACCAAAAATAACCCATGCAAATTTTAAAAAGACATAACAGCCCTTTAAGAGAACCCCTTTGATTTCCAGTTCTAAAAATCTGTTGGTGGTTCTAGATGCATTTGGCTGTGAATGTGTGCAATTTAATTATGCTAGAATTCAAAAGAATAACTCATACATTACAGCTTCTCTTAATTTGGTAGTTTTAGTTTATTTATATGCATTTTTAAAGTTGCTTTTAAATGACTTTCCCAGCCAAATTAAGGTAAACAGAATTTTGATGAGCATGCTGTACTACCCACTGAAAATTAACAGTTGTCACACTGAGTGGAATTAGTGTATGTATTTTCCTTGAAATCTCTTGATCTGTGTTTGTGCTGTATCAAGTACAGTTTGCTGCAGTAGACTCGTTGCTGTAATTTATTTGTTGTTTTCTTGATAAAATCTAAATTCTTGATTACATTTTCACCGCTACAAATCCAATAAATCCACAGAAATAACCCATATTTCAATAATTATTTGTAAATAGAAGCCAAGAGCATCTTGAACTATGAAAACTCTTGGTCCTGACATGCAGGGTAATTCATCCTCTGGGGTCATGCCCTTTGAGGCTGCTCCGTGGGACCATCAGTTATCTTCTTGCTGTGGTTCCTGCTCCACAGTGCCTACTCAGCTGACTGTGACTTGTTACTATGAACCCTGACGGAGCTCTAGACATATCCTCTCATACTTTTAATATCCTTTGTCTTGCTCTGATAGCTCCCTTAATGCATTATAGTGGCAGTGATGAAAGCTTGTATTAGTCTCCCTACCATCCATTTCCCCCAAAAGACACAGCAATATGTCACCAGTAACTGCCAAGCGTTGATAAGAACTCCCCAGAACTCCTTAGTTTTTCCCCGAGAAAACACTAAGCCCTGTATAATGTAAAAGAATGTGATGTATGACTTTACCTGAGTGACACTAATATATGCAGGTGGGATGTGTGTTGTGTGTACATCAAATATCTGAGCCTCTCCTTCTCAATAGCGTGAGCCTCTTCCTTTACATACCACCCACTGTGGCCTTGATTTAGACTCCAAAATTGTCAGTGAATCATACTTCCTGGTGGTGCCCCCTGCTTTCAGTTAGCACCCTGGAGCTGTTGCACTGGAGAAGTCCTGATCAACCGTCACAACCTGTGCATAGTGATTTAAATATGCTTGATGTTAAACCATGTAAAAATTACATAGTACTTATTAATCATATGCAGTAGATTCCTGCAAGGTGCATTGGATATGTCTGCTTTGCATTTTGTATCCATAGTTTCTTGACAGACGTTCTATGTATCTAAGTGTCTACACTCTCCCTTTTGACATGGTACACTTGGCAGCATATTGCACTGCACGTTTCTGTCTCCATGAGGACATGGGATTAAATTTTTGGAGGTTGAAAAGATGGGAGCGTGTGTATGTGGGGAGGTGTTGAAAAGTGATTTTGTTCACGGTCCAGTGCACTCTACAGTATTCGATCTCTCTGCTAGGGTATAGGGGGAGTTCTAGTCTGCAGCATCTTATTGACAATATGTTAGATGGTGAGCCGTGATTATTTCCCAATAGGCAGAAAACGGAAGGGGACATCAGCACTTCCATCTCCTGTGGACTGCACTCTCTTCCCATTAGCTCAAAGCCTGTGCAGATGAGCCTAGCAGATACTGTCTTTCAGCAAGGGCAACTCTGCAAGTGTTGGCTGTAAGTGGAGCTGTATCCACAGCATCAAAGCGTCACACAAAGTAGAATGCAAGCTATTGAAATGCTTCTCACATACAGTAGAATTGTACTATTATGATGATTACAGATACTTTTAATCTTCACATAATACAACTTTCTCTCTCTGTCTTTTTTTTTTAATTTTACTGTAGATTTCTTGGTGTGATTTTTTTTCCTATGGAGTTTTCAGCATATTATGCATAACCCTATATGCCTTTTCTGGTTGATTCATATTTTTCTTCCGCTGGCGTATTTTAAAATTACATTTTGATTTATACATCCACTTTCTACCATTCCCTTCAGTATTCTTCAACAGATGTTGGATAAAGCTAAACAGTGCAATGTTATTATTACCACCCACATTTAATATTCAGTACACTGCAAAAATCTCCCTCACTCATTATGTTAGGAGTAGATTTCAATATGAATGGTATTCATATTTCATATTTTATTCCTATGCAATATTATTGTTTCTGGCTCATGCTTTTTGAGACATCAGCATCTTTACTAGATTTGCAGAATAGTGAACCCATCACAGCAGGATAGTTTTGAAGTACCTACAAATATGTCGAGCACATAGTGTCTTGCAAGACTTTGTGAATAACTATTAACTGGATAAAAGAAAAAAAAACAACTGTAGAAAACTAACAGTTTGTAATACAGTTCATTGGAACAGGGATGTTTTAAGCTAGATCGTTTTTGGTTACACATTTAACATTTCAAGTTAGTATTAAGCAATGTAGAGTTGAGCCTTAGACACATTACATTTACAAGCCGTTGGTTAATAACTAAATCAGTGTGTTAAGCTAATTTTTACTCCATGGTGTTGCATGCAAGGTGAGATTCTAAGGTATCACCAACTGCTGTTGAAATATTTAAAAATCACAGGTGTCAGCTGCTTGATGATGCTCAAAGGAAAAGTCACAGGATCCCCAGACTGTTTTAATATCCATCCATCCATCCATCCTGCCTCTTTCCTGGGGCTACGCCTGCTCATATCGAGTTTGTTTCTGGAAAAATGAGAAATTCAACCTGCCACTGGTCATTCAGTTGTCTTGATGAAATGTCGGCTAAGCTGCGCCACTGTTCATCTACAGAAAACATACATGGTGGCCCACCTGATCTTTTCTCTGAGCTTAAAAAAAGCCAACCGCATTGTGGAATCAGAAGAAAAGTTATACCAAAGTCAAAGAAAGTTATAAACAAAGTCATCTGAATTCATGCTCTTCTGACTGTGAATATCTCTACAAACTTTCTAACAGAATAATCGTACAATCAGTCACTGAGATATTTTAGTCTGGTGTAATTAATTCTCATACCTTTATATATTCCAACTGTCATATCTACAAGTTGACTGGTACAGAAGCACAATCAGTTATTAAAGTAAGCAATTATTTACAGTCTTCAAATAGTCCAGCTTGACTTGTTTTTCTTGGTTCTAAAAACTGAGTTCAATTTTAGATATCTAAATGAAACCAATCCAGTTTTTAATAGTACACACATGAATCTCATGAAACACTCACACTTTGTCAAATGACACAAACAAACCCGGAACCTTAAGCTAGTACAGTACTGTAAATACCCCCCCTTTACACACCAAAACCCATATCTTTTCATTGGTATGTGCACAGAATATTCACGTTTCATTCAAGTTTTTGGCACATTCACAGTGTTGGCTGTTGGTGTGTAATTCTCAGAACAATTAAAGTGGTGCATGGAGTTGATGGCCACAGGGTGCCAAGACATCCCAGGAATCTGGCTGTCCATCAGACAGCTAGGAAGAGTTGCAGTGCTTTTTGTACCACAGATGGCTGATCAGTAGAACTGATTTCTTTTTTTTCCTTGCCTGGAGCTGTCATTGTATCTCATCACCACACTCACTTGAGAGTAATGGTTTGTTTCATCTCGCTTTGTGTGTGAAAAATGTGTATTTGCAGCATTAGGATGGGCTATGCAGCAGGTAAACGTGACCATATTTCTATGGTGTTTGACTTGGAATATGTATGAGTGCATGAAATTTTGATGGAGCACTTCAGCACAAAGCGTACTCCTACTCAGTTTTCCACAAAACAGACAGTGAGCGTCTTTAAGATTTAGAGGCTCGTTTGTGTGTTGGGGTTTGAAAAGAAATTCAGCACAGACACCACACCAATCTGCATTCACTTGTTAAGGTTGGACTGGATCAGACTGAGGCAGGCAGACCCAAAGTTTGTCTGTATTCTGGATGCATTTCAGAGCAAAGTCCATCTGTCTGCCTCTTTTTCTTTATTGCAGAACTTTTACACAGAGACAAGCCTGCACAAACTAGCCAGCAGGGTAGATGATGGAGAAGGAATGATTTCACTTTGGAACTGTAATAAGAATATCTGTGGTAACAATTTCCTACATTTTCTTGGAGTTTAAGATGGTTTAAAATAGCAATAAAGCACACAAGGAACTACATGTACAGTATATTGAGCCATTTATTTCTAAAGGATGTCCCAAATTTGAAATGTGCTAACACTCTTTTCCCCTATCTTATTGTCCTAGCTTCTTTTTCGAGGTCTTCCCAAAGACCCACTTTGCCTTTTGGGACTATGCTGGTTATTCAAATATTCATTCTCATTGGCCTGCTTTGTATGAACAACCTGCAGCAGGGCTGTGGCATGGACTTTTTATCAGGTGAGAATTTCATAGGTGGGTGTGAGAATGATGAAGAGTAATATATTAGCACTGTTGTGATTTACTAACTTGAACTTCTCCTGTAGGTGCATTTATGTTTTCCTGGATGAAAACATGAAAACAAAGATCACTTGCATCTGTTCTTGTCTTTTTCAAGTGCAGTGGGAGTGAAATGCACACCCTCCCTTACTGTACAATGCGCATTGCTGCTCTGTGTATGCAAACTTTCATTGTAATTGAGCGCACTGATCATAATTATATACACTTTGAGTTGTCTTTGAGTGAGATTATCTTCTACCAGTTATTATGTAAAAAAGATTGGAATTCGTAATTTTGCTTGATGCTCTGTTCTTTTATTTCAGTTTCAAATGACTAAATCTCCTTGTCAGATATGTAAACCTTTAGCTTTTCTTATATATTGGCGTTTATGGGCATCATTTAAAAAACTTAAATACTTAAGGACTATAAGTATTTATAGAAACTATAAAAGCCCAAACATTATGCCTCTGTTCCATTTTCTTGCACCCAGCTCTGGTGTATTGATTAGGCAGTGGCACCCTCTAGTGGTAGATTTTTAGAAAATATCTGAAACTTCACAGCATATCACACCCATACCACTCACCATTAATTTCCCCCCAAGATTGGGACGATCTTGGGGGAAATTAATGAAAACCTTGAGGTTGATCTATGTGAACATATGCATATGAATAGAATGACTGCTCACATTATTGCAAACACAGAAATGTACCTAAAACATTTTGAGAAATGTTTCATTCTCAGTTTAAGGTCATAATACATATATATGAATGTCAGTAAGCTATACAAAAGTTTTACTGCATACCAAGCTAAATTTTTTATATCATAATTGATGTTGCATTAGATTTAGTTTCGGCTTACACATAAAAGATCACATTCCTCTTGTGACTAAGTCATTAGGAAAACTTGTACGCTCTTTTCTGCTACTGCAGGATTAAATTTGAATACACTTCACAGGGTTGGCATTTATAAAATGTGCTTCCAAAGCAAAATGTATTTATCTACTGGGAAACATCTTTTTAACTTCATCTATTTATTCACTTCAACCAGCCCAGTCATCATTTCAATACCATTAAGTCCTTTTCTAAAATGTCAACCGAAGTTCATAAAACTTCTTTGTTAAAAATGCTTCGTTCTTTTAGGTACTGAGAGTTGATTTACAGTTAAAAAAAAAAAAAAACTATCTTACTGTGTGCACAATCATTCTGCAACAATTTTCAGTGTAGTTTACTGTTTGTGGATACATTTAGGGCATGAAGATATAAATTACATATAATATGTATGTCAAACAATACTGTATGTTTTACGCTTGCTGTTGTTTTTCCATGCAAACAAATACAGACAAACACAGAAGAAACAATGAGGTCATCACCCAATCGCCCGCATCTGAACAGGAAGTCGAACAAGGCAACAACCAGGGGTATAAAGGTATGATCTATTCATCAGTTTTGCGTAAAGCATCGTGTCGTTGTGACTACAGTGTGCAGAATGCTGGAATTAATTTGGTTTTATGCTTGCATGTTCCTAGTCTGCATTTACTTTTCATTGCGTTCTCTATTGCCAGTAGTTGTTAAACTAATCTTGTTGCTTTTGCTTTGGTTTTATCTTGCAAAACAGCTTCAAAGAAGTGTCTGAAATAAGCTTCAACAAAGCTGTCGGTGAAGTGTTGCCCCAGGTTGTGCTGATTCTGTATTTGTCCTTTGAAAGACACAATTTTGATCCCATTTCCCAGGAAGAATACCACATTTCCTTTTGCTGACAAAGACTCTAATACCATTTAATGCCAGTTCAGCAGCTGTCGACCGCAAGTCCTGTGTCCAAAGCCAACACAGTTCAATCCTCTATCCCTTTGCTCTGACATTTTATGGTAAGGGCTTTGACATGGGGCTATACTGTGGTGGAACAAAGCTAAACATATAAGTGTTCTTCTGTCTCTGCAGTCTCTGTGGTTTCTGAAGATGAAAAAATCCCCCTCAATAAACTGATTTATATGCTGAGCACTCTTCCTAGCCTCTGAAGCAAAGTTAAGTTAAAGACAAAGCAGAAAATGACATGCCATAATAATTATGTGAGTATGTTTTTCTAATCCATAATGGGCACCATGAAGATGTTTTCTTTTTCTATTATGAAATCAAAAGTGGAGCTTCCATTGTTAGTTTATGTGGCACTAATGGGTGAAAGTGGAATTCTTGAGCCCTTTCTCACATCTAAAATCTTAGTAGACCAGCAAGGAAAGAAAAAAAATACTGTGAGATGGCGCAAAGTTGAAAAGATATTCAAGTCTTAATGAATGATGAGACCATCCGGGCAGCTGCCACTTTGCCAGTTTGGAGGAAGACCGAGAAAAACAGAAGGCAGGGCTGTTGCGTCAGCTTTTCTGACTGTGTTGTTAAATGTGAAGGCAAGGGCCGCTTCTCATTTTGCCTCAGTACTTTGCATGACCCTGAGCAACTGTAGTGAAAGGCATTTGACAAATATGATGCAAACAAGACATGAAAAAGCCAACTGTCAGATGAGGAGCAAAGAGCGGTGAATCAGCATGAAAATTACAGCTAGTAATGTGTAAAATATGTGAAAAGGAGCTGCTAATGGCGGTGATTTGTCACATGCACAACTGGTATGTGCAAAAAAACCCATGAAATATCTTATTTTGTGTGTTACAGCTTTTAAAACCTGTCTGCATCTTTAGTGGATAAAAACAGTTGATAGTGCCTAACAGACGATCAAGGCCAAGTTTATTGCTCTGATGAGATTCCAAATTATTAATTTTTTTTGTAAATATTTTTTTTTGGAGGGGGAAGAGGGCTGGATTTGGCTTTGTGCTTACTGGAGATATTTTCTCCCTTGGATGAGAACCAACTGGATAGCCACTCTGGGGTGAAATAAATAAATAAAATTAGGTCTCAGTACTTGGCACTCTCTCCTTGAATTCCTTGCCATTTTATGCGCTGTGTTGTCGTGAAGACGTGCACGTCTTTGTGTTCATTTTTTTTCATTTTATACCATCTGTTCCTGGAAATATTGGTGCTTTGGGTTGTGAAATACACAACAGAATTCACAAACTCTGCATTTAGCGGTGCACACTGCACCTGGTGTTATGTAGAGGCCACACATGCATAAAACAAAAGATGCATGGGTGAACCTCTGTTATCTTCTTTTTGTTGTACTTTAGCTCTACTGTGATTGCAGCCAGTATATTTATATTAATGCAATGAATTGAGACTAATGATGCAGTTATTACATCACCAAACGATATGTCTTGCAATACAATCACAGGCCTGCTCTTCCTTGTAGTCTCAGCCAACTGGGCTGCCAGAGAGTCATATTGCAGGGATGATATTTACGTGCAAGTAATGAAAGAAATGTGAGCAAACAGAGACCCGCTTTGGGAAAATAAGAAGGAAAATGCAATATGTGCAGTAAATAATTAAAAGTGAATAATGGAGGAATAATGGAAGCACTGTCCAATTATTTTTTTTAATATCACTGTGTTGTTAAAATTATTTTTAGTACTATATGAATGGTTTAGAAAGGTAGAAAATGCATGAAGGCGGCAGAGAATCAGAGGTGTTTACAATGAAAGCCAGTGAGTGTGTGTTTTATGAAGCCAGACGAGAGCTCATAGTGAGACTGTAATTTCCCATATTTTACTGGTTGTTTACCAGCTGTGATGTCTTGGCATGGAAAGCTGAATGCATTCGACAGAGCCACCAGAGGTCCACAATGGGCAATTACAGGATTTGAGGCATGAGGGCAGGGAGGGCTGAGTAAGTAAACTTTGTTCAGTCTAAATGTGGCTTAAAAGAGCAGAAGCTACTGAAGATTACCACTTCTGTGGCACGAGAGTAGGGAGGGGTGGTCACATTTGCCCTAAATGCATAATTACTGTTTCCGTTTTTGTTACTAATTTCAGTCAGATATGTGGAGGAATTTTCAAATGCACGCTTTTTATTGCAAAAAATGAGGGGTACCTATTGTGCTCATTTCCAAGTTTATTATTTTTCTGTTTTTTAGACTCTGCTAGAGTGGCTTTGCATGATTCACGGTTCAAAATAACCCCTATTTATTTTTTAAAATCTCTGTCTGAAACGAACCATTTTAGCTCCTTTTAAGCCAGCTTTCTTAGATTTGAACTGCAGGTGGGTGGAGCCTCTGTGCATACAGAGAAATACCAAATAAGGTATTGCTGTGCCATACTCCAAATTTTGGTATCAATCCAATGCAAGTAATTACAGGGCTAATATTGCCACTACCACTATCGATACCAATACTTTTACCCACCTATAAAAGCAGCATATGTAGGAGAGAGAGAGCAAAGAGATTAATGGGAGGGCTCATCATTAATTTGCAAATTCTGAACACATTTTAATGACTAGTGATTTTTACTTTCTGCAATACTTAGTACAGCAAAACACACCATTCAAGTTTTTATATTTTTTAAATTGCTCTTTATTTGCAAGCTGAATTATAAAGCTGCTTGTCTCTAAATGACTTTGGCAATCAATAAATTAGATATGACAGTCAACACAGAAAGGTTCACACACACACACACACACACACACACACACACACACACGCACACACACGGGGGGGTTACATACTGAACTTAATCCTGTTGCATTAGTATTGATCTGGGGTGACAGAGTCAGAATTCAACGTTTACATTTAATATCACTAATGTACTTCCAAATTTCTAAGGGAGAAGCTAAATTTCTCAGGAGCAATCCTTCCCATGGACTGTGCTGCACTCTTGCAGCCAGCAGAGGGAGCCCTGACCTGCTCAGACCACAAATACATTTCTTTGGTTCACTAGGTTAGAGAATTAGACCAACTGCCAAGTTTATATATTTTCTTTATCGATAGAAAGTATTTTTTTAATCGGATTATCACTGAGGATGTCCAGTTATTACTTCAACGTGACATTAGGACACAATCCACGAGATATTACATTTCTAACGCACTTTAAAATATCATCTAATTTCACAGGAGTATGAGTGGGGGTCAGAGGGTGCGATCTGGATCGATTTTTTCAATTTCCCTGAAAAGCACAGTGCCGCTTCAGCCTCACAGATGAAGGCACACTTTACCGGCTCATTAAGATTGTAGCAGTTCTTTGTGTGTTGCCCGAGCCTGTCCCTTTTGGATATAATAAGAACACAGTGCACGTCTCTCTCCTTGATGGTGGGATAAAAATAGTATAAATCATTCATCAAGGTCATTTGTTCACTTTCAACAGTAGTCACACTTTAAAATATCGAGTGTCTTTTAGATGGGGGAAATCTGCATGTGACTAAAAGTGCTTCTTAAAATATTGGGTAATGATGGGCAGCTGACAAAGGGTTTAGTTGGAGTTTACTGTAGTCCTCTGCAGGCTGCCGCCGTTCATTAAACTGGACTGATGTTGCTGGAGTTGCCTGATGTGTTACCTGATCTTGTGACACTTTGCTATTTAATTTTTTTAAAACTGAATATTCCATGTTTCGTTGGTTTTTATAACATATATTAGATTTCTTCAGCCTCATCTTTTTAAAAGTTGAGCACGATGCAAAGCCTACTGGAGCCTTTTTGCTGTCAGTGTATCCGTATGCGGTTAAATGGTGCCTGATTCGCAGGAATCTCCTCTGCACAACAGAAAAGCCTGTGACTGGGTAGGCAAGCCAGACCAGCTCTGAGCGCAGAGACGCACGGCGCCTCATCCAACCAGCGCCAGTCCCACTAAATCGGGCTAACACTACACATTTTTAAACCATTAAAGTGACTGCAAGTGGACGTTTCGGATCTTTTTTTCTTCTTCTTCTCGATCCTTTCTTTTCATTCAGCCGCGGAAATCTTCTTTCGAAGTCGGACAAATCTGATCCCAGATGAATTCCGTGAAGTTAGCGGCATTTGGAAGTGAGGAGCTGGGTAGTGGGAGTGGAGAAAATCCAAGTGGCGTTGAGTGGATTAGGGCTACTTGTCGGATAACCCGTAAGGATGTCTCCGACTGATTCGAACTTCGATTCAAACACAAACTCAGTGTCCGAGGAGCAGTTGTGAACATTACTGTCTGTATTACCGCGGAGCTCAGGAACTCTCCCTCCACCCCGATCCCCCCTCTGTCTTTGGCTCTGCTGTAGAACTTCCAAAATTAGATGAAATAGACAAGAACACGCATTCTCACTGGATTAACACCGTTTCCAGCTGCTCTTAGAGATGCCTGCTTATCTCACAGGAGTTTACCTTCTGCTGGTATTTCTAAACATTTCTTCAGGTATGAGTTGCTTATTGCCTAAACATTTTTCCCCCCTTAGCCTGTGTTCTAGTGATAGAAAGTTTCCAAATAATACCCGATGGGCACGTGCATATGCAATAATGTAGCGATGGTGAAACAAAAAGTGAAGGGAAAGAAGATGATGGATTTTCTCAGTTGTATCTGTAACAGCAGCCCGCAGGTATTTGGGTCACCTTTGCTCTCTGCAGACTGCAGTACCAGTGTGTGGCCCCTGACCCATGCTGCGTGCTGACTGGAGGAGCTGGAGGTGACCCTGCTGTCCAGTGAAATACTTTTTATAAACCACTTATTATAATTCACTGGAGCTCACAGCTGAATGCATGGGCTGCTGTTAGGTTTATGTGAGAACTCTCAGTTTTGCAATCGCATGAGATCATTTGCATGACTAAGTGCAGGAGGAGTTAGCTGGTGGTAGGTTGTCGCCCTTTTAAATTCATTATATAGGGGTGTACTTAAGAACAGAGGCTCTGCACAATATCCTCTCATGTTCAGGCACTGCATGTTGGGAAATCAGCCACCAGCCATCTTTAAACATCATTCTCACTGGGAGAAATCTGAGACAAAGACTGAAAAAAGAGAAAAGCTTTTGGATTACCAGTATGCACATTGATTATTACCCACAGAGTTTTATTTTTGTCTATTGAACGACCAATGTTAACCTTGAGCAGTGAAGTCACAGGTGGAGGTTGGGGGTGCATAACCTGAAAGAAAGGATTTATTGGAGTGTTTTGTGCAATTTATTGTGATATGTAATTTGATGGATTGGCTCAGTCTATCCTAAATAACCCACAATGACCATTTGAAAGCACGCGTTTCCAAATATTTGCAAATGTAGCCTTAATATGTGTGCGTGTGTACTTTTGAATGCACTTTAGACTCATAACACATGAAATTACATTTGTTTCATTTACTATTTATATATTTATTTATTTTTTCCTTTAAAGAAACCATGATGCTTCTGCTGGCGCCAGACTCGTTCACTCTGTAAAGCAGAGGCAGCTGTCAGTAACATTAACAGTGGCCACAAGCTGCAAAAGAACTGCTATGTTTTCAGCACTAGAGCTTTCGTAAGTGTCTGACACTGAGTGATGGTTTTATCTGATGCAGAACTTCCTTTCCTTGACACACAAGGTGATTCTTCCAAAGCTTACAGCAGCTCAAATAACTTGAGAAAAGACGTGTGGTTTAAACACAACCTTACTTTTGGATCACATTCTTTAAAATAAACATACGAAAAGTTGTATTTACTTCACACTTTCCAAACCGCTGAATATGTGCTAAATGGTCTTCCAGACCACTTTAATGAAAGCAAAAACAGCGCACAGCAGTAACGTGGCTATAATGCAGCTTTTAACCTGCCCTTTTCTTAAATTTCAATGGTCAGTCAAAAAAAGGGGGAAACATGCTAAAGCTTGCCCATCCTCTTCACCAAGGGCACTAAAATGTGCGTGACACCAATTTTCCAGTACGTTGTCTGTAAATTTGCACACTGACAAATTTGGTAACCGCATAATTCCAAGAGTTTTCAGGGAGATTTGAGAAGTACGGCTCACTCGTCTAGTTTAAAAAAAAAAAAAAAATGTCTCTGAACTATAATCATCTATAGCCATAGGCACCTACTCAATGCTTTTTTTTTGTCAGGATACAAGAAGCAAACTGGCAAGAGGAAGTTAAAAGTGAACATAATAACTTCTGTGTGGTTCATGTGAACAGCCCTGCGATGAAATTAACCCCTTAGTAGAAGGCCAAGTACTAATAACAGTATTTAACAGTATTTACTTAATTCTCTTTTGACTAATGCAGTGGACAGATTTTTTGACAAATGGTCACCGAGTGAGTTGGAAGAGGTTATTAGGTGCAGAGTACATGCAATACCACAGTTTGAACCCATGAGAATATGCTCTTATGATTGATTATAGAGACTTTATACCTGAGATAGCTGCCATTTCTCTTGCAAATGGTCCAAATTGCAATCAGAATGATTACATCTTTTTCCCATTCCTAATGTGTTTAATATAAACACACCTAAATATGGCAAAGATCTTCAAGCTGGATGCTTGGTGACTTGATCATACACAGAAACCTTCAGCTATTGGTGTCATTTTAAGTAATAAATCAGGTAATAAGGATGATGTTCAATAATCTAAATGATGCACATAAAAAGCACGTGCTCTTGTCGAGATGGCCTTTTCCTTTTCTTCCCATGTGCACATCTTAATTATGCGTCCCCAGAGTGTTGTTGTCTCACCATTCTACCTGCTTTGTTTAAAGGTCTGCAAAGACTGCATAAAAAGGTACTACAGGAAATATAAGATCGGCCCATTCTGTTGTTCTTCATTAAGATGGCTGTTTTACAGCTGCGCTTTCAAACTAAGTCGAGGATCATTATTAAAACACTGCCAGCTTAACTGTCACTAGGATCATTACTTTAGCCTTTAGCAATAAATATCCAGATCCTCTGAGGTGACATCTTACCTTTATAAAGCTTCTCATCCATGCACTATCAGTGGATTAGCTCACTGATAGCAAAAACATATTCTCAGTCAGTATGATTGTTAAGTACAAGAGGGACTCAGAGACCAGCAGGACACAGCCCAATTTTATCATCGCTGTGAACAGCAACCCTGCAGAGGGTAGTTTAGCTGAAACATCTGGCCTGCCTCCTGGAGCTTGCTGTACGCAGGTCACAGATCACCCATACTTATCATTTTGTTTCGGGCACTGGATGCTATAGGTTGACTTCTGGGGCTCAAAACAAAACGTCCAGCACCTGTTACTCAGTGCTAGACCTCAAGCAAGAATGGTTTAACTAGGGGAAGCTGACCCTAAGCTAACAAGACTCCCTACAGTCGTTGCGATGGTGACAGTGATGAGATGACTCCCACTACTAATGAGGATTTCTTTGCTATGGATGATAGGGCTGATAGGATGTCTTTGTAAGCCAAGAATTCCTTTGTTTGTTGGTTGAAATTGTGATGTTCCTTAGGAATAATGCAGCTTATAAGCTTCAGTGGACATTCATTTGGTTGGAAAGAACTTTCATGTTTATTTTGGTTTGAATACACCAGTATGTGGGATCTTCTTCACACTGACTGAGTACATGCTTCTTAAACAACCCTAAGCTGGTTGCAAATTAATGTGTGCCCATGAGTTCCAGTAGCTTTATGTTTTTCTCACTGCTCTTTAAGATACATCCGACTTATACATCTGAACATCAGATTATATGGATGCTTCATTTTAACCATTTGAATGTGATAGACATCCTAAATCTTAGTGGAATTTTTCATTGTCATTCAAAGCATCCAAATCAGAGAGTGTAAAAAATTAGGTCGTTTCACATGAAGGTTGTTTGACACAAGCATTTACTCATGAGAAGCTGGTCCATCAAGAACTGTTGAAACAGAATAACTAAGACTGCATGTTTACTCCCCCAAACCCCTGCAGATGTTGCTGCAATTGTTTGGTTCAGCCTGAATGTGCATAAATGCATACGCAATGCTGTTAGCGTGAGCTTGTTTTTAATGTGTTTTCAGATTGTCTGCTGAAAGCTGTGATTCATAATTGCTTCCCTTGTTTACTCACTTGTTTTTTGTGGTGCTGTGGGGCTGAATGTGGTTGCTTGCCTGGGGAGGATCAAGCTACTGGGAGCTTTGACGAGTGCCTGTGGCCCTGTGGGCAACAGGTCATCACACCTTCGCACAGACACACAAACATATATACAGAGAGGCAAAAGTGCTTGAACATCTCATTTTGAGGGGGATCGATTATTGTCTGCCTCCCCTGCAAAGGTAGCAGGTTGCTTGCCTGGAGGATCTTCACAAATCTCTACTACTATCTCAGTCTTTTCAAGTCATATTTTAAAAATAGAACACAAACAAAAAAATAATGTAATAATAAGAGTTTAAACTGTTTACCTCAACAGGATAATATTTATACAGTATCACAACTTAATAAAGTGTAACAGCAACTCATGCATGTGTGAAACATATTATATTGTTATAATTAAAACGTTATTAAAAGCATAAAGCTCAGCATAAAATTCAACTCTAAGTCTCAGTGTAATTGTTACCTCACTGTGTATTCAATCAGGGTGATATAATATATAGCAATCCATGTAGTTTTGTTCATTTGGAGTGAATCCAGATCAAGACTTGTGGAAAACGTTTCCTTCAGGTTTTTGTGTTTCAATCAGAAAAAAAGCCAGATCAGTTAAGTTTGATTAGCTGCTGATTGACCCTCAACAATTTTGCCATATCACTGACCTAACATTGCCTTTGAGAGAAAATCAAAGGCAATGTGTGCTAGTACTTCGTCAGATGCTGGAAGTGAATGAACACCCTTTTTTCCCCTTCAACATTTCGTGAGCTTTGCAGGCTTTGTATGCTCTGCAAGAGCTTTGTTCAGCAGCAATATTTTCTTTGAGAAGAAAAAAATAGTTTGGTAAGAGCTCTCCAAATCTGCAGACTATTTACATGCACAAAAACTGTATTGTACACTAAATGGAAAGACCTAAAAAGCAAATATGATCAACCTTTATTTTTATTTTTTTAATTTGGCTGTTATGCTTGTCAATCTGCGGTATTGTTCTTCATTCCTCAAATGCTGTCAAGAAAACCTTAAATAGTAAAGCAATAGCTTTGCTCATCTGGAGAGAAAAACGTCTAAGCTTCAGAAATGGCTGTGGGTTTGTGGTTTTCTCTGGGTTGTTTGTACTCCTCTGGCCATAGTTTCCTGTTCTGAGGTTATTGTCCAGCTATGTCTGTGTGTTGAAGCACTTAGGATAATTACTTCTCTAAATAAATCAGCTCTCCATTGTCCTGAGGTTTTATAAATATTGTGATATTCTGCACCCAAAGTGTGTGGTTAATCTGCATAATCTGTTGTTTCATTCTCTGACAGTCAAGATGGGTTAAGGCATGCTTTGCTGATATTTTCAGGGAAATCACTGAAATTTATCATTGGGATCCATTTCACATTGGTGCTAGCAGCGATCGGAGTGCTATAATGGTGGCAATACTTTAAAGTGCAATTATCTGTTCTTCCAGGATTTAGATTTGAAAGGGTCAGAGTAACATGACCTCAGAGATACTTCCTGAGGTGACCTCTGTGAGTTATCTCCTTTCCATCCAGGCATACCAGTAATCAATAGAGTCAATATTCTGTTTGATAGGTCTTTAGAAGTCTTTCCATCATAAAGCTCAGACATAGGTGCAAAACCACATATATTCTCTTACATATCTATTAGGCTACCTCTGACTGTTAAACCTATACAGTAACACAGGCTACCAAAGAAAATGGCTCAGGATTGCGAGAGACCCCATCAGTAATGCACATTACCCATTTCCTCAATCCTTCTCATCTTTCACCTTTATTTGTCTCCTGTCTCTCCCCGTCATTACTGACAATGTTCAAAGCTCTCCATGTGAAGACTTCAGCATAAAGAACTGTTTCCCACCAGAGCATCTCCCACCGAAGAGCCCGAAACGTGCATAAATTTCTTTTAATTAGGGCACCTATTATTAGTTGGCACTTGAAACACTATGCTTTGGATCAGTGTTTCCTCTAGGATTTTGTAAGCAATGGGGTGGGAAATGGTTTTGTTGTTCCTGGGTAGTGCATGGGTAGTCTGTTGGGAAAAGTGTTGGGAAAGCGATGCTTGACTGTAAAACATTCTAAGGAAATATTAACTGGCATCTATTTGTTAATACATAATTCAAATTTAACATGCGACTTACAGGATATACATTAGCCTAAGTGGGATTTTTTTTGCAGCCTGAGTTAGTACACTTCATTTTTGTGGACATTTGTGGAAGCAGAGTGTTTGATGAGCAATAGATAAATCTTGTTGAGAAACAGAGGATATTGCACTTTCATATGAAAGTGACTTTTTAGTGTGATCTACTTTAGGAATCCCTCCTCCCGCCTCAAAAAAAGAAAATTTCACAATATATTATGAATTAATCACTCTATAAACACTACGTTGTTTTGCATGTTGAAGTATAATAACAAAAAGACTGAAGGAGTTTCATATTTGAATATATTCCAAACATGTTTTAGAAGAAAAGTTTAGAGGGGCTTTTCATCACACTGGATATTTTCAGACACCAGGATAGTGACAGATGGTGTGGTGTCAGCTTCTCAAGTATATGGAACCGAGCCACTGGGTGCTAATAATATATGAGAATTTTATGTCATTCAAATTCAGACACTGAGATGAAACGCAACAGTCTCGAACAGATGAACAGAACCTCGAAGCCAAACACTGTATCTAATATTCCCGTCATTAGACAGAGGTTGATGCAGGTGAAAGCATCTCAAGTGTTTTGATATTAACTCTCATTAGCTTGTGAAGACAGTGGAAAATATGTGCCCTATGTGTTAGTCACCATATGCATGGACATGTGGACTCTGTGTGTAAAGATTCAAAGTATTCTTAACTTTAAAACCTATTTCCTCTAATTTGGTAAAGTTATGAAATATAAATATATATTCATGTAAAATGTTAATGTCAGTCATGTTTGGTGTTCTTTGTTTTTTTAGTAGAGGGATATGAGCATCTGACAGCTAATTTAGCATGATGTAAAAGCATCAGACATACATGTTACAAATTTATGATGCACATTGTATTCTGTTTATCATCCACTGCTATAGCTGAATAATAACCATTTTAGTTGAATAACCATTTTCTTCATCACTTTTCCTTCATTTTTCAGCCACTCCACGAGAAACATAACTCTTTTTATTTTTCGCCTGCTCTCATCAAGAATTTTGCATCTTTGAATTCAGCTCTAGCCTTGTGTAAATAAGGCTGAAACTAATATTGTAATAAAGCCAGGCTTTGCCTGCTTACTAGATTCAATTTTCTCTCTAGCAGTGCTGGGCTACACTGTGCCTGAAGGCCATTTTTTTGATAGTCCGTGAAACTGAGGCTTGCTGAGTGATACGATAGCCACCGGCCAGTGTCTCATCCCATTAGAAAATGGCTCAGGTTAATGAGAGAGAACGAAAGGAACAAATGTTGACAGGGATGGCAACGGCAGGCTTTGGTCGCGGTGTTGTGAAGTACGTTAATTAACCCGTGTTCAGAATCTGTATGAAAACAGAGATAAAAAGAAAGTTCAGTTGCTCATTCATCTCACAGAGGTTGTCTTCACATTGACTTTGATTTTCCAATGCAATGAGAGCTAAAAGAGCAGATTTACACCATATTTAATTCCAATCCACAAAAAAAAAAAAAAAAATACCTGCGGTGTTTTGCTGACTTCAAACAGCTACTTTGTTATGAACTTGATCAAATGAGAACTGTAGCCAGATTTGGTTTTATTTTCCACAAATCAACTGCGTTTACATTGTGTCAATACAATCTTTTGTAAGCAGCTCATTACATCATTATTTCTGAAACTGAAAACAACGTGTTAACTCTTAACACAAGTTTGTACAACACACAAAGAAGCATTTTACCTCAGAAACACCTTTTTTTGATAACCACAAAAGCATAAAGAGGTTATTGGATCATTACCATTCAACGAATCCAAAAGCAAACCCAAAAGCTGGGCTTATGCGTCAACAATCAACCTAAGAACCTGTGCCAACACGTGCGATCTACAGCACCATTGCAAATGGAGCCAAATAAAAAGCTGTTCACACAGATAAATTCTCAAATTGCTGCCACATGAGTAATCGCCCTCAAAAAATCTATTGGCCTCTCCTATGGTAAGCTTTTTTACAGAAGTAAAAAAAACAACAAAACAAAAACTTATCAATGCTTTAGTCTTTCAAATAGCAGAAATAGAGTGAAAAGCAATTTGGCAGAAACAGAATGATATCTGTGGCGTGGAAGTGACTGACAGGATTGTTAAAAATAAAGAAATAAAGGTCAGGATATTATAGACTTCCAGAAGCCAGCTCTCATTCTCTCACTGCTGTGCTTTCTTGCCGCTTGTATGTTACTGCATTACTGCTTCATGTTTTATGTGTGACATTGGCAAGTCAAACTCCCATAATTAGATTGAATAAATAGCATTACCACCATTTGTTATAATATTTTAAGAAGTTTTACAAATGGTGGGAAACACTACTCTTTTTAAAGAAAGATAAAAAAACCCCCCGATTCAATTGGATTCAAACTGCATTTTGCATCGCAAGTCCACTAAGGCCTAATATTTCAAATGAGGAATGTGTTTTTATGGTGGTAATATAGCACCACCAGCAGCAGCAGAAGCGGCAGCTGTGTTTTGATAAGACTTACATGTGGCTCCTCGGCATGAACGCTGCCAATGTGTCAAACACCAATTTCTGTTTTTAAAATGTTCAGACCTAAGATTTGAAACTGTTTTGAGAAAAGACAAAATTACATTTAAATGTGATATACACTGCTGTATAAGCATTTCCAGGTGAACCTGCTGATTTGTGGGTAAAAAGTAACATGCCACGCTTCATTTCCTCAGTACTTGTTAAAACCAGCTTTCAGAGAGTTTCCTTAGTTACAAGGAAACAAAGGATGCGTGAAAAACCAGATTCCCTGAATTTCTGATGAGTTAAGCAATCAGAAGATATTTATTTCCCTTTTTCTTTGTTCCACAAGTAGCACGAATAAGTCCAACAGGTGTCAGCCAGCTAAGATAACAGGCTGTTAGTATCATAAGAAAGTGCAATGTGCTTTGCAAACTGAGAGCGCAACCCATTTTTAATGTCTTAATGTGCAGGAAATGAGCCCATTTTAAGAAATGTGCTCATTTAGTTTCTTTCCAGTGATTAAGATTAAGAAGACTATTAACAATCTTAATGTGTTAATTGGTAAACATCAGAGATGCTTGTGGATGGATTTCCTTGTCTTTAGTCAAAGAGTCCCCTTTCAGTATTTAAGTTATACCAATAATCTGCCTGTAGCAGACACAGGTGAGAATAGAATTGATCTTAATATAATTCTTGGCAAGAATACAAACATAAATATTGTCTAAAATGTAGAATATGTGTGAATGTAATCTATCTGCAATAGCAGCACTAAAAAAGAGAAATCCAAAAAATACAGAACAATATAGCATGAAGGAATTTTCTGTATTATTTTTCATGGATATTTTATATGGATTTTTTAACTTCACACCAAATGTTACTATTTAAAATGTACAGAAATGCCCCAAAACACCTGAAAAAACTCCAAGACATTATTTTTTATTACTATTGCTATTTCTCTTATTATTATGGCAGTGAAGTGTATACTGTATATCAAGTATATGTCTACATTTGGGGCTTATTGCACAGCAGGTAAAATTGATTGAGCTATAAAACTATAATAACAGTCTTAATAAGATCTTATGATTGCTGTAACTATCTGTACAATCCATGACGGTGGCATCTTGTTCTGCTTCTTCATAAAAGAGACAGAATTTGAGACTTTAAGAAAAAAGGGTTTGTAGGGAATTGCAAGCTTATTTGGGGGTTTATTTGTATGTGTGTCCATTAATATTATGACATGGCATAAACAGCATGTGTACAGTTTGTGCATAAAATGGGATTTTGCCAACGAGAAAGACTTCTATTAGAGTGCTTCAGTTTTGTAGTTGAATTTAGTGCTTTGGGCAAAGTCTCACTCCCCTCACAGTGTGACAGTTAGTTCACATCTGGGCTGTCACTACCAGGGGCACAATTAGGACCAAAAATAAATGTAGGTCATGCAGACATGCACATGTGACATGCAATAGCGCAGCATGAGCATAATGTGAAATTAGAGTATTGATTTATTTAGTTTAGGAGAAAATTATTTAAATAAAACATTTATTTTTTAAGTTTCAAGCCTCTTAGGGCACAGGGAAGGAAACAACATAGACTACAGGTGGTCTGATGTACTCAATTTAACTGATTACACTAAGACTGTAGACTACACTGTAGCTTCAGCTAGTGAAATGATAAGACTCACATTAACACTTTAAATAACACATTTCATTAAAAAATCTAAATGTGTAATCATTTATTACAGATATACAAATGAAAGTGTGTGTGTTTTTAACAAATGACCTTTTTGCCAATTCACTGTCTCTCTATTCATGGGAAGTTTTGCTCTCGGGCTCTGCTTGAGTGATAATCAATGGCCTGTACAGGCACTTTACTTTCCACTGAACATTTAATGGAGTGAGAATAAGCCTCTCAGATGTGCTACTGGCCTTTCCAGGCAGTTGTGTACCGGAGATAAACGGCTGAAATCATCTCACCTTAGCTTATGGTGCAGGAATAAACAATATAGTTAGCACATAAAAAGCCAAACATGTAGAATCTATTGACAATATTTCACACAGCAGACTTTACTTTTAAACAGTATTAGCATAAGCTAAACAGCAATGAATGAATGGACTAATACAAAGGGGGAAAAAAAGTTATCTGGTTCTTTCTCTCTGCAGGGATATAAGACACGTGCAATATGTTTGCCCCCTTATGTGAGTTATAGACAGGTTGATGGATTTATCCTGCAGTTAATGTGTCCTGGTGACCTACTTGGCTCAGATGATTATCATGTACCAGCAATGTTCTGGTTCGAGTATGCCCAGGGGACTTTATTGTGTGTTACCTTTCCAGTGAGCATTTAACAGATGGCAACCCAAAGTGTTTTTTTCCACTCTCTTTTATTTACCAGCCATAAGAGCCTGTCTGGGTTTTGTTTTCACTATGTGAGTCTGTATGTGTATAAGTGTGACAAAATGTGGTACTGCCCACTCTACTATAGTAGAAACTAGTACAACAGAGGCTTAAAGCACTTTTGCAGCTGTTTGGAGAGGATGTCTGTCAGTCTATGAATAGATGCTTTAAGTTTGGTAGAATCTTCAAGATGTAGTCCAGAAACAGCACAGAAGCTTTAAAACTTAGAAGATGGGTATGGTTTAACCAAACGGCAACCTCCAGGGCTCAGAAATTAAGCCTATAAACATACAAGTGTCAAAAACTGCAGCTTCTCAAATGTCCATGTCAGACTGTAAGCCGCTCCTAACAGATTTTATTTTAAGATCACATTTACAGCAGAAACGGACACATTTACAGCTGGTACAGCCTGTCTTTGATCTAATATTCCCCTTTATAATAGCTCTTCATAATAGCTGAAGGGATGTGCCTGAAAGATGTCCTCACACATGATGCTAGCTAATCAAGCTAGCTAGTGTCTGCTCATTACTTAGTACTCCACCTTCTTGTCCAAACCTGGTCATTTCTGGCTCAAAGAAGAAAAAAAACACGTTTATATACAGTGTAGTGAGAAAATATTTGCCCCCTTTTTGATTTCTTGGCTTTTTTTTTCGCAAAAAACCTAAAGTGAACTGTAATTAACCACATTTTTTTAAAGGCTCGGTGTTACCAGCCACACCCAGGCTTGATTTCTTCCAGACCTGCTGAATCACTTAAATACAACCTGTCTGACAAAGTGAAGTAGGCTGAAAGATCTCAAAAAGCAACATATAGTGCCACGATCTAAAGAAACAGCTGAGAAAAAAAGTCATTGACAAGGATCAGTCTGAAAAGGGTTAAATGTCACTGTCTGGACTTAAATCCGATTGAGGTACTTTCTCGTGACCTTAAACATGCCATTTATGTTCAAACCCTCCAATGTGGCTGAATTCTGCAAAGATGAGTGGGCCAAAATTCTCTGCAATGATTTGAAAGACTCAATGCCAGTTATTGCAAAAGCTTGATTACAGTTCTTGCTTCCAAGGGTGGCACAACTAGTGATTAGGTTTAATTGTGTCTTCAATTACTTTTTCACACAGAGCCAGGTAGGTTTGGATAGATTTTTTCCCTTATAGGCACCAGCATACCTGCCGCATTGCTCGCTTTGTGCCCCGCCATTAACATCATCATACATCCATTTATGCCCAACGTTATGGTGCAGGTAGTTGCTGCAGTATTTTCCTGAATGATAGGTGTTGCAGCTCAGATTAAACCCGACATTAGTGCTGATATAGGAGGAAAAGTCAAAACCAAAAGCAAAGGGGTTGCAGAGTTTTCTTTTCAAACTGTTGCAACATCTCCCTCTGCGTAACCTGTGAATCGGTGAGCTTCTGTACTGATGTATCATTAAAACGGCAGTAAAAGCAAGATGATTGTACACTTGTGTCTTCAACCCAGCTGTGGTGGCAGCAGCACAACAAGACCGGGTTACACAAATCGAGAGGTGCACGACCTGCAGAAATGGCGCCTGGCGATAGCGACATGATGTCAGTGTGAATAAATAACTCAGAATGAGTTGCCGTGCCCCCACTTTTATCTGAGATATTTTATCTTACCAAACAAAAGGAGGTGCAACAGATTATTTACAGATTTGTATGTTTAACAAAAGAAATGTCAGTTGCTTACATCACCCTTTTCTCTTTTTTGACTTGTCTTGAGAATTTTCTTGTACCTGCTTTGGTCTTTTCACTGCTTATACAATCATTCATACTGAGGCTGCTGGCTTGAGCTCTAGATATCTTTAGCCTTAAGCTCTTTACCTTTGTCAGCTTATTTAAACCACACATGTGAAGGTTGGGGAAAGTACTTGAAGTTTTTCATTAACAATGTTCTTATAAATGTTTTTCATGGTGGTTCCCCTATGGTTGACTTTGGCAAACTTTCTGTATTTTTCACTCATGCTGAGAGAAGAAGACACATGCTAAGGTCATGTTAGCATGTAGCTATGATTATGTGAAGTCCTATTTGCCTTCACCACTATGAACATGAATGTAACAGAGTAGTTTGTAATTGCAGTAAACATAGGCAAGACTGATCAGCCGGACACCAGTCCAGGCCAACAAGCCTGAAAACTGGCCAGTTCTGGTCCCAGCCCACAGATCAGTATGTCTCCAGTAAAAAAATAGTTATATTATAACAATTATGTTTATAAGTTACATTATAGAAGCACTTGTATAATCTCATTGAATGCAAATGATTAATTGGACAGGCAAGGAATGGTGGCTGGTTGGAATTTGGTATTCATTTAATTGTGAATGTAATCATTAAATATTAATCTCAGAATAATTTTAAAAATAAATGAAAAATGAAAATGCCTTTAGTCCAGATTTTCATTAAATCAAATTTTAAGCCTGTGGTAAGCCTATTTCCACTCTGCTCATATCTTGCCCCGAACATCTGGGTGCTGCAGTTGGGAGGTGTTATCTTGTCCATGACCTTGACTGTCCTCCCTGGAGACTGCCTCACTGCGCATTGTGTTGCAGGAAGAGAAGAAAGAAACCCTAATTTACAGCACTGTAACCAAAGTTGATCATAACTTCCCAGTAATTATAACCATATGTACAAATGCAATTCAAAATCAAATGTTTCAGCAAAATATGAGACAAAGTGCGGTTGTAGACACCTTGTCCTGGCCGCACACAGGCACAAAAACACACTCACATTCCTTCTCCTGCATTCTTGTGTGAATGACAGTGTTGAACTGCTCCACTTAATTGTAGTTTATACAGCCTGAGAAGGAATGTCTGGCATTCATTGCGTCTTTCTGTTTTACTTAACAAATGAGTATGTGCGAATCTTTGTAATATGTGTCTACCACAGATGCGTAGCCTGATTGCTTGACAGTTTGGGAAGTGCATTTCCTACCAAGAATGAGCTGAGAATATGGTTGCAACTCTCACATCTTTAATATGAAGCCACTAGCACGACATGGTTAGCTTACCTCAGCATAAAGACTGGAAACAGGAAACTGTAAAAAACTGTAAAAATGAGTTGTGGTTTAATGGGGGGTTATAAGCTAGAGTATATCTTGGCAGGTAGCAGCTCGGATCAGCTTACCTCCAGGCTGTAGCTTTTTAATGAACAGACATAAGAGGTGGATCTTCTCGTCTGACGTTCATCGAGAAAACACACTTGTATATTTCCCCGAAAAAACATGTCTTTATTGTAGATCATAAAACCTAATCTGTTCATGAGACTTTTCACTCTATGATGTAGTTCTGTGGCCTTATTAAAGCGAGTATTCTTTTGAGAACTCGGAGCCATTAAACAATAGCACATCAACCTTCCTAAAAGCCTTAGCACAAGGCCTCATCTTTGATTGGTAGTTTAATCATATTTCCCTTTCTTTCAAGTTTTATAAATGACAAGTTAAATAATATGAATATTCCTCGTTTGACATTCACACTAATCAATTGTTAAAGTAACGGGGGCAGATATGACATTTACAAGCTCCCCTTTTGTGATAATTATGATTCAAGATTGGAGAAAATTAATAGTAAGTGACCGTGTGGGCTGCTTTTAAAATCACTATTACACCGCGCAGGATTTTACCTTTTGTGTCCATGTAACCTTTAGTACTACACAGTTTTATGAAACAAGCCTCTGGTCTCTCTTGCAGTCCCTTTTGATATAAAGCTGAATCCACATTAGTGAGATCATGGCCTTAGAGAAGTGGATTTGTTAGGTGTTATGCTGACATTTTAGTATAATAAGATGTGGTTAAAATACCCAAGGTGGTGCAGCGATGCAGAGCAAACACTTGCATACCATCATCTTGTCACGTTAATACCTTGGTGCTCTTAGTTAAGTCTGTGAAGCACTCATTTCTTATCCAGTCAGAAGTCATTTCATACTGAAGCCACATATTTTTTTGAAACTGAGGTGTACGTAGATATCTGGCCAAAGGTGGAGAAGTAACAACCTTCATGTGGCACTTGCTGGCTCCTCAATTTAAAAATATCACCTTTTCTCTTTTGGCTGCTACCTAAAACTCAAAACACCTTCAGGCATTTTACCAAGTTCAGTTAGTCTTATTGTGCTCCAGCAGTGCTAGTTGATACTATGGTGGTCATTTGGTTATCAGCGGGACTTGTCATGGCGATCTCTCAGATGCTCTTTTAGCCTTTAAATCTGTCTTGTTTCAATCCCTTTCCTTAAAATCTGCCTTGAGAAGCTGTCTGTTCAAACATGCGCTGTCATTTGATGCACAAGTACCGAATTCAGAAGCTTCTGGAAATCTCTGCCTCTCCATTAAATGTGTGGACTTTGATCCACGATCTAGCCCAAGGCTCACGAAAAAAGAAAGCTAAATGACTTTTTCCACACTGAAACAAAGGGACTGCCTTAACAAGATGTAGCTGTTCCACTTATTGCACACTCTTAAGCCTCACAAAAAAAATCTGCCTGCCTTTATTAGCTGTATCTGAGTCCTCCTTTTCCAAAATGGCATTGCCGTTCAAGCACAGGTAATCCCATTGTACTGCAGGTAGAGATTTACCACCACAAGAGACTCTGGTAGTGTTGGCGTCAGCGTTACTCTTGCTGCTGCTGGCAGCTGTATGATCGTGTCATACAGCTGCCAGCAACAAGGTAGGAGGAAGCCGCTAAGTCTCCAGCATCCTACACTTGGTGCTTTTCTAGTACTTGCTTGTTTGGACAAACCACAAAGAGAAGATTATGCACATTGTCTTAGAAGCCCATCTTAAGACTGAAGAACAAGATTTTGAGACTGAATGTGAACCAGAGGTGAAAACTGTAACCCAAGACTACAAGTGAGGGTCCAGAAATGTGTGTCAGCATTGTAAGCTCATTTGGTTCTGCTATTTGATATTTTCTTTAAATGTTTCTTTGGCTTGTTTCCAAACTGTCATACTCCCCTTTCATGCGCCATAAATCCATACATTATTCTACAGTAGATGACACTGGGGTGGGCTACCTAAGACCACCAACATTGTGCTAAATTACATTCCCATTGTGTTATTACAATCTCAGTGCTTATGATTTGTTATTTTAAAGGCCCTTCTTCCCGTATTATTACATCTTTTTTCCTCCTATTATATATCCCCCTTGCCTCCTTTTCTCCCTTACATATTCAAAGTTTGAATGGCATACAAAATACCAGCCTTGTTTGACTTTCTACTGCATTTGATTCTCCAGAGAGATGCACTATTCACCTCTTTTCTTCACTGTCTGAAACAAAACTACACAGACAACAAGACAACAGCACTGCCTCAGGAACAACTAACTAAAAAAAAGAAGGAAAAAAAAGATTTGTAGGTTCATAGGTGCTACAAATGACCTTTGTTGTGTGCGTGTGCACTCCATTGTGCACCTGTGTGCATGTTTTTGCATACTGATTGTCTGCTGGCTGCTGGCCCTTTGCAGATAAAGCCTGGTCTTTTTGGGGGCCACTTGTGGCAGGCTGATATTGCCTTTCAGTAATGCCAAGGAGCTCAGGGACTTCTGTGGACCCCTAGGCATCAGCCCAACACAATTAAGAACAAGGAAAACAGCATGTGTGTTGTGAGCAGGGACCGAAGGCCACACTGGCTGCCTTGTTTGTATTGTTCTGATACTGGTTTAAATGTCTAGACAGTGTGTAAAATTGCACTCAAATTAAATATTTACAGTTTTTGCCCACAGCAGTATTGGTGGGATTGCCTTTTCTTTTTTTAAATATTTGTTTTGAAAAGCTGCAGAATGTGTTTTGTTTTTCTTTGTGGTGGTTATGATTGCTAAACATCTTTTTTCTATATGATTCAGAGCTTTTTAAGCATCTTCTTCATTCAAGCAGCATTGTTTTCAGCTTCAATTGTGGGATCAGAATGATGCATTAGAGACGCTGCTCTGTGCTGCTACCTTCACAGGCTGGAGAGTTACTTACCCAATTTACTTTTTTTCCCCCCTCGGAGCTCTAACAATTTCAGTGCACATCTTAAGTGCAAATGTTAATGGTGCCCAGAGGATGAATCCTCAGAAGCTTACTGATTCCCCTACATTTAATCAAGTACATCAGATCCAGTTCTTACTTCCATCAACCACCGCTTTAAATTATTATATTGTATTATTGTAGGTCCTTTACCTTACAATATAAAGCTCCTCGAGGGGACTCTTGTGATTTGGCACAGTATGTAAAAATGCATAAATAAACCTTAAAATGTTAACATGTACATGCTCATCTAAGATGCTCAGAATGGTAAGGTGTAAGTGCTACAGCTTACCATTCTCAATGTTAAGGCGTAGCATTTACATCTTACTAGTGGGAAAGGTGTAAATGTGACAGATCATTAGGACCACATTAAAAAAAACAAAGCAATATTACTGCCACATTTTGACTTAAATCAGGAAATTTTGACTTTATTCTCAAAAAGGTTTTTGTTTTCTTAATGTGGCCCTAATATTCCTTCACATATAAGATGGAGGGTTTGTGATTGAATGCAGTTTGTTTGGGATAGTACAAGTGAAAATAGCCATCTACACACATCTAATTCACATTAACAACAAATATTCTACCACCGATAAACAATGCAATATTAACATTGTCATGGCCAACATATAAACGTAGTAACATATATATATCATTACCAAGCAATTGCTCAAAACACCACAAGTGTTGGAGACTAAGGCTACGTTCACACTGCAGGCGAAAGCGCATCAAATCCGACTTTTCTGACCCTATGCGACCCATATCCGATCATGGTATGACAGTTTGAACAGCACAAATCCGATATTTTCAAATCCAATCTAGGTCACTTTCGTATGTGGTACTGAATCCGATACATATCTGATGTTTTAGAAAGCGACTGCTGTTTGAATGGTCATGTCGCATTAAATCCGTCTTTTCCATCAATGACACAAGACAGACGCCAATTATCAGCGCCGGAGAAGCGCCCGAGAAGACATCGTGAATGCTTCCTGGCCATCCAGTGTAGATGTTAGTGAAAATGTTGGGAAGACAATGTTGAGAAACGTGAACATTTTATTTGTACTGTATAATCTGCAGATTCTGACTGAAATCTGCAACTATCCTTTGAAGCACCGCTCCTCTCTAAAACAGCAATAAGGATAATTATTAGGCCATATGTAAATAACAAAATAACTTTATAACTTAAAGCAAAATTGGGAAACCTAAAGTTTGAAACAAGTCTTTATATTAAGGGCCATCAGTCAAACAATACTGTTTGGTCTGGGTCTAAACACAGCGCGTTGTGTGTGACGTCTTCTTTTGTGCATGAGGGCCGTGAACGGTTCACACTAGAGCGCGTTTGCTGTCACATTTTATTTGTAGTGTAAACAACCAAACAAAAAAACATTGGATTTGATCAAAAAATCGGAAATGAGCATTAAGACCTGCATTGTGAACGTAGCCTAACTAGCATTGCTTCAACATTGTAACCATCATTTTGTAGGCACAAATCTCAGCTGCAAAATTTAAAAAAAGGATAGTTAAATGGGTTTTGTAACTTGTACAGTGGTTCCAAATGGTCCCTTGGTGGGGAAAAAATTTCCACATTGATTCTAATTTGATCACTGCTGATTGCATGTCACTGCACTGTGAACCTTGTGAAAGCCCTCTGATCATTTAGACTCAGTCAGTCTACAGTCAGTGTTTCAAGGCTTCCAGTTCGTGCTACAGTCGTACTAAATACTAAAACAGTATTTGAAGACCACAGCACATTAGTGAGTTATTGCAATTGTATGCAGTGAACCTGCAATCTCCTTGTCTCTGAAATAGTTATTTGACTGGGCCACTTGCAATTAGTGCCATCTTCAAAGTGACTTTGGTGCAGCAGGATGGCGATTTAACTGCAAAATGACAGTAGGTAAGCAACATTGCTTTTATACAGGAATATAACCAGAATACAACCAGTTGGCAACAGGTTGACTCCCATACTGCAAAGAGACATGTCACAGACAAGTTTTACTCATAAGTTCAGACTGACTCAAGTTGATTGCAACATCTTGTCTGCATCTGTCTGCATTTAAAAATTAGACGGCTGTTATTCGTAAACCTTTGACAATCTGATTGCAGTTAGTCTGAGTCCAAAAACAACTGTCTGGAGACGAGTTGTCTCCCACCAGATGACCTGTGCAGTCACCTTGCAATTGAAAGTGATTGCCTGGAGGCTTGACCTTTTGGTGACCAGTTGGTCACTGCAGCTACTTATAATTCATCACTGAGTGCAATCACTGAAAAACCACCAATATTTCCTAGGTTGCAAAGAGGGTTGCTGTGCTATTGTCATTCTAGCGTGACTTAGCTATTGGCTGTCTGTTATACCTTTTCCAACTGGAATTCAGCTTCGTGTTGCGCGTACTTATCTGTTTAGGACAACAGGAGCTTTTTAAAAAGATACTGAAAGCGATACATCATTTTCAGACACAGAAGCAGTAGTTTTAAGACTGCATTTTGAGCAATGTCTCCCTCTGTATCTCTCCATGTGATTGCCAGCTTGCAGCAAAAGCCCACTCAGATGGTCAAAATCATGCTCCATGCTTAAAAATTCAGCGCATTCATTTTCAGGCATCTGTTTAAACAGATTTGTATCATTGCTACATGCCTTCAGGCTACTTTTCCACCATGCCAAGGTGTTCTTGTTAAATAAGAAACTGCTGTGGGGCTCCTGATTGATTCTGAGGATATTTTTTTCTTTTACATGTGTAATTATCTGTTGTATGTAGAAATCAACTTTTGCCAAATTTTGCATTCATTAACACGTAGCCTATTAGTTAGATCAATCATTTGACAGAAAAAATGACCAGTAGACAAAGGAAATAATTTGGTGAACGGTAATAAAAAAATGTAAAATTCATGGAGTGGGAGGACTTATCTCAGCTGTCTTCATCCATTTAGTCAAACGGCTACTGTCCATGAATTATGGAGTATTGTGGATGCAAAACATACAAATTCCAGCATATCTTTCAGTTTTAATGATAAGCCTGCACACGCCTCACCTTTTTGTTCTTATCAGTTTGTGTACTGTGTGGTAGGGGGTTGTATTCTATGTACTATTTTCTTTTCTTCCCGAGAAAATTCAGTTTTATACAAACACCAGAACTGCACCACACTACCCAGTAGATCACGTTCTCACCCATTTCACAAGGTGTTATCTATCTGAGTAAACACTTGTCTGTGTGGGATTTATTGGTTGCAGCGGGAGTGTAGGAGCTCATCACTCTCTGGCACAGTGTGATTATCAGCTTTACAGGGCCATTGGTACATTAATGCAAGACCGACTGAAGGCTGTGTAAAGTACTGTTAGAAGCAGCAGGAAAGAACAGAAGTGTTTCCACAGTCATAGAACGGGTAAACAGCAGTTGCAAAATGGCCATTTATGTCCTCCCTTTTCTACTGCGCAATACTACTGCCTTTGCACACACTTAGTTGTGCATTTTGTGTTAGGATTACAGGTAATCTAAACTAATTCTGGAAAACAATAACACCTGTGGCAGTCTTGCAGAATCTACCCAAGATTCAGAAAATACAGGAGGGACGGAGGACAGAAAATGAGTAATGGTCTGTTTGCAGAGCGGTTGGTGGTGGGCTAGTGTGTGTGCTTCAGTGTGATGGGGGTTGGAAAGAGATGAATAGAATGTAAGATGTACAGAGGCATTGGAGTTGTGTACCTGGCTCTCTCATTAGAGAGGTTTTCTTTGTCCTCTGCCTCACTGGGACTCATTCTTGCACGGTTTCTTTTAAAGACCAGTATGACTGACATCTCCACAGTATTTCATGGATTAGAGGTGATTTTGTGGGCGTTTTGTGTGGGTGTGGCTGCAGATTTCTCATTTCATCTTGGTTTGTTTAACAATTTCTGAGGCGATGGCGAAATTGGCTTCAGCTGTAAACACATATCATAAATAAATGTGCATAAAAATATACACGCAACTGAATAGGTTGGGGATAAAGTGATGGTTTATCCTGAGGACAGGCATTCAGAACAGGCAGCTGCAGAAAATACCACAGAAGCTCCGTAGAGATAACACAAAAATATTTTGGAAACTATAAATTCCCTGGGTCATTTATAAAGTATACTTATTGGAGATCTTTCTGCCACTCGTTTCAGTATTAACTGAAGTGCAGTCTTACTACAGTTAAATAGGCTAAATATTTAAATTAGCACAATAAACGCAAAAATCTATATCCCGGTGTTCGGTGGGACCACAGATAATGCTGTAATCCTATTATAGTTCAGCTTAAAAGATTTTCTTAAAAGCTGTGAATACTTACGTCTTATAAATACATGTTTGAAGGCTAGACGTGCTTTCAAAGATATTACTTCCTGAGGATTTTGCGTGTCATCATCTTTTTCTTTTCTTTTTAATTTACACTACCTCGTGGGGTTCCAAACTACTAAACAAGAGCAAAACATATTATGGGGAGGGATGTGTAGTAGGAGAGGGGATGTGTTTGTGTGGTAATTACACTGTCAGACTGGATTATTGCTAAATGAAGGCACTTACACATCAATAATAATGTGCCATGTCTAATTCCTTTAGAACTGCTGCTGTTTTGATTACCACCACTCTTTATTGAGTGGAAGGATTATCTGTTATATTTCACTGTGGCTTATTGTTGGGGTGTTTTTGTGTTCGGCTAACATGTATACACATGTAGCTTAATTTGTAATAAACGCTATACCTTAAATCTTGTGCCGTTCTTCCTCTCTAGGGTCTCGTCTTCGCCAGGAAGACTTCCCTCCCCGCATCGTGGAACACCCTTCTGACCTCATTGTGTCCAAAGGGGAGCCAGCCACTCTCAACTGTAAGGCAGAGGGCCGTCCACCGCCTACAGTGGAATGGTACAAAGATGGGGAGCGTGTTGAGACGGACAGGGAAAATCCCCGTTCCCACCGTATGCTGCTTCCCAGTGGGTCCCTCTTCTTCCTGCGTATCGTCCATGGACGTCGGAGCAAGCCAGATGATGGCAGCTACGTGTGTGTGGCCCGAAACTATCTGGGCCAGGCGATCAGTCACAATGCTTCTCTGGAAGTAGCCAGTAAGTTCCTTTAAATTTGTGGGTTTTTTTGTTGAGGTTTTTTTTGTTGTTGGTGTCTTCATGTTGGCAATGCCATTAAAGAAAAAAGATGCAAAACACCAGGAGGGTTTTATATATCAGACACTGCATCTTACAAACAGGATCAGTGGAAGCAGTCAAACAACACCAAAGTATGTCTCATATCTGTAAGTGTTTGATCAAGAATTCAAAAGTTCCATCTAAAACCCAGGTCCATTACCCACACGGCCAGATTTTAATCACCTAAGCTTTTATAAACATTTTAATTAAATTTTCCAAAGACAATGATAGCAGCAAATTTAATATCTACTTTAAAAGAAAGCAAGTAGCTTCTTCTCATTTGCTCACTATTTCCTCCATATAACCTTACGATAATCTACAAGATTAAAGTTATTCCATTATTTGTACTAAAATGAGTTTTTATTTAAGTTTTTGGGGGGTTTTTTGGCACCTTCCAACTTAACCACTTTTATGTATCATGAAAGCATCATGCAGTTCCAATCTTCTTTTTATTTTGGAACTTTCATTCCTAACTAGCTTGTGGTTGAGAGACCATAAAGGAAATTCAGACAGGTGTCAGCTGTGTATTCCCAACAGGTGACAACCTCAACTTGCTGAATCATGGCCCTGGAAACAGCAAGCATGGGGAGTTGCCAGTTAAACGGTCCTTTTACTGCACTATGTCACAGGCAGGAATCCATCTGCTTGCATGCAACCAATCATACGTGTGTGTTTATGTGTTATCTTGACTGTTGGAATGGAGCATCTAAAGGAGAAGAGGCCAAAGAGCAAAAGGTCAGAACAGGGTATGTGCACATGGACTGACAGTCTTTTATGCAGTTATTGTAAGAAATACCAGGATTAGTGTGAATGAAACAAGAGTAAATAATGGCCTGAAAGTGCTGGTGACAAGGGTTAATAACCACGACTGTGCCCTCACACACTTCAGAGCTCCCTATCTTTTACTGTCAATCCCCAGTTCTGCTCAGCTGCGTCAGCTTTGCAGTGCGCTACCCAGACTCGATCTCCTGGGCAGACATCAAGGTTTTCGAATAATAATACCCCTCCAGTATCTGGTTCACCTTTTGAATTATAATGAAAGAGTTGGTCAAATGCTATCATGGTAATGCTACATCAGCGCTCCTACCTTGAGAAGCTCAGCCCTCCAGGGAGAGAGTTTATTACTTGTAGTTCACTAAATTTACTACCAGGTTTTAAGGTCGAGGGGGAACACAGAGAGGACTTGTTGAAGCTGCCTGGATGAATTATGTCTCCCTGCTTTATCCTTCAGAGGTCACACGGATTCATGGGTCACCCTGGGGCTAGGTGGTAAAACATAATGCCCTCTGGCAAATGCTGCTGAGTTAAGGTGTTTAGAAGAGAGAGGTGAGGAGCTGGGGAGTGTTAAAGAGGGGACTGACCTTACTCTGTCAAAAGTGTGTGAAGTAATTTGTTTAGCCTCTTTAGGGTAATAGTAACAGTGTAGGGTTGCTTTGTTTGAAGGAGATGCTTTCAAAAAGATGGCAGTGGATATGTTACAGTTACTCTTTAAAATTCAGCTTTTTCTAAAAAGCTGCGGTGCTCTGTGAGATGCAGTTAAAAATGTGAAATTCAGTGATTGGCAAATTATTTCAATGCTGTATTTAATTAAAATACTATATGCACAGTTTCAACATCAAATGTTTGAATTGGAAGCCAGCAACACTGTGTAAGCGCTCAGCAACTACGACTGTCACTTTTCGTAGTTTGTAAGAAAAATGTTTTCTCAGTCTTGCTTGATAAAGGCTTTTAGCTGCCACTGAGGGCATCCTTTATAAGTTTTCTTTGTTTATCAAGGGGCTAAATGTTTTCTGTTGGTGGCAGGTCAGGTGACAGGCACTTTTACTGCCTGGATGCTGTAATATGTGCAGGAAGTGGTTTAGCATTGTCTAGTTTAAATAAACAAGGTCTTTCATTTAAAAAAAATAGACAATGGGGTTCATTCACTAGCATGTGCAGAAATGTCCTTACCCCGCTAACAGAGTAAGTGCACACACAAAATTATAGTTAGATACAGTAAACGTTCACACCACTGTGCATTGTATTTGCTATCTGCAGTCTGTCTAGTGAGACACAAACTGTGCTGGTTAAAAGCGAAAAGATTTGATAAAAAAAGAAAAGAAAACCTATTGAGAATAAACACATTAGCTGGAAGAAAGAAGCAGGTGGTGAAGAGCATCGGTACAGCATGGATTCATGCATACAACACAGTACGCGAATGAGATTGCAGCATATTTATTTAAGCATTTACAGGTAGCCATATATATGTCCATCACCTGGGAGGACACGATGGCACTCACATGATGGCATGCACTTTGCATCAGAAATGAACTCAGGTCAAATGAAGTTTTTTCTTTTTGAACATATGACAATAGTCATTTGTTATAACATATAATATAATATTTTTTTTTACTAATGTCCTCAATCATTAAAGAAGTCACAGTCAATTAAGATGGCTGCCATTAATATTCTACTTTATATAATATATGTTTTTTGAATATGTTTTTGTACTGTGATTGGAGATTGCTGGAGTACACTGACGAGAATCCCACAGAGAGAATTAGCTTTTTTCATCTCTTATCGACAAAGAAAATGTGAGCGCTACAGTGGGAAATAATAACTTACTAAAACCTCAACTCAATTCCAAGTGAATTTACTGTATTAAAACCATTTCTGCTGCTGTTACAATTTAACTAACATCGGGGAAAGATGATGAAAAGCTTTGAGATGGCTGACAAAAGGCTGTTGGGGGCTGACAGATGTAAAGTGATGGGAGCAGGAAAGGAGTGACAGAGACATACTGGAACAGAAGACACGGAGGAAGAAGTATCTGTCCTTCAAGGCACAGAAATGGAACTTGTTTGCAGAAAATTGAGGTGAAGTTGTAGAGACAGTGACAGATGTACTATGTGCTGGTGCCTGAAGCATGACCACAGGGTTGAAATACTTTGTAAGCATGCACAACATGCGCACATGCATGTGCACAGGCATACACACTCTCGCGCACGCACTGTGTAGAGGAATCCTCTCTAAAAGTGAAAGAGATGAAATTAGAAAAAAAGGGGAAAAAATCTAACTTAGTTCCTATCCAATAAATGTCACTGAAGACACTCAGCATATTTTTTCCTGCCTGCAGGGACCCTAGCGGACCCTGGGAAATGAACATATGTCCTGTTGACCTCAGCCACTTGATTCAATCATGGAGAGCTTTATTGAGGTGAAGGCAAAGTCACAGCTTGTGTACTCCAAAGGTTATTGGGTAGTATAACAGTTTTAGGTTCAGTAACAGAGAGAAATAAATGTTATTCTTAATGAAATTGGACATTGTCATTTGCTAGTGGAAAGTGAGGCTCATTGCAGGGCTGAAGGTTAAGCAGCAACACTGCAGTGATGAAGTAATGAGCCACAGGGAAAGACATCCATACAGATCCGGGACTCGTCATGCAATTAGAGCGTCCCACAAGATTTCTCTGTTTGTATATACAATTTATTGGTATATGAACTAATACATTATTCATACTATTAACAGATGTGCTCTACGGTACCATGTGTCCCCCGCTCACCAGCAGATGTTGCAACCCTGTTGTTTTGACTTCATGAGTCCATATTGAAGCATACCACTTGTCATAACTTGATAGTTTACAGGAAGCTTATGAGCTGAAATTAGGGAGCATTTCATAACCCTTTTTTTCAGTATGCTGTAACTCAAGAAACTATTTTGGATCTATTATTGTTAATATTTTATCTTGTTCTTTTTATTTTAATATATTAATTAACACCTACTGATAGGACACACTCTCTTTTGTAATGTACTCTCTTTTTGTTAGAAAGACAGACTATGGAAAACTGTAATGAATATGTAATAAGTATGCATAATATCACTAATATGATATTATAATGTAATACTGGATGTGAAAATCTGCTTTAATGCTCAATATAAATGGGACCCAATTGGTGGTATTAGCTAGGTGTAGTCTACTATGACAGATATACCAAAGAAGCTGAAAGTGAGTAGAATATCCTTTTGGTCTCAGTCACTGATAATTATTATAGTGTGACATAAATTGGCGATGAATGGAAGGGTTGCAACACTGCTGGGCCACACAAAATATTACTGAGCCACTGTTGGCCTGTGTTCACACTCTAGAGAGCTGTAGTTGTAGCTGGGAAGTCAGTGGAAGCCATATGAAGTAGTAATTACACAAATGCGTTAAATTGATAGACATGTCCACTGTATTATTCTCTTTGACGTGGACAATGAGATATGCTTACCCCAGTCACCCTGTCAGATTGGCAGCTTGTGATGGGACCCTGTCTTTTCTCTGTGGTTGAAATCTTGTGCTAAAACTAAGCAGGTTCAGTAGATACACAAGGCAGCAAAGACAGAGAGCTGGCTTCTTAGAGTGCTTGTCCCCCTCTCACTGCCCCTATCCCTTAAATGATGTCTCTTTACTTGAGATGGCTGTCACTGCCACTGACAACATCCTGTCTCCAGTCACTCTGGATAAATGGAGTAAGAGACTCTAAGTGGCAGTAGAGTGGTATATCACAGGAACGCTGTCATTTTCGCTCCATATGGACGGGAAGCGCTGTTGTTTTATAGACAACCACCGACACATTGTGAATGGTCTTCACTTCACAGCCACAGAGCCACATATCAGTATTTATTTCTAATTGCCTGTGACAGTCTGTGGAAGCCGTGCTATCCTCTTGTTCCTGATCCTGTGTTCTGCTCCCTTATTCCCTCCCTGTTGGCCTATGGTTAGAGATCAGTCAGTGAATAAGTATCACACTCCAGGGACAGCTGGTTTGTGTTTACAGTCTGGAGACTGGGGGCGAGTGCTCTTCAAGTATTGTCTAAACAGTTTTAGTTGCTGTATTCCCCTCAGCTGAGCCTTTCCAAGAGCCAAGTTTGTACCAGACTGTCAGGACGAAGGGAAAGACTTTGTTTGGCTTGCAACGGCTTGGTGAAAGGAGAAGGGAAGTAAAGTACTCAAGAGCCTCTGACAAAGACCATATGGCTCCTGGGTGTGTGGCCATATAATCATAACGCAAAAGCTAGCCCTTAGTCTGTGTCTGTGTGTATATTTTATGAGAATTGGGCTGTATATGTATGCATGCTAACCGAAACAGCAGTTGGAGCGTCATGATAGAGGAAAAGACTGACCTTCACATTTTTACACTCTGGGTGATTACTGAATGACAACATTAATTGCAACCATCTTGCTTTCCATATAGTTTCTCTAAACAAAAGAATATTGTGTATGTGTGTTTTTGTGTGTGTCTCTGTGTATGCATGTGTGTGTGTTTAAACCAGCAGTAAGAAAAAACAAAGAACAAAACTGATGAATCTACATTTATATATGATCACACATATGTCATTTAGGTTCACTGTAGGAACCCAGTTTTACGTGGCATATTGTATATTGTAGTCATGAGTTTATGATTTTTGAATGATTTTTATGTAGAGTTTGCTTCTGTGTGCCCATATATGAGTGGCATAAAATATATATTAGGGCATCTCTCCCTCGTTTGCCTTGCATCTCTTCATTTCTTCTCCGCCCATTAAATCATGCTAGGCGGCATTTTGCATTTAATTAATGTATTCTGCTCTAATTGTTGCCTGTTAGATACTGTTTGGCTTGTCCCATTTCCCCTGACAATAAATCCTCCCCTCGCCTTACACGCTCTAAACAAAGAACTTTCTTGGTGGTTGGATTTTGTTGCATCCTTAGAGCAGTAATACAGCCTGATTTTTATCTATTTCCAATAAAACCCTACGCTCGTTGTGTCAGGTTGCTCTGATGTCATATGCCTTTTATGCTCACCCCTTTGCTGATTTGCAACTTTGCACAAGAAACAATAAGCAGCATTAACATGCTTAACTGTAGCAGTGCATCTAATAAGTGAAATCAATTAACAACAAAAACCTCATCATCAAGTAAAAACTTTTGACAAACCATTTACGGACATAAATTATGATACGTCTGGTGTGCCATTTTGCTTGTGAAACTGTCACTGTGAAAATATTAAGTGCTTACAGCGTGGCGTAGTAATCCCGCTGTCACCAACAGAAGAGTGATGTCTGTGCACTTGCTAAGTTATTAGCATTATCCATCCTCTATCTGTCACACCACAGTCACCAGCACCCACCAGTCTTATGTGTGCTCGGGGTTAATGCTAACACCCTCAGGTGCCAAACGTTTTGCCTTTTTCTTTTTTTCACCTTATGTCAGTTTTCATTCTTAAACTTTCTGCCTTTTTTCCCCTTTGTGTCTCATCGTATCAGCTGCTGAAAGTTGGGTGTTGTTGTGTTGAAATAAATAAATAAATAACTCTATGCACAACTCTGACAGTCCCTTCAGGCCATGAAAATGAAAAATGAACACTCTCCCAGATGGCGGGCTGCGTAATTGTGGTTTGATGATTGTTTGTTAGTGTTTGTGAATTAAATGCCAACTTTTTGGACTATCATTAAGCACATCAAAATTCTAATGCGATCTACTAGAGGCGGGCATTTTTATTTTATTCCTGCCAAACACAATCAAATCTTATATGTTGTGAATAAATACCAGACATCCAAATTGCTGGGAAATTCATCTCAGTGCTTATTGTTTGTTATTAACCGTCTTTGAAGCGATACAGTTTAGAAAAACAGATCCTTTCAGCGCCGTTCGCGTTTTGCTTAACAAAGTAAAATTGGGACCCCATTAGAGTAAAATGCTTAGCTTTTGCTTTTGTATCTGCTTCAAAAGCACGTAGCTTCTCTGGTATTATATCCATCATTGCTCATCTGAAATAGGAAACATTAATTAGTTTTTGCACAATCAAACACAGTGATTTAAGATGATTAAGCTAGTTTATACCATTTCAGAATATTATATTAATTATGTAATTATTTTCTTATGTCCTTGTTGCCAAGATACAAGATTCTCTATTTATATGTTTGGTAAATTCATAAAATCAGAATTGGCTAAATACATTTGCAGCTATTTATTTAGGTGATGAAAATAAATATCACTTTCACCACAGTGAACTGGGCTGGTCTTACTATAAAGTAAATTACATATAGTTTGAAACAAATACTGACTAAATGTTATATTTTAAACATCATTACTGAAGCCCGCTATAAACAAATGTGCTATAATGTGGGCAATGATCAGTGTTGACTTTAACGTGATTCAAATTATAGTTTTACCATGATCCCATTACATTTTTGTTGAACACAGTCATGTAATGCATTATTGTACTAATATATTAACATAGTTATATATAAAAAAATCAACACACCCATCTCCTGTGGCTTTGTGCTTGGATCAACCAACTTGAGATTGTGGAGGAATGGCAAAAGTGTGCTGGGGAAAAATGAGCCAACTTACATATGATAGGAATTTCAGTTTTATTGAAAAGGATAAGAATGTGATGTTAAAGTGCAAACTAGCCACTGCTACTAAGACATAAAGCCGTACCAAGTATGTGGAAAGACAACATACTTACCTCTTTAATGTACAATTGGTAATAATTGATTTGTAAAGTTTAAATTTTACAGATTTTACAGATTATTGTGTGGCAGTAAGTGCATGCTGCTGGGTAATACAAAAGTAATGCAACAAGTAGTGTAAAAAAAAAACTACTTTGTTCAGCAAATGAACATTTTTATTTAAGTAACATAAGGTGTAATGCTTATGTGCTTTTGGAGTAACAAGCACATTTAATCAGACAACACTAATGGAGAAATAATATGAGAAACTGAGAATATCTCAGTAGAGTATTTTCACAGAACTCACACTACATAAAAGCACTGAGAGACACTTGGAATCAGAGATGTGAGCAGTTGCTAGTGCAGCACCAGTGTAATTGACTGTGTATGCAGTGTTGTTCCTACTGCTTACCCACCACAACCAAAGATTCTGGTATCTTCTCTAATAGGCTGCAGATGTGGTAATTTATAACATGCAGCAAAAAATGGGGGGAAAAAGAGTGAGAGTGGGTGCGTGTAGGGGGGTTGTAGGGGTGTGGTGGGTTCTCCCTGGAAAGGGGAATAATGAGATGAACAGTTCCAAGGCACCACATTCCTGTGCCTGCCTGGCTGTCAGTTCTGCATCCCCTATTTTCTGCCATTTTCTCCCTGCTTCTCCTCCTTCTGGAGCATCGCTATCTTGCTCTTGTGGGAATACTTGCCAACATGTTTGCGAAGGAGCTGCTGTTTGCTGAGAAGCTTTGATGACCATTAATGTGTCCCCCATTGTAAAATTGCTGTTCCTACTATTGTACAAACTGTATGCATGTGTGTGAGGGAGAGGGTAAAACAAAGGTGTACCTGTGTGTTTTCATGTTGATGCTCTGCTATCCTTAAAATACACAGTGTGTTTTTTTTTAACATTAATATTGTAGCACATGAAAAAAAGCGAAACACTGTTGTCATTGTCAATGTTTCCAATCCCTAAAACATAATTGAATAATAACAGACAATTTTTCTTTTTACCTTTTTACATTTTATGATATTGTTTCAAATATGCAAGTTCAGTCGTTTTTCCAATTAGTTGCTAGTGTGGCTTGTATTAGACACAAAATAAAATCCACAGCCTTTATTTTCTTGGCTGGGTTCTTCCACCCTCACCCACAAATAAATTCTTCTCTGTCATCAAGGCCAATTTCAGGGTCTCTGTCATGTTGTGTGAGACAGACAATTGAATGAAAGCCTTCTCCAATCTACTACAACCTAGCAATCAGGTACAAGAGTCTGCAAACACAATTGCAGTATATGCTTACAAGTAGGCTTTCTATCCCATTGATTCTCTCAAATGTATGGCAGTATTTTATCTTGAGATGATACGGAATATGAAAAGACATTTCATAATGCAATCTCCATCTGCCAATAGATCCCTGCTCTGTTTGGCCATCCTCTCTCAATCTGTGTTTTTCTCCGTGGAGTATTTGCTTTACTGATTCTCCCAGAATTCCCAAGGCTATCACAGAAATATAACAAAGAGGCACAAATGCAGACAATATATTAGAAGGAACTCTGGAAGCTTAAGGAGAGGATAAAGCTGAGTTGTAAATGAAAAGTTAGACACACTGAGGAGTAACTGGAAATAATTAAAAGGATATTCTGAGTGATATGGCCTTTGGCACTGTGACTTTGTATTAATTTATACAAATATTAATGCCCCTCCACCCCCTCCTACACACACACACACACGCACACTCGTTTTCATATCTTAGTGAGGACATCTCATTGACATAATGCCTCCCCCCTACTTACCCTAACCCCTACCCTCAGCCTACACCTAACCATAACTAAATATTAACCCTGACACTAAAACCAAATTTTGAGTGTCAAAAATGCCTTCAAACTCATGGGGACGCGCATTTTGTCCCTATAAGTGACTGTTGGTCCACACAAGTATAGTAGCATGACAATTTTCTGTCCTCTCAAAGATGTCTAGACATGTACACACACACACACACACACATACACACATTAAAAGCAGGTAATGTGCCTATAGTCAACATTTTTTATATTTTTTATGCTAAATTCAGGGCATAAATCCGCCCTCGCTATTTAATGAGATATGCAAAACATGTCAGAATTCAAGTCATTTTCAAAACAGCAATCTACTGGCAATTTACCACAGTCAACCATAAGAAAAATACTGTCATGCACCAATATTACTTTTTGGTGGAGTTTATTATAATGTCTCTTGTATTGTTGTATTGCTTTGTTATCTTCTTACGGTAACATGTTTTCGGGGTATGATATCCAATTTAAATATGTGCATTGTACTAATAAACATTTGCCTCCATTTCTGCTTCATGTTTTGCTACGGAGGCAAAACGACATTTACAGCTGATCTGTCAGATGATATTCCTTCATAGTCACTTGTTTTCATAGTTAAGGATGATAAGGGGACTTTTTATAGCTTATTTTATGCATGTAGAGTTTATATTAATTGATCAGCTTCTGAGAAAAAAACATCAATGAATCCTGTTAGAACGGTCCATGTAATGTATGACTCCAGCACTAGTCCCCGTAATGATGTAGTGGGGCTTTCTTGAAATGATGAGGTCAGAGTAATGAACAAATGATAGCTGTAATCTGTCAAACAATGGAAAATGACATAAATATCCCTTACATCAATCTCGCCTGGGAGTTAACTAGATGTAAAAATGTAAAAAAGTACAAAAGAAAAAAATTCTCTTTTAAAAAAACATCCAGATCAGTCCACATGAGTGTGAAGGTGGCTATGGGTCATGTAAGTTCAACAACCACCTTAAGAAAAACTAAATAAATGCATGACATGGTGGGTTGAGAGTGAGAGGCAGAATGAAGTGCCAACCACAGCTTTATGGTCTGGGAAAACAGGGCCCAGGTGTTCCCAGTTGGCGCTGACAAGCCGTGCCCCGCCCACCAGGGAGCTGGAACACATGCAGAGAAAAAGGTTGCAGGTCGGGCAGAGGTCGTCACATGTGGGTCAGTAACAGTAAAGCATTTTCACTGAAAACTGATATAAAGGCATAATACCCTTGTTAATCAAACTTTAAATATTGCATTTCATAGTAAAATTTGCTACTTTTAGGAAAAAAGAAATCGTATTAAATACAGACGCTTTGTTTATGTACTAACGTGAAATAATGGCATGAAATTTCAACCTCTGGTCCACGCTGACTAGGTTGAAAAAAAAAAGCTTTCAAATCTCTGTGCTTGATGGCACCACTATCTTCTAGAGCAGCATTATGTATAGTAGCAGATGAATGACAGACAGGTACACTCTTACACCCTAATGTGCAAATTGTCTCAGCTGTAGAGTGCTAATGTTTTTTGCTTTTACCAAAACCTACACAAATGTATTTGAATTTTCCACTGAGAAAACAAAAAAAGAGCATATGTTTCCTTTGTTTCTTAGTGTCAGATCATAGTTAAATATTATTAACCTACATTCCTGATATGAGAGACAAGGGAGATAATACCACCAAGATCAAGTCAACCTAGAGAGTTAAGATATAGAGACGGTTGGCTCGTGCTTTTTGATAGTTTTACTACTTCAGTGAGATGTGTATTCTCTCAGATCTCAGCATGCATGTCAAGTCTGAATGGGTCTCATGATACAACTGAGTCTGAATTTCATATTGACTGTAAGCAAACCTCCTCCTGGCAGGTTTTACATCTTCTCATGAAAGATTCACAGGCTGATAAGAATTTTTTTTCCAAGCTCCATATTCCTATATTTTATCCCAGTGGCTTCCAAGCAGAGCTGGTTAATTATAAGCCCACTGAATTCATTTGGAGTGAACAAATTGAGCCAGGTTTTATAGCTGGACTCATAATTGGATTGATCAGGTACTGGGAGGCAAAATCTCCCTCATCTAATTTAGGGCTGTGGATAAATAGTGCATTGACATAGAAAATGTTGAAATGTACAAGTTTTTTCGTGTCTGTTTTTTGCATTTCCAGTATCATTACTTGATTGTCCAAGTTTTAAAAAATGGAAAGCTCCACATCCCTGCTGAGACTCCTGTGAACAACAAGATTCACTTTTTCTGTTTTTGCTCCTGGTTGGCATTTCAGTACGTTTCCTCCCACCCCCCCACCCCCACCCTTATGGGCCTTCATCAAACCAATCTGTGTCATATATGCCATGAAAAATGTCTCGCTAAAGGTCTCGAACCAAAATGTCGACAGACAAGAAAACATATACAACCACCTGTCATGCACGTCTTTTTTCACCCACTCTCTGCTTTGAGTGTGAGAGGCTTCTCAAGATGAGTGCTTGTTTAATTGACAGCTGCTTCACTAACTGGTTCCCTTCACTGACAGATGAGGAAGTTTTTAGACTAATAGCCATTGGACACCTGCACCTCTTGTCAGCTTTCCTTGAGGTTTGTTGACACCGTGTGCGGAGACAGCGACTGTGATGCAGGAGTGCTGTCAGTCTGATGTCTTACACTCTTGCTGCCGCCCTTTTTTTTGTCCTCACATTCGTGCAATTTATAAATAGATACTGAAGCCATGTGGTGTTCTTTTGTTGTTGGAATACATTTTTTAAATGTCTGTATACAATAAAAACAACAATTTTGATTGCTTTAAATCGTTCACAATGACAGAACTACAGATATCATTCCTTCTCTCCTTGCTGCCTTTTTCTTATATGAACAGAGCTCAGCCTTGAATTAGCCTCTCTATGCCTTCTCTAGCCAGTGCTGCTCTGTTGGCATTGATTATCTCAGACCCGAGGTCTCCACTGTGTGTGCGCCATGTGTGTTTATGTGTTTCTCCGTCTCCAGCATTGCTGCATGCTGAGAAGGCAGATATCTCCAGAGGCACTGTAATAGAGCAGATACTATTGCCTGCCTCGCTTTGCCATGGGGGGAGTTGGAAGTGGTGTTGGATACTAGGGAGGAATGAAAAATGAGAAAAAAATAGGGTAGAGGGCAAGGGATGAGAATATCTGATGCTTGCTTACAGATACATATGAATTCCTTTCTGTCTGATTAGCCTGTTCACTCCACATTTCACTCCCATGACTGATTTGTGTGTCTTCAAGAGACACTGTGAATGTTGTGTACTTGTCTTGGTCTGGATCAGTGGTAGGTTTGCTGGCATTCATTTTGACATTATACATCTTTCATGTGCGAACGTAAGTAACAACTGAAAGACTGAGATTGTAGAAGAAGATTCAAATTAATCAAATGTTATTTATACAGCACCAAATCACAACAACAGACACCTCAAGGCGCTTTATATTGTAAGGTAGACCCTACAATAATACATACAGAGAAAAACCCAACAGTTATATGACCCCCTATGAGCAAGCACTTTAGCGACAGTGAGAAGGAAAAACTCCCTTTTAACAGGAAGAAACCTCCGGCAGAACCAGGCTCAGGGAGGGGCGGCCATCTGCTGTGACCGGTTGGGGTGAGAGAAAGAAGATAGGATAAAAGACATGCTGTGGAAGAGAATCAGAGATCATAACAAGTGTGATTCAATGCAGAGAGGTCTATTAACAAATAGTGAGTAAGAAAGGTGACTGAGGAAGAAATACTCAATACATCATGGGAATAACCCAACAGCCTCAGCCTATTGCAGCTTAACTAAGGGAGGATTCAGGATCACCTGAGCCAGCCCTAGCTATATGCTGTAGCAAAAAGGAAAGTTTTAATCCTAATCTTAAAAGTAATCTTAAAAGTAGAGATAGTGTTTGTCTCCCGAATCCCCTACTCTCCCCTACTTAAAATACTTTAGGAACAACAAGTAAGCCTGCAGTGTAAGAGCAAAGTACTAAAAGGTCATTAGGATAAGACTGATTATTCAAGACCTTGTATGTGAGGAGCAGGATTTTGAATTCAGTTCTGGATTTAACAGGGAGCCTCACTCTCTCTTATACGAGGGTGTGAAGGAAATACAGACACTGCTTCTCCAGATTCAAAGAAGGGAGTTAAGGTGGTCTGGCCACCTATTGAAGGTCTAAACAGGGCATGGTCAACTGGGATGAAACCTCAAAGTTGGCTGAGAATCTGGTAGAGAGATTATATCTCCAAGTTGGAATGGGAGTGCTTGGGAATACCCAGCGATGAGCTTGAGAAAACTGCAGGGAACAGGGATGCCTGGGTTTCTGCTTTCCCTATTGCAACCAAGACACTAGGTTAAAGATTTAAGATGTTCATCTCTGAATGTTTTCATCTGTCCTAATGATGTAAAAAAGAAATCTGTTTGTAGAGTACCAACACAGAAGAAAAGGTATATTTTTAATGTTCATGAACTAGTGTCCTTAACAGGACAGTTTCAGGACAGAGCAAAGTTTTAGAAGAACCAGACCAAAACTGTGGTTAATGATTTTTTTGATAATACAGAATATAGGAACAATGCAATGAGTAATGTTCTAGAAAGATATGTTGCTCTTGAAGTTTCATTATCTAGTATTTTCAATGCTGTGAGCCCAACGAAGAATTATACAGTATTTCCCTTCGCTGCATTGGGCTGTAGCAGAAATCTCACAGCCAGTTATCCCCTGTAGTTGTGTGAGAACAGTTTGTTGTAAAGACCAAATGTAGGCAAGGTGGGTTACTGAAGTCAGAGGCATGTGCTTGGTTGAACATTTTCTTTGCAATTCATTTCCTTTATCAGGAATGCATAACTGTGATAGGTATCTGTGTTTCATTCCTGTGTGTGAAGACCTTTATGTAGTTAAAAGCAACAGTGCCACTTGGTAACTCTGGTACTGAATTGCTTTTGGGAAGGTAAAGTGGAAGATGCTGTACGCTCTCATGAACACACAGCAGGACATGTGGTGTACATTGTTTACAGTATACACAGTCTGCTGTTCAATAGTCCTCCTTGTCACTCCCATTTGGTTTCTGAACAGAGCGAGAAGCTCAAAAACACCAGGACTTTAACAGCCCATGCATGTTAGTCAGTACGCTTCAATGAAAGCTATTAAACATGGGCTACCTTCACCACAGACACCTACTGGGTCTAATCAAGGGTTTCAGTCCCAGTAAGACTCACTGTTCTTTGCCTTGTAAATTACTGTAAGACTACCGTAAAGGTATGTTGACCTCCCACTTTTTATTCAAACCCCCAAGCAATTGCATATTTATGTCAAGCAGAGCGGAAGAAAACAGCGTGTCCAACAACAAACCAATTAATTTGGACACATGCTGCCAAATGAGACAGTGAATTGAAATTAAGAGAATGGAAATCAACCAAGGCTAGATTAAAAAAAAAATAAAAGCCTTTGTATGACGTGGAATGGTGTGCTTTATTGTGTGTGGGAGTGGGGGACTGGAGCATGAATGATATTTTACTCTGACCTCGTCTCAATGCTAATTCTCTCCTCTTTGTGTCGCTTTTTTCTCTCTGCTGCCTATAGAGACATAAAAGACTCTCTCAACAGACTGTGAAGGACATTATTTAATTTTAGTCCACAATGCAAAAAGTGTCTTCCCAGAATAAGGTTATCCCTACCCCTAACTGCTCTCTTTCACATTTCTTCCTATTTGGATCCAGACAGTGCTGAGTCTGCTTAGAGCCAGACAGCTGGAGGGATTACAATGAACTAATTATAAGCTATCTATCCATAATTGCAGCAGATTATGCTATTATTCATACACATCTTAGCTGCATAAAATGCTCTAACCACCATCGCATTACGTAGCATATATTGCCATGTATTATTCATTATTTGCACAGCTAAAACTAAATACCACATTTCAGTTTGAGTAGCCTTAAGGGTAAAGGATAACCAAACCTCATTACCGTATTGCAGATTTTTTTCAGTCTGTAACATATCATTGATGACTCGATTAGGCTCATACATTGTGGGCACTGATGTGCAGAAATGAGGAAATGACACTGTCCATTCAGGTTCTTGTTTTTGGAGACGTGCATGATTTGACTTCTAGGCTTAAGGTAATAAATAGAGTGTCAAGGAAACCATTAGAGCTTAACTTGTCTAAGCAATCCTGTCATCTCCTGTACCCCCCTTACTTCCTTTGTTTATGTAATAATTATATATAAAAAAGAAAGTGGACTGGAGAAAACTACAATACAGTGCAAAAGTGAAGCAACTCCTCATTTCTCCCATTTTTTTGTCTTCTACGGAGCCAGACTTTCTTGGATTTTTTTTATGTGGTCTTGAGCAATAGTTCCTAAGGCTCTCTAAAGTTTTTCTTTGCATATCTACTGCTTTTCCACTAATTTTCAGTAGGATGGTGTGCAGGGTGAGGAAATTGGATAAGTGGAGGCCAAAAGAGAAGTGGTAAGTCTAAAACTATCAACAGTACCTGAGGCCTCATTAGAAATGTTCTGAATGGAAGGGTGGCTGTCAAGAAGCCATTTATAAAGAGATGAAAGAGGAGGAAAGGCTGAGGTATGCCAAATTACACAAGAGCTGGACTGAAAATCAGTGGCAACAGGTCTTATGGGGTGATGAATTCGTGTTTAAAAGTTCTGATTCCAATCGTCAATCAGCATGTACAAAGTAGGTCAGGAGATGTGCAATAGTGAGTGTCTACAGCCATGAAGATCTGTCATGGTTTGGGGCTTCGTTTGTGCAAGTGATGTTGGGGATCTTGTGGAAATTGATGGAATTATGAATGCTACTGTAATATCCACCTTTTGATCCACCAGGAAAACACTGATGCCAAACAAGCTGCCAATTCAATAGAAGTATACCTTGATAGAAAACAGACAATGGAGCCTGTATTGAAGCAGTGTTATTTTGACATGGAATCAAACAAAAGGCAGCGAATATCCGAAGAAGAACTTTGAATGTCCTTCAGGAAGCCTGGAGAACTATTCCTCAAGACTTCTTCAAGGGATGATAAGAAAGCTTGGATAATACTGTTCAGGCTTTGCAGAAGAGTAAATGTGCTTATATTGATTTTCAAACTCTGCTTTAGTCTTTCCATGTATGTCTGTGCTAATGAATTGTGACATCAGGTTCCTATTTTTCTAGCAACATTTAAAGAAATGAGGTGTGGCTCAAGAAATTTGCATGGTGGTGTACAGTTTTACAAGTAAACCTGGAAATCTGTTTTCTTTTCTTCATTAAGTAGTTAGGTACACTGAAATACTGTTAGTGGTTTACTAGACCAATGGCCATTGCCTATAAGCTGTTTCGTGCAATAGTACAAGTATATTCCACTCAGATCAAATGGTGAAGTGTACTGGAGCAGAGCTTACTGGTGTTTCTGTCTTGTTTGAATATGCAATCAAGACAAAATCATCATTTTCATTCAAAGCAGACATTCTATTGTCCCTGGAAAGGAGGCATAGTGTTGTGTACTGAGTAAAACTATTAAATGTTAGTCTGATTTGTACGGTTAACCTTCCTACCTTTAGATTATTGAATAAGAGCTATAAACAGCTTGAAAGAGTCACAAATGCTATATCGGAGTAAAAGAGAAAATATTTCAAGAAGCCTAACTATTGGTTGAACCTTATTAGTTGGAACAATAATTATCAAGCATTCTTTAACAGCTTTGTTAGCATGGCCAAATATTAAGATTGAAACGCCAAACAAAGAAAAAAGAAACAGGCTTTTTCTCATCTCCAGTTGTTTTGCAAGAAAAAGATCAGGAATAATTGATCTGGTGGTCTTAGGCGTTACCTTAGTTATCAGCCTGACATGCCTACCTCTTTTCTGTATTTGTATGGTTCTTGTTTATGACTTTGCAGAACCAGAGCTAAATCAATCCCCTGCCTCAGAGCCTTGTGTCCTTAGTGACCACATTGACTAAACTTTGCTCTCAGCATCCCAAAAAACTCATTTTACTAGTGAGATCATACCCACTTACCCAAGTTACAAAGCAGAGAAAGCACTTGAGGGTTTGAGTGGGAATGGAATAGATGCCATTTGCCCTTCTACAATTCACTGTGTAATCAAAATGATTTTTGTGCTGCTACAATATTTAAAGAAAAATTGTTACCACATTATAAAAAATGGGTTGTAGTCACATTTGAATATCATCCAAAGACCTTATTTTGTGATCTTCTGCTTTTGAGACATACGTTTTACAGCTGCCATAGAAGTGCAGAAAATACCAAGTATACCATGTGAGATAATCATAATTAAATAACCTGAAAAAACATCTGTGATATCACAACTTGTGTATACATCATTTCTTTCTATAACTGTCCTGTATGGCGAGTGGGATAAGGAAACAAATGGTTGGTAACATACCAGTAAAAGAGTCTTGGCTAAACATCGAGAATGATTCAAAAATGACCAACAACTCTAACTACCCCAGGAGATTAACAACACCAGACAGAAATTTGTCCTTTGCGTGGGCTTCAATGGGATTAGAGGCAAAGTGAATATTTGCAGAGTATGGTACTGTGTGTTTGCGTGTCCTTCCATCCATCTGCATCCCTGCGTTGCCAGGCTGACAGTATGTTGTTTATCAACCTGGCTGGTTTTTAAAATAATCTATTTAGCAGTATGTTCACTTTGCTCCCTCCTACCTCCTACCCATCAGAGCAGCTGTCTCTGTGCACATGGTGCAGCAAGCCAACCTTAACGTTTTCTTTGCACTGCTGCTAAAACCAATTAAATTTACAGCAAAGAAATCACCAGATTCTAAAGCTCAGCCCGCCCCGCCCTCTTTCTTTCCCCCTGGTGTGTGTATTCATGTGTGCATCTGTGTTTGCATGCCACCAAGGGCAATGTTAAGAGCTGATCAGGTGGGAATGTGACATACTTTCAGCTTGTGTGTGCGCCTGTCTGTTTGCTAATCCATATGGGCGCAGCACTAATTAAATCCAGAGGCTCAGCCATTCACACCAGTGACTGCTTGGCACTGAGCAAAAAAAAAAAAAAATCTGCTGGTGTTCTGTCAGGTAATATGACAAAACCAGCAGGGAGAGTTTTAGTGAGCGTTTGTGTTGATATCAGTGAAGGAGACCAGGGTGTCGTTTTTGGGCTGCAAAATGATTTTGTTTGCATACAGAGGGAGCAAGCTCATCTATAGAGCATTCATTCTAGTCCAGTGTTTGCAGATTGAACAGTCAGATTGGCAGCTGATGATGTAGGTATTTGTGTAGGAGGAAAGCTTGTGTCAGCAGGGTTAATAGCAGAGGGGGACATCATGTCACACGAGGCACCTCTCGGCTGAGCCAAGCCGGTCAGAGTCACCGAGACAGACTGGCAGGCTGCTTGTCTCTGGAAGTGGATGCCTCAGCAATTTCCAGGCCTTATCAAATCTAACCAGTATAAATGTTGCCTTCTCTCTTCCCTGACCTCCCTGACTCCCTAAAGCTTTTTCCAGCCTTCTTCCATCTCCACAGTAGAAACTTATTACCGGGGTTATAAGTGACATGTTGTTGCCCCCAGATTTATTTTCTGAGTGCATCCTTTCTATTTTGCTTTCTCTCTCTCTTTTTTCTTTTTTAGCAGGAAATGCTTTTCTGTTGTGTGCAGATGCCTGTGAGTAACAGCACTTCTCTGAAGGGATTCTATAATGTCTTTTTGATGTGTTTCTCTCTTTCTTTTTTTAAATCAGGAATGTGTTTGTGTACTCTACAGATTGTGCGATATGCTTGATTAGCCTGCTTGGGAGGGCTAATGTGTTGGTTTATTGGCATTGTGTTAACCGGATAAAGATTTATGGGGGGGCAGGCCAGCATGTGTTCTGCGGTTCACACGACACATAGATAAATAAAGGGAAATTGTGTCCATTTGTCACTGTCTCGGGCTGCTCGGGATGCCGTCTACCTGTGGAGTGCCGAGCCCAGCAGAGATGTGACAGTTTGTCCTTGTCGGTCTGTTATCGCGTTGTCTATCACGCCGGCACCTGTAAGCTTGTTGCAGCCTCCTGCCTGCACTCCTATTGGTTCACTCCTCCGAGGCAGAGAGCTACAAGGCTTGTTTGAACTCCTGCTGTTTGTGCTTGTACATTTTTAGAAGAGTTATCTCTGGCTAAATTTGTCGCTGTAATGAAGAGCTACATGGATCAAAAAACCAGCAGGATCAAGATCCATAGTTTCTATATTTTTGAGGTGGGAATTATTTGTACACACTTTTTTTTTCAAATTCAGTGCAGAGAGTCATTTTTTGATTGGCATTTCAGCTTCTTAAAATAACTAGATGGAGAAAGTGGATCCTTTATGTGTGAAAATATTGCAGCTACTTGTGTCTCCACCTCCACTGGATGATTTGCTTCAATTAACTTTTTTCAGTATTTTACCCAGACCACCATCTATCTGTAACCTCAGTAGAGTGAAGCATAAAAATAAACTTTAATTGAGTCTGAATACTCTGCAGACTCTTTTAGTGACAACGATTTGCAAACATATTACTTTGTCAATCAAAACGGTATTACTAATGCCCTTAACGTTTCTAACAAAACATATTTTCGGCAAATTAGTACTGTGAAAACATAATTTCTAGGAGACGGGATTGTTTACTAAGCGGAATCCTCCTGTTATTTCCTCGGGGATATAAGTTATGGCACAAAATCAGGGGGAAAAAAGCTTCTCATGCACAATATTTGCTGAGTTTATCAGAAGCAACAGCAGTTTCTTGGGAACATGGAATAACTGGGTAAGTATCAAGTTTAATGGTAGCTTCCATGACTGCATGAACAGAGGAAAGTTAAACCTAAGCAGTTTTATTTTTTTTTAAAAAGAAAAAAGCTACATGACCCCTTATTAGTTAAAGATTAACAAATAAAAGAATAAGCCAAAAAACCCTTCAAGTTAAAACATTAATTTTCAGGTTTTTATTTGAGATATCAGACACTGCACTGTGAAGCATTCTTTTTGCTTTCGTGTTCAGCAGTTTTCAATTCATTTTTTTGTACCCCCCTTTTTCATAGATGGAGTAGAGAGACACTGAAGCAGAGACAAACATGAAGCCACAGTGCAGTTGTGCGGTTTACTCTGGTATTCTGCAGACACTGGATCCATTAGGAGGGTTTGCTGGGTTGGGGGTAGGAGGTGGGGGGTGGAGAATGCACAACAGAGCTGGAAGAGAAAATGAGGAAAGCTCAGGCCTAAAAAAAATAACAGGGAGGAAAATCTAGCCTTGCTGAAAGACTTTACAGCAGGTTTGAAGTAGAGGAAAAGAAAAGAAGATAGGGAGGAACAAAGCCCTGGGAGATAGTGAGATGGCTTAGAGGAAACAAAAGGAGATGAGAGTAAGTGGAGATTGAAGTTAGAAGACAGGAAAACACAAGGGGGGGAATGAAAAGTGATGAGGGTGTATGCAAGGGGAAGACGGAGAGATGAGAGAAGGAGAGCTGGTGGGCGGCTGATTCAGCTTATCTTTGTGATGATGGGGAATCACAGGCACATGGCAGGACCTGCATAAGAAAAATCGCAAATCAAGAATGTTTGCAACTTTCGACATCACATTACAGCAAAGTGCCATCAAGAAATATCCAGGTGTGAACTTGCCTTAACCAAAATTGCCAATGACTCACACCACTGACCCTGTTTTGGCCTGCTAATTTGCACACACGCAGTTAGGTGAGTCACCTAATGTTAAAGCAGAATAAATACAGGCATTTATTTCAGCAGCGCTTATTCATGGGATACCTCACCCTAATGAAAAGGCAGAATATCTGCATGCACACTTAGTGATCTTTCCTGTGGTGCCCAAATTATACCCTCCTCCCCTGTCATCGCCAGAGCCTTGCACACCACCGGGTGGGAGTTTCACAGTATTGGAGGCTTGGAATACCTGGAGGTTAGCGTCTTCCGACAGCACGTCAGTCAGTCATATTTAAGTGGAATCAAACATCGATGGATGAGTGTCTGTAGCCACGGGGCTGTAAGCAGTGTTTGTGATGGAGAGCGAATGACAGGCATTCACAGCATTTTCCAAAGCACTGCATGTAATTACAGACAGTCCTCAAGGATGTTCTTCTGCTCACTTTGTTCACTTTCGTACAAACATTCCCACATGCAAATGTCCACTCTTCCCAATTACTCCTCTGACCACGACATCAAACAGAATGAGCTATCAGAGACGAGCTCTGCGAAGCGTTCCAATATTAATTTTTTTTTCTTCGTATAATCACGTTTTTTCACACTCCCTTTCCATATCGTTTTGGAGCCTTCTCGCTTTTCCCTCCCCCACACCTATCCATGGACTCCAATCGTCAGAAAGACAAATTACCCATTGGGCTGCTCTTTTAGCTGCGCTTTCTGTACAATAATCAATTTGAGGTTGAGGGAAAGGAGAAGGCTAGAAAAACGTGAAATTATTCATCAGGGTCTCTCAGTAGCGGGGTTGAAGCGGTGCGGGGGATGGTAGGGGCTATGTTGCCCTCCACGAGAGATAATTAGGAAGAAGACCAGAAAGCAGAATTAAGGGGAGGACTGCAGGCCACAGTGAAGGCAGGGCGGCGGGAGACTGAGAGTAGTAGGTGCAGAGAGCAGTTTGTCGGGATATTTGGAAATCTTGAGGTGGTGTTTGGCTTGTTGTCCCAGCAACAGACAGATACACAAGGCAGAATGGAGGCTAGACAGCTGCGACTAGTGATGAGTGAAGGGGAACTGCGAGGAGGAGGACGAGCTATGAGGGGAACACGGCTTCGAGTTAGCTTCAGTTAAACGAGTCAGGAGAAGAGAATAGGAGCGAGCAGAGAAAAAAAATGAGCCAGGCTGTGTCTCATGACAAGTGTTTATTCAGAGTCCTCTTGTTTCCTACCAATTAAGGGGCTGGGGGCCGCTTCGGCAGAAATCCTCCTGCTCATCTTCCCTCCTGTGCTCCATTTGCAATTTTGGATCATTTAAACATCTTGACCGTGGATGTTTACATACGTGTCTTTACTCTTCAAGTCTACCTGTCTGGCACTTTGACACATGTGCTTAACATATAAATGTGTGCGTAATTATCGCTTTCATGTGTTTAGTTATCCTTTGTGTGTTTATCTCACGTTAATTACTTGTATTATCTGGAAACCTGCGTTTGCTCTGTTCTTATCTGTACCCTTCCCCGTGCTGCTGCAATGACCCAATTTCCCAAGAGGGATCATTAAAGTTTCATCTTTCACCCCTCATTCATTTCTCTTCCCATTCATTCCTCCCTGGCGCAGCTCGGTCCAAACCAAACAAGCTTGCCGTAATACCCGATTTCTGTTCCCATTCCTACTCTAAATTACTGGTTTTTAGCTTCGCCATGACTTGAAGGGCTTCTAAGTGCCAAAGACTACTGCTCCTAGGCTGTTTTTTTTCCCTTAAACCATTAAGAGGGCGTAGATTTTATTTGTGCATCACTTATCATTTATTTAATTTCTGATGACCTCTGGCAGTTCATGGTAATAAGGTGTTTAGATATTTATGTTTATCCAGTGCTATTTTTTTTTTGGTAGAAAGCCCTCTTTCCAGAAGAATAATTTTTTTAAAGAGAGAAAAAAAAGAGAGAAATGCTTGCAAAGCATGACTGAAGCACCGATGCTTGCCAGAACATCCTATTATCAATATCTGACACCTGATACGAAGCACTAAATGGATGTAAATCAGCCAATCATTCTTTTTTCCCCCACTTTGTGCTGCATCTTTTCACACATCCTTCAGTTACGCGGAAATTATCGATGGTGCGGTGTCAAACTTTGCGTGTCTTGGGTTCATGTAATTCTGCTATCACTTCATGCAGTGTCAGCATCTTTGCATGTTCTTAAACCGCAGTTTCTCCTGGTTGAATGAAAGCATGGGCTCGGGTGTGTTGTGGTGCTCGGTGCATAATGTATATCTGTCAGTCACTGTAATATCCTCTGGAATATAATGCTGTAGTCTCAAAATATTTGCGTGAACACCATCCGTTGTTCCATCTCGTACTTTTGTCTGATTTATATTGTGCTTTTTTTTTCTTCTCTTTTCTTTTTTTTCTGGCACACCGCAGTGCATTACATATTTGCCCACAGCCTCTTTCTCTCCTGGGCCTTGAGTTGTCTCTCAGATTGATGACGAGGGAGAGACTGGGGCACCTCGGGGTACATTAAGATGCAGAACATAGCTGTAACTATGAATGTGTATATTGCGTGTGATTTGTGTGTGTGTGTGTAGGTGTGTGTGTGTGTGTGTGTGCATGTGTGTGAGAATGCGTGTGTGTTTTAACACATAACTCCTGCATATTTTGGCACCTGCCTCGCCATAAAGCAAACAGTGACTACAAAGTTGTCTTATCCAGTGCTACACTGACTATACCCCTTTGTTTCTTTGTGTCTATATCTCCGCTCTCCTGCTTCTGTGTCTTTGTCTGGCTCACTTTTCTCTTTGTTACAATACATTGCCCTCCCCACTACCAGCTCTTCCTGATCCTCCTCCTCCTCGCTTTGTGACCTAGGTGCACTCCTTCCTTGGAGCATCTCTCCTGGGTTTTGCACTTTATTATTTCCATCTCTACCCACTTTGTCTTCTTTCACAAACAAAGGCCAGGTAGAAATTAGGCTAGATACTCATTTAAACAAAGAGTTGCCCACTCAGGGTTAGATTTATGCTCTGTCTGCAGGGTGTAATTGCACATACCCTAAACTTTGCCCCTCTTTTCTCTTTGTGTACAGTTCATGAAAGGTGCTTATTTAGAAATCAAGCTAGCCCAAGGAGATTTTCCACACACAATTCTAAGGTCATGCTGCTCAAACAAAGGTTTCTATGGGCCAAAATGCTGGAATACATTTGTCTCAAGGTCTGACTACTGTCTACTATCCAATTCTTTTGTTTTGCCAAACAAAGCCGGTAAAGTCTTTCACACCAATCTCTTTCCTTCAGGGGGACTCATTGGCCCTATTAGTGAAAAATCTGCAAATGTGTTTTTGTGTCTGCGAAAAAAATTAATTGACATACTCGCACACGTACTTACACGGACGCCTCCCTCCGCTTACCACATTTTATCTACTCGTTAATGTTCCCAATTACTCTGTCAAACACTGCCAACGTTTTGCAGCGTGGCACGCTTATTGAAATGGTAATGCAACCAACTCAAAGTGAAAGTCTTTCATTCGCTGACTTCTAAGTGGATTTATTCATGACAATTTACTGTTCTCATGCAGGATTACACTAATGAGAGGGTTAAAGGGTGGTGTGTGTGTGTGTGTGTGTGTGCGCGCGCGCGCGCGTGTGGCTTTTCTGCTTTCATGTGAGGGACTCTTGCCCCAGAGAGAGAGGGCCACTCTTCTACTGCCTCCAGTTCTCTCCATTATTCAGAAGAAGAGGACTTGATTGGGTTTTGTACCATTTCCATTCTCACTGACATGCATTTCCTGCTTTCTAAAGGATTCAGGTGTTTGCTATTGCTGTCACAATTAATAGTTATGTTTATAGAGGATTTTTTTCCTTTTGTGAGGTTTTATATGCTTTATATCACTAATGAGTGTATATCCTGACAGGCTCAATACAAATCTCAGTAAATTACATCACACATGGAATAGGCTTCAGGAGTAACAAAGGAAAGCTGACTCGGGACCGTACTGAAAGCCATCTTCTGGTAAGAGATGCAGTTCCAATAAGTAGGTGTTTTTAGGTGAGATCTCAGCGTATAGATCATTATGCGTTGCGTTGAACAGTTCCCGAGTTTTCCACCCATCTAACCAGACTCCTGTTTTAGCCGCATTATTCAGCTTTATATTTTATTGTATTAGCGAGTGGCTATATTGATTTATTCCATTTGGTCTAAAAGCGCTTGGTGTGCAAAGTGAGTGCTATTTCCAAAGTAACGGGTGAAAAGCACAGACACCACCCACATTGTTTAGACTTCTAAAAGATTAATTAATGCAAGGCTTGCATCACTAGAAACCTGAAGTAGTGCTTCATCCTTGCAAATAAAAGACTGCAGGAAAATAACGGTAACCTCATACCTTTAGTAGATTATATTTCACTAACATGTTTCATTGAACGCTGCATTTTCACAATTATTATGTGCCCTAAGGAAGGAAAACGTTCCCTGAATGCATTTGCACTTATTAAATTGACCAAACTGGGTCTGATTTATTCTCTGTTCATTTATTTTGTCCAATACAATCTTGATTTAATTAAATGGCACACCTTGGCGAAAATTAATTAAAAAATACTTGAAAATAATTAGCTTGTTTAATAATTGTGTGTATTCAGTGCCTGCAAGATGAAGCAGCATAATACAAATAATTTTAATTTAAAAGGAAAAGTGTGGGGCAATCCCTTTTGATGACAGGAAACCGTGTTGTAAAACTGTGGGTTTTCACATTACTGTGTCATTTTAAATCTAAAGGTAGTTATTTCTCATGTCACTTGGACACTTGGTGTTTATTTTGCAGGGCTGTAACACATTTTTTATACCTTATAATGAAGCTATTATAACAATTTATGAAGTGTATATACAAAATAACATTATATAATCGGCACATCCTGATTATCACTATTGCAAATTACATCATTATACCATTAGAGCAGAAACAATAGTTATAATGCAACATACATTTAGGTGTGTGTTAACACACAACCTCCACCAGAGTTGATGTCCCAGCAAATTCAGGTCAGACCATAGTCTGACCATGCAATTTCATCTACAGACCACAGTTAGCATGCTAAATCAGTTCATGACAGCACAATTACAAAATGACTCAACAAGTATGTCTTACTTGGAAGGACTGCCAAAAGAAGGCCTCTGCTCTCTAAAAAGGACACGGCAGCACAAGACTTGTGGAATATTTTCCTTTGCACAGCACATGAGCATGACACCTCATACTGTCAAGTATAACTGTCAAATGTAACTGTCAAGCACAGTGGTGGAAGGGTGATGATTTGGGCTTTTTTGTAGCCACAGGACCTGAGCACCTTGCAGTCATCGAGCTGACCATGAACTCAAAGTCAGATGTGGGACCATCGGTCTGACAGCTAAAGGCTGGCACAAATTGTGTCATACAATGCAAGTGATATCCCAAATGCAGCAGTATTCTCCACTGTGAAGTCATCTGTCTAACAGCTAAAGCATGAACACAAAAGAAGTCATGCAAAAGAATGATGTTGCAGAATGATCCCAAGCACACTATCATATCAAAAACTGAATGGCTGAAAAAATACAGCGAAAAGAAATGTAAAAGTTGTTGCTGTGACCCATTTTTTGTCAAGATGTCAAAGTAAATGAAATGCTGTGGTGGGAATTTAAGGATGAATGCCCCTGAACTTTAACTGAAAGAGATCTGAAAGTGTAAAGAAAAATGGGCCAAAAAAGGGGGTATTACCAGATATAAAATTTATGGATTGTACTTCATTTTTTCTAGGACTGCATCATCCTTGACTTGATTGTAAGTTAGCTGCTTAATTAAAATTTTAATTAAGAAAATATTTCTAGTCATATGGGAAATTACATGAAAAATCAGTGAGAACCTCCCACCTGATCTCGTCAGGATCAGCACTTCTTTCAATCTTTTTTTATTTAGTCCGAAACAATTGCCAAATGATAACTGTCAGATTATTTTTATTCAAGAAGTTAAAACCACATTAAAATAACATGAATGAGTGATCACTATACAGCCCGTACAAAGGTGTCGTTTCCACATTTTACTTTGACCTTTTGCTGACGGCATGAGAAAAAGTCCAGTCCAGTCATGACATCAGAAAATTATGCTTTCCCAGCTAATCTTCATGCGCATGTGAGTCATAAGCTGAACAAAGTCAGTCCCCATAGGAATTTAACTTGAAGAGTCAACACACCACCTAGTGTTCTAACAAAACATGATAGATCTGTATACCTATACAGGTGGAATTTTCACAAAGATATTTGCCACAAAACAACTTACTGCAGAAATCAGTCATTGTGAGAACTGGAGGAACCTGTGGACCTATTTAATGCCTTACAGCCAGAGCTAGTTTGCAACAAGCCAACAGCAGTCACATCCTGACTCCATAAAATCTCTTTGAATGCTCTACTTTTTCTATTTTGATGCCAACAAGGCACACATAATAGTACACTTAATAGTACACTGCAAATCCAACAAGAAAGTCCCAGCAACATACTTTACTACTGCAACAGCATCAGCAGTGCCATATTTGGCGAACGTCTATGATAATGTATGGTGCCTTGTATTATTTCTAGGTGTTGGGGAGGAAGATATTCATCTAGACACAATCATTTTCCTGACTTTGTAGAAAAGAAATACCCAGATTATACATCATGTGACATCTGAAAATGAAAACAGGCTGACAGTACAAACTAACAGAGGTAGAGAAATAAACTGCATCAGAGCAAAACTAGAAGGCAAGAAGACAAGGCCACCCCATTGGTGCATTAAAAAAAAAGAGAGAGACTATCAAAAAATGGATGGATGAACCTGTATCATGTTTGTTTTGACAAGCCAAGTATGATATATATACACACACAGTTGGTATGTGTTTCTTGTATGTATTGATGTGTCTCTTCTCCTGAACATGTTTTTTTCTCAACCAAATATATCCAAGTCAGTAATTGACAACTCTACTAACCCTATTAGAGCTGCTCAGCCTCTGTTTCACCCAGCTCTTCTGCCACTTCACTAATTCTCCTAATCTTCTTCATGCTCGTCTGTCTTTTCATATCTCCCCTCTCCTTATTTTCACTGCAATGCTTTACCTCTTAGAGAGGGATGGGATGAGTGAAGAAGATTAAAATAGAGGTCACGCAATCCTTTTAGCTGGTTTTAATATCTGCTCCCCGAATGATATGTTCTGCACGTACATCAACAGGATTAGAGTGTCAGAACTTCCAAGAACTGATGAAGCAGTGCATCTATCCCTGAACGCACATTCACATGGCACCATGGTACACATCCCCTGCCAGGATGTAGTGCTGCTTAGCAGATGATATGTTTGTCCATTTTGCACATACAATGTCTTTTTTCAGTTTTTGTCTTTTCTTTTATACATATGTGTGTTTTAAAGAAGAGAAAGAAGCAACATTGCCAGCATTATCATTCTCTAACTTTAGGATGTATTGAGGCATTACAGGGTCGTTCTCTGAATCTAAAAGATAAGGACAGCAACAGAAAAGCAAAAGTTCAGTATTAAAAGACCCAGTAAATATTATAACAAGGAACTTTATCTTATGAAGTGAGCCACAATATTGAGTTAATTGGTTTGCCAAACAAAGATAGATATATGGCCCTGTGTGCAAGAAAATATGTTTGCCCTGGGACCGTTTTTTTAAATAATGATTTCATTGTGGAAAATGAAATTCAAATTGGGGAGCTCATGGAGGACAAGCAAGGAATTTTTGTTAGTTTATGAGCAGTATGCACTGTCTTCTAGATGCTTGTGTTTATTTTACAAATCTCCTGTGGCATAGTTATGAGACTGAGCTCATGTATGTATTCTAATTTGTATTTGTGAGACCCTTTTATTGGTTTTGCTTGGTTGCAATTCGTGTTATGTTATTGGCTTTGGTGGGTGCTTGCAAAGGAGAACAGGGCCCACTGGACCTCCCGTGTGAGAGTACAGTATGTGTTTGTTGGTCTCACTCTCCCGCTCTCTCTCTTTTTTCAGTCTATATTACCAACTATTAGACATGAGCTGCGCATATTGGTTTCTCTGTGAAGCAGCTGTTTCTCTCAAAGCTTTCTGCCTCTCCAGACTAGTTTTTTAAGAGCAAGGAGAAGAAGAGGAGGTAGTGGTGGTGGAGGAGGGTGGTTCATGGTGGATAAACACACCAGGGGGTGGGGGTAGCGAGAGGTCAGGAGATAGATTGTGAGAAAAGCCAAGGATTTCATATCTGCTGGGACTGAACGATAGCTGTATTTTCAAGGTTAGCTTTGGGTATTTATTGCATGCCCATTTTCGAGTTGCTGCTCTGTGATATTTTAGTCAATAAGGGCTGGTTTGTATTTGAGCTGAAACAACAAGAAACATTTTAAGCACTGAGCCGCATTAAAATTTCACAATGTCAGTTCTTATTTTCGGTTAATATTACTTGCTCTTATAATATTGTGTTTTTTGTGCGGTCACTGTGATCAGTGCCAGGAAACAGACAGAACCACAATACTGCTAAGCATCTGCCTCTTGCCCTTTTCATTTCAGTATGTACACATCACAGAGAGGCTGAGGCTGATCTATAGTAACAGCTTAGCATTTTGGGGACCCAAATGAACCAATAATCAGTAGAAGGTTAAAAGACAGTTGCTACTATCTTACTATTGGAACTGTCCTACAAGTGACTCCTTTACAGTGGCCCTGAGAGGCCAAACGGACTGCAACTTAAGAAAACACCAGCAATAAGAAAAACGCTGAAAAAGCACACAAAACACAACGGAAATAGGAAAAACGACAACGGAAATAGACTTTGTGCACCTTAGCATATGCTACTTCCGGTGAGGAAACTCCTGTATAGCGCTTCGTTTCCGGTGTGATATTCGCGCCTTGTTTACCGTCGGGTTTTCCAAAACAAGTCAACCAAATGGATAAATCAAGTGGCGATTTACATTTCTCAAGATGTCTTGGACCGAATATATCTGTAGATGACGTTCATTGGCTTGTCAATATTTTTTCCCCCGCGCCTCAGAGCAAAAGAGAGAAAGGATTCAAATTCTATATTTCTCAGTATTTGTATACAGTTGTCCCTGTTTATCGCGGGTGTTATGTTCTAAAAATAATCAGCGATAGGTGAAATCCATGAAGTAGACAACTTTATTTTTTACAATTATTATAGATGTTTTAAGGCTGTAAAAGCCCTCACTACACACTTTATACAGTTTTATCAGACAGGCATGAACATTTTCACACTTTTCTCTCTTGTTTAAACACTCTCAAAGTTCAAACCTTTGTAGAAAAATAAGTCCAGTATTATAGAATGAAACCAAAGATCAAGCCCTATTTTCAGGTCCAGATCATCAATGAATTAGAAGTCCAATTTTTTGTGCGATGGTTATCTTCTTCAGAGTCACACTGCTAGCGATCGACGTAGCAATGCTGTACTGTACAGGAGAGATGGCACGGAGGAGATCAACAATGGTCTACAGCCGATCAGGACGCAGAACACAATGTGTTGTAAAAAAAAAAGAAAAAAAAGCATGCAAAATTGCACTAAAAAAATCTGCGAAACAGTGCAGCCGCAAAAGGTGAACCGCGTTACAGCGAGGGACCACTGTGATTTTGAAGGTAAGTCACAACATACCCTTCATAAATATAAATGTATAGAAACCCTTACCAGCAATCATTCTTTTTTTTTTTTTTGTGGCTTTTTTTCACGGTTTGTAGACATGCTGTGTAGGTGTGTACTTCACTAGCTGATATTGACATAACGGGGGAAACCTTTGACTATTGTTCACCTGTAGTTTGAATGCTGAACATTTGCCTGTTTAAATTTTAAGAACTGTCACTATACAGAGATGTGCTTCTGAATGTGAATGATGTGTCTTCTGATTTTGTAATGCAGTTCTGCTTGTGTTGAGTGATGTAAACAACCAATCAAATTGATCAATTGATTTTTTTTTTATGACACAGCAATGGTGAGTGTTCCCACCCTCTGCTCTTTGTAACTTAACGTGATCTTTCCGTTTTCGTGTTTTGGACATGATTTTGGAGTCCATCTTAGCAGTAGCGACTGACCGCAAAATAAAGCTACCAGAAATGTACAACCCTACATCTGGTCTTAAAACAGGAATTTAGCATTTTCTTGTGCACAGGGTCTATTGGAAAAAACATTTTCAAAAGCACAAGGGAAGTGTTTCTGGGGAGATAATAACCCAACGGACCAGTTGCAGGAACCCAAAACATGGTAGGTGTGTTTTATCATGATTCATATAATACTGATGACAGATTTTTAGGCTAATAGTTAGGCTAACACACTTACCGCTCATCATTTCTTTCCTCACAAAACCGATAGATCCTCCACTTCTTTTAAGTGTCTCCCAGCACAATTCTTAGCATATTTTGGTTCCTGCAACTGGTCCGTCGGGTTATTGTCTCCCCAGAAACACTTCCCTTGTACTTTTGGAAATCAGTTTTTTCCTATTTCTGTTTTCATTTTTCCTATTTCTGTTTTCTTTATTCCTATTTCCGTTGTCGTTTTTCCTATTTCTGTTTAGTTTTTTCCTATTTCCATTGTCGTTTTTCCTATTTCCGTTGCGTTTTGTGTGCTTTAGTAGCGTTTTTCTTATTGCTGGTGTTTTCTTAAGTTGCAGTCCGTTTGGCCTCTCAGGGCCACCATACTCCTTCCTTTTTTTCCTGTTTCAGTTTTTGTACCGATAAATTAGACTTTAAGCTAAATGGCTACTAGCTAGCTTTGTAGACTATACAGTGATTTTTTTTCTCCTTTAAGTCTTAACAAAAACAGCAGTTGAGCATTACAATGTTAACTTAATATATATATATAAAAAAAAATTACATATTAGGTCAACTCCTTTGACGAGTAAGGAATATAACTAAATATCTTTCTAGTAGTAGGTTGCAATAGGCTATGAGGGTAAAGTGTTCTAACAAGATATAAGATTTATGAAAATACACATCAACCAGCTTTTAGAAATGCCAAAGTGTTCTGGTTTGTTTTCTTTAAAATACTAAAAAGGACATTCAAATGCATTTTTTTTTCTCCAATATAACACGAGGTGAAATCTGATTTTAACCATTTTAAACCATCAATGTCTTAAAGTAATATTACTATTGACTTTGGGACATAAAAGTTATGTTTTATCACAATAGCTGTGCAGCTGAATCTGCAGTATGCAATAACTGTTACTGCTACAGGATAGCAAATAGTAAATCGAGGAGTAAATTGAGACCGTGACCACAGAAGGTGTATCTGGCTGTCGTATACAATGATAGTGTGATAAGGTTACTGTCTGTGGCATATCTCAGGCCTGTCCTGATTTGAACGTATTTCTTTGGTCTAGTTGGACTCTATAGAGAGGATTATTGGAGCCCTGCTACAGTAGGCCTTTCAAGCTGTGGTTCAGGCTCCAGAGGACTAACAACAAGTCAGACGCTGTCAGATCCCAACTAGTGAGGCCAAGGGCTGATGCTTTGAAGTGGGCTATGCGATTCTCATCTGGAGGGATCAGATGGAGGCAGAAAAGAAGACGAGGAGAGGTGCAAAGCTTGAGCTAAACAGGCAAGCTGGCTAGGCCTCAGAAGCTGGTGAGGTGGTTTTCACTGAATCAGGCCTACATGGATGCTACATACCATCAAAAACCTACGAAATTCCTGTTCATTATGCAGCTTGTGAAATAAACAAGTATGATTTGTTTTTAAAACTGGGTGCAGAGCCTTAAAATAGATGCAAGGCATGTACAAAGAGAATGGAAAATCAGATTACACTAAAAGTTTTTAAAGTTGGCAGGAGGACACAAAAGAAATCATAATAGTTCTGGTTCTGCAATCAAAGCATGCTGAGAAAAATATATGGTAAGAAAGAAGGTTTAATTTGTGCTGATTGTTCCTTGCATAATTCTTCAAATCCTCTTTAAATCAGTATGCTTTTTCTTTTATTATTATTATTATTCTCCATGTAGCTCGGTCATGCAAATGCTGCTGACTTGGGAAGATTTAAGGCTAGACAGTGTTGTCTAGCCTTAAATCTTTAAATCTCTGAGCAACATCACTCCCAAAAAGTAGGTTGTCAGGATATGCTTCTAGATAAGCAGAAATTATATTAATTGTGTGGAGCCAGTAGATGACGAGAGAAGACAGTAATGCAAGAAAACACGAGGATTTGACGACTGTCGAGAAACTGGAGAGAAGAAAACAGTCTAAGTATGCATAGTTTAGGTTTGGAGATCACAGTACATGCACTGGTGTATGCTTTCATGGTTTTTACTTGGGCATGCATAATTTCCTATTATAATGTAACAGGCAGATACTTTTTCCAAACTCAGAACATAAACAGTCAGTTTTACAATCACAGCTTTTAGATTATCTGTGTGCTTACCCAGCACAACAGCATAACATGGAAAAACTAACCAGTTTCTCCTTGTTCACACACACACATACAAATGTGTGCACACTTACAAAGACATTCCTTCCTAACCTTCGTATGCTCCCTCTGATTTTAATCCTTATCTCTTCTTGCCTTATTTCTTATGCTAACTGCAATGCTATCACTGAAACTGAATCTTTAACAAAGGGGTTTATGGATGCAGTCCAGGATTTCGATTTCTGTGAAAACATTTGGACCTCACACAATAGTAAAAGCAGATGTGCAACCCACCATTGGAATTAAACGATAATATCAGTCAATCAGTCAACATGCACGCACACAGTGTGCACAGAATTATGACGGTCTCCCTTTCTTCCTGTCTGAGGTAACCCCAACCATGTTTTTTGCGTCCCACGGGGAGTGCCTTTTATCATGCGACATGGTGGTGTCGGCGGCATTGGGGAAGGGGTTGGGGGGAGTCGGGAGCGGGGGTGAGGTGGGGTGGGGTTGTCAGACAGCTGTTTCCCATCAGCACTCAGTCAGGCGGTCACAACCCTCCTCAGAGGATCAGAGGGGCAACGCAGCGAAGTGAGTCTCAGAGATATGCGTGGGCCAAAATACTTCCAATTAGAAGGTCATCCCAATTTGTTCTCCCATATCCACGGTGCTTATCAGGCGTCTCGGGCCCACTCAGTGTTGTGCACAAAATACGAAACCAGAGGTGAACGGGTTGTTGCTGCCATATGGGAGTGATTATGCGTTTTCCTCATTGTTTCCTGTCTTTTCACCCCAGCTCTACTGAGTCTTGCTGCTCTGCTTGGTCTGCGTTGGCTCGGCTCCCTCGGTTTGTTTCAGGTTCTAAGCCCCTCCTGTAATTTAAGACCGGGAATGCTTAACAACAGTCACTCATGCACAGGCGTCTACATTAGCACATGTTGTTCACCTCATCAGTGGCAAAAATGTGCTCACCGATATGGAATTAAAGTTGTTTTTTATCACAAGAACTTTCTTTTCGTTTCTCTTCTACATATCCTAATTTCACTTTTATTCTTGCTGTAATTTTGCAAATGATAGCCCCATTCAATATGATGCAGGAAGTGCTGCAAACACCACAATATAATGTCTATGGTGGAGACAGGAAAGAGCTCTCTCTGACCACCAGAATTCACGCTGGAGTAGATGCGAGTTTGCTTTGTCTCCGATACAGCTGGTGGCTGGAAGATCTTTTTCTGCACACAAACTAGTCGTTGTGGAAAGATGATAAATTGCTGTGGTAGCTTTCCGCCTCCTGCTAGTGTAGGCTGCTGGATCCCACCTTTACTACAGAGCTTTATATCTTCTCATCTTACTGTCAGCCATTAAAAGAACCAACTTTCTCAGCAGCTAGTCTCAACAGACCCTGCTTGAGCGAAGGAGTAGTCCCATGAGGGATCCTGACAGGCTGATAAATGAATACAATTTAGATGAGTGGATAATACTGTACTAATATTATCAGATTACTAACAGTGTAGCTCTGTAAATGTATTTTTGGTAGGTGTTTGTGTATCACTGTCAAAAAGTGGGATTGACAGAGCTAGTAAGCAATGAACTGAAGCTTGTAGGTTGTGTTTCTGACATGGGAGGTCAAGTACAAAATATCCCGCTGGTCAAGCTGTTAAAGACTTGGGATCACAGCCCAGTTCTACCAACAAAAAAAGGTGTTAATATTGTTGCCAAGAGCAAAAGTGCAGCTGAAGTCCAAACTATAAAATTTGCACCTTAAAAATAATAGCCGCTAATGCCACATCACAAAAGTCATTGAAATAGACTGTTTGACATACTAAACACAGCCCCACTTTAAGACACCAATGATACGAGGAAGTATTCACCTTTTTAACATCATTAAAGTCCTCTCTGTTTTCTGTTCTGCTTGTCTGTTTGTTTTCCAGTCTTACGTGACGAATTTAGGCAGAATCCCGTTGACGTTATGGTCGCAGTGGGTGAACCTGCGGTCCTGGAGTGCCAGCCACCCCGTGGACACCCCGAGCCCACAATCTCCTGGAGGAAAGATGGCTCCAACTTAGATGACAGAGATGAACGCATAACAGTAAAAGCAGCTATTTTGATCTCACACATTTCAACTAATGATAATTTATTCTGTTGTTGTTATATCATTATATTCATGGGAAAGTGCAAGTCATTACATTGGAGATGCTAGAACGTTGAAGTTATGTGAAGAACAAACTTAGACATGAAAATTGGTGGGGTTCAAAAAGCCTTTCAGTGTGAAATTCTGATGCTTAGTTGCCTTTTTTGTAACGTTAACATACAAATTAAAGTTCTGCAGGAATTTGGAAAAGCAACCCTGTGAAGTTGCAAGATAATTTTCTTGTGGCCACTGAAACCTTTTCTGGTTCTCATTACCAAAAACGCTAGTAGGAATTTTGGAGAGATGATTTATTTGGCTCATACAAAACCTTAACCACTGAGCAGCACATCAGAAAAAAAGCAAAAGTGGACATTATACTGTACAGGAAGGAACAGCATCGTGTGCTAATGTGAGCTACTGTATTGATGTATGGTCTTAGTCTAATGTATTAGGTCATGTGGCACGCGGCAGACAGCAGTGATTTTCCTTTTCATGCTTTTGTATACACTGAATTTATTTTGCATTTAATGGCTTCCTGCTCCTTTAACTTGAGAACAGAATCTGGTTTCAACAACTCAGATAGCTGTGTGCGTGCATGTGTGTGTGTCTGTGTGAGAGAGCTGATTTGTTTATTTGAATCTTCTCTTCCATGCTCCCAGGAACACGCAGGAGATTCAAAGCTCATGTTAGTGTGGAGTGACAGGTAGAGCATCTCTGGGGGACTGTGATGGACAGAGCAGCTATCTCTGATTTAAGAAGAGGAAAGGATCAGAGCCAAGGGGGAGGCTCCTCTGAGGGAAATACAAAGGCTGCTTTTCCCTTTGTACTTGCTACGTGCCTGGCTTCGTCCTCCCTGATCATCTTTTCTATATGGAAATGTGTCTTTGCCATGAGTGTTCTCTCAAAGACATTACTTACTGTACAAAGACCAAAGGAGTCTACCACAAGTGATTCATGGCTACTTTAAATCCTTTTGAGTGTTTCCCTTGTGGCCTTTAGCTGTCAGTTATTAATAGTGATATGCAGATCAAGTTGTGAGTTAACAGTTGGATTCGATTTTATGGATTTTAATTAAAAAGCTGAGTGTCTTCATTGCAGGAAAATGCATACACATCACACTAAGGCAGCTAATGTGTTTTCCCTCAGGGTATCTAAGACTATGTAAAAAGGAAATAGAAGACACCGAGGCACAAGAGGAAGAAAAGCTGAGGTTTCAGTGTCCGAGATGGAGGACTCACAAACCACATTTTCATTTCTTTGCAGTGGAATTTTTGCTAAAAATGAGGAGCGGTCAGTCGAGGAAATAAAAAAGCTCTCAGTCTACTCTTTAATCAGCTGCTAAAGTTACAAGTGCAGTAAACAGAAAAAAAGTTGCAGAGCATAAGTATAACATTAGCCAGTGGCAATGGTTAGATCATCTTTAGCAACCCTCGAGAGAGACTTGCAGCAAGGGGTAACTCGCAAAACCCTTTCTCCAGGATTTAGGTAATCTCAATCAGCCAAAGTCAGTAAACTCTCTGAAATGGAAACATGTAGAAAGAGAAACAAGACCAAATAAGAAATCTTTTAACTGACATTGCACTAGTTTGAAAAAGAGCCTGTGGTATATGTGTGTGTCACCCTGAACTGGATAAGCAGTTAAGAAAATGACTGGATGGATGGGTTATTCATGAATCATTCACAGCAGCTTAAACACCCCCATTGCATTATGTTTTCAGTGAAGTACAGAACGTTTTATTTTAGTGGCTATAATGTAACTCCAAACATCCAACCCTAATCCAGTGAATACTGACAGGAATGGCTGAATCTGCAATACTACTTCCCAAATTCCCCCACGTGCCCCCTGTGATTACCAGTGGTTGGCAATGTGCATCTCAAGTACACACAACCACAAGTCACCCCGCAATTTATTAAGTCTTCCTCTTAAAACCGCATGATTTACAACAGATTTGAAATGGTATCCACTCTTAGGCCACTCTTGGTCTTTTTATTTATTTATTTTTTTATTTATTTGGTGGACAGTGTGAGCCGTTTGTGGTGGAAGGTTAGCCTGGAGGAGGCTGACTAATAAATGAAAGGCTGCTGGTTTTATCCCTGCAGCAGCGATTTAATGATGTATTCCATCTGTAAGCTGGAGAGTTGAGAGTTCCTACGGAGCCAGGTGCTGTCTGGCATGTTGCTGAATTACTCAATGGACGCAGCTCTGTAGGCAGCCTTGACCTCTGAACTCTGTTAAGAAATGGCAGCGCTGTAGTGTATGCCGTGTCCCTAGCAAGAATGCATGAATAGTTTGATTCCATGGCCCAGTGTGAGCAGGGAAGAAGCAATCTAAGAGCATAATAACTGGGCTGAGAGTTTAATTGAAGTTGATGCCTGGTTTCACATGTCTGGTTGCAGAGAATGGCTTTGTGTTTGTTTGGAGGTCAGCATGTTTCCCTTCTCCAGTTTCTCATCTACTCACTACTGCTCTGCTGTCACCTCTAACACTAAGCTGCTGCATACTATCAGTAGAGGATCTCACATTCAAAGTACCTCAAAGAAATGGTGTGTGGAGGCGTGTGGTGGACAGAAAAGGCTGAAAGCAGTGGGCCACCCCAGTAGCTTACCTGGTAGATCGCGGATTTCTCATTGAGCCCGAGTCCTTTTCTGCAGAGCCTTGGGTTTGAATGTAGGGTGGGCCCTTTGCTGCATGTCATTCTTTCTTTCTCTTTCATGCCTCTGCTCTCTATCTCGACTACATCTACCAAATAAAGAAGAAATGCCAAAAAAATAAACATGAGTGGAATATATCTGCCATCTTTTTGTTGTATGTGTGGGTGTGCCTGTGTGTGTGTGTGTGTGTGTGTGTGTGTGTGTGTGTGTGTAGGTGTGTGTGTGTGTGTTTGCCGATATGCTTAGAGAAAAGTTTGGGAAAGGCAAAGTAGGCTGACAGAACATCTAAGGAGCGTCTCTACAAAGAGGCAGTCCCTTTGTTCCCAGGGTTCTCATGTAGTGCTAGATATGAATTATGTAATTTCATAATGGGTGACCTTCTGTGCAGCTTGAAAGGCAGTGAAAATTCTATTCCTAAGCAATAGAGAGCCAGATCGATGCACACAGGCTTACACAACACCATGCACTTCTTTTTAAACGAAGGACAGTCAAAGATGTGACGATGCAAAAGATGGAATCATACTTTCAAATAAACATGTCACAAAGAAAACTTGAGCTGAGGCATATTTTATCACAGAATACACAAATAGCAGCCAGATTATTACACGCTTTATGGATGTGATACTCTGTTAGTAATTCACGAACACGGTACACATACAGATGGCGAGATCCTCCACAAATACAGCTGTGCAAATATTGATTTTTTTTCTGTTGTCTTTTAGATTCGGAGTGGCAAACTAATGATCACCAACACTAGGAAGAGTGATGCAGGGAAATACATCTGCGTTGGAACCAACATGGTGGGAGAGAGGGAGAGTGAGATTGCCGAACTCACGGTGCTTGGTAAAATATGCAGCTTTTTGATTGCATTTCACAATGTTGCAGTACTTCACTTAGTCTAAGTACTTCCAGTTCTCAGTGCCTTGCCAGTCCACTGTATAAGGGTTTTTTCACTGGGGTATAATAACCCATTAATTATTTTGATTATGCAGCTCTACCACCCAGTCTACCAGCTTTAGCAAATTTCCCCGCTGAACATGCACTGAACATCTAACAGTGCTACATCTAATGTTATAACCTTTCAATATAAGAGCTCCCTATGGTACTGTGCTTCTTCTACTGCCGCCTCCTGCTTCTAGCCTCTATTCTCAATCCCCCACTTATTTTCCCAACACTTTCCATTAGAGTAGAGCTCTTATCTGTACCACATCGTTAGATGGCCTTGGTTCAGGTTGCAAAAATACAATGTAGTGGCTCAAAGAGCCTGTCAAATAAATGTGGAAAATCCCGCTGAATGCAGAAGCATATTAACATATGCTGTTTTCCGGTCTGTACCAAAATAAATGGCTTATGGAGATAAATATATGATTATCTATAGAATTTCTTTATGTTTCACAGTCATGTCAAACCTGATTTTATTGTATTTTTTTCATCCCAGCAAATAATAATTTATCCTTATTTGGGTGAACGGTTGAACCACTGAAAAATAAAGTGCTGATTATAAAAGTTTGTTCAAAACTCAAATGTACCTCAAATGATTTGAAAAAGTCATTAATGTGAAGGACTTTTTCAGCTTGTTCAGAGGGGTTAAAATCAGATGACTTTGGAAGAAAGTTCATGACAGCCAGCATTTCATGGTCTTCTACTACAATAGGCCTTGAGAAGCCATAACATGCATTAGATCCCATTATTCTGCTGTAATATGAATCGCACTGCACAAGCATTTGATCTTTTCCCCAGTGTTTTGTAGACAGCTACTCATTCTCTGTGACTGCCATGAAACAGAACATTTCACAGAACTTTTGCTGGTTGTAGTCCTGCTTTCTGTATCTCAGACAAGTTGCTTTCCATTTTTTAACTTTTGCAAAACTTAATGTATTGATGTTCTGTTGGTGTGCATAGTCCTCAGTCCAGCCATGATATGATGCAGAGGAAGCTCCTCTTTGGTTAGAATAACAATCTGACTTCTGACTTCTTCAGCTGTTCGAACACGCTGTTTCCCACACAGGGTACTCAGTAATAAACTCTCAGCCATATTTATAACAGGCGAACAATTGCAGCGAGTTGATTTACTTGAGCGAGCCTTTGATGAGTAGATTAAATCAGTCTGAGTGTCGTCTGATCCCTGCTTCAAAGGATTTGATATGACACAAGACTTCTTTCCATTTTTATCAGCTTTTCAATGCAATCTTATACTTTCTGAGCCCACTGTAGGTGGCACGCACAAACACAATAAATTTGATCCTGTAATGATGTTTGTCCCTCTTACTGCTGTGCTGCCCTATAGAGCGTCCGACCTTTGTGAAACGACCCAGCAGTGTAGTGGTGCTGGCAGAAGAGAGTGTGGAGTTCAGCTGTGTTGTCCAAGGAGACCCTGTTCCCACTGTCCGCTGGAGGAGAGATGATTCTGACCTGCCTAAGGGCAGGTAACACACAAAAACCCTCTACATTCAGTAACTGACCATGCAAACATGGTGTTTCCACTTGTTCTTTCATCTCTTGGGCATGTGTGTGTGTGTGCATGTCTGTCCTGCCGGCAGATTTGAAATCCTAGAGGACCATACCTTGATTGTTCGCCAAGTGACCTCTGCAGACGAAGGCTCTTATACATGTGTGGTGGAGAACATGGTTGGGAAGTCTGAAGCGTCTGCCACGCTCACTGTACATGGTCAGTACAACCCAGCCTTCACACTTAATGCTCTACAATCAAAGCACCTTCTTCTCATGTATATGCAGTCCACATATTTTTTTTACAAGGCCTCAGGTTTCATTTTAATGGATGAGAAGTGTTTGCCTAAGAGTTGTTCCTAACAGGAGACCTAATCCTGTGTCATAGTGTCACAAATTTACCAAGAAATGACTTTTACATTGCCTGGGCGTTCAGCATGACCACGCTTTCGTCATTGTGCCTTCTTGTACCAAAGAAGTGTTTTCTAGTGTGCGTTTGTCTTAAGGCCTGAGGGTCATATAACAACAGCTAAGAAGACATAATAAAAGTTTGTTTGTGCAAACTAAAATGAGCATCAGAAGAAAATGTACGTGACTACAGGAGCTAAATTAATTTGGCCTAAGCTGTAATGCCACAATGACACCCTTAAGTTCTTAAATCAGCGACAGGAAATAGGCAGTGAGATATCTCTCATGGTTGCACATGCAAACCAGTACGCATAAATATACACATACAGAGAAGCAGTTGGTGACATATACTGCAAAGACAGTAGGACTTAATTAAAGATGAGCTGGTTACATGCTGAGGACTGACATGGTTCCAATTACATTGTCTTCCTCCTCCTCCAAAAACCTGAGAAAATGAGCATCGGGGGGGCATAGCTAAATTTGGCAGACAATAGAAAAGACCAGGAATACAGCATTTGATGTTGTATTACTAGATTAAACAGATAGTTATCTTAGTGAATGCATGTTTCATATTAAAAAAGAAGAAAAAAAAAGCCTAACCTCTGTATAGCTCAAATCATAGTCACAGCCCTAACCACAGAATCGTTTTTACTGACCTAGAACATTTGGTTGATATTAAACAATTGCCATTATAAACAGTTGTAGTAAGCCAAGGAGCTTAGTCATAATAATTTTGCACAAGTTCCAAGTATGACATTGTTCTGGACTTACTAAATTAATATGTATTTATTCTGCCTGTATTACCTCTCTCTACTTTTCTCTCTCTCTCGCTCAACTCTAGAGATGTGGATAGATATGGCTATTTATAGAGAGGGTGCTTAAGCCACGCTTTACCACAGTCTCCACAGCAGTGTAGCACTGTAGTTCCAAAAGCAGCTGGTTAGCAAGCAATTCATTGCACTATAAATCTAGCTTTGACATCTTAAGATTTCCAGTTTTTCCCATCTACAAATGCATGTTTGTTAGTGTGGAAATTTTACAGCTGAGGTCCCAGTAGCTCCTACTTTTCCCCTCTATCCAGACACAATGCTTCATCCGCATCTCACCCTTTATGAGTTTTATGTCCTCATTAACCAATTGTACTTCTGTTAAACTATGCCTCTAGGCTGGCTGGCTCTGACTCAAACCGGCAATTACATGTGTTTTTCACACGTCACAGCCAATAAGTCTGCTGCACGTAACTGGGGATAGACAGCCTGCTTTATTCTTTAACAACTGTGCTTTTCTTCCATTTCTTTAAGGAGACGTTGTGGGGGGGTAACCTGTGTCACTTAGCTGTGCTCATTGAGAACACTAATTATATTTTAAAAAATGGTCAATACATCATACATCACACTTCATAAAAATAGAAGAGAAATAACAGTTTTGAAATGCTACTAACCACAATGATGAAGAATAACTGGAAGGATTACTGAATTGGCCTAGTGTGCACAGTGCAGGGTACCGAAGGGGCCAATGAGTTCCTAAGTGAGATCTTTTCATTTAAAGTGACCAACAATGAAATCAGTAAAAGATATTAAACAACTAGCTTTCACACATGCACTTCAGCTTTTCTGCATATTAGCGCAAATGTCAGAAACAGTCCAATCAGACATTAAATAGTCCTCAACCTATCATGTGTCCATATGATGTCCACTATTGCATTATTTTGCAGTGTGAAAATAGCTTGTATTACAGTCTGGTGAAATCACAGCAAGCAAGGTGTTCTTCTGTCTGCACGCTCTACCCACACAGCATCATCACATAAAGCAGACAGAGCATTTCCTAAAGTAAAGCAGGTCGTCTCTTATAGGGCACTAACAGGGAGAAAGTGTAACTTTGGACACCTGATGTGAACTAGAGAGAAACTAAATGATTGCAAGCTCATGAACAGCCACAGAAATACACAAACCAGCCATGGAGAGACAGAGAGAGGAAGGGAAAGAGATAGAGAACAACCACAAGGTGAAGCAGAATAATAACAAAGCATCTCTTTGACAGTTTATTTTGGATGTCTTGCATATCTGACCAAGTGCCTACAGTTTCATAACCCTTACATGAACTGTAGGAAAAAAAAATATTTTAAAACTGTCCCTGCATCATTGCAATTGTGTGTGCATTGTGTGTATTCACCCTGATTATTCATTGCACTGCTTTTTTGTGTGTCTTTTTTCCTTGTAGTCAATACTGGTAAGTTGTCGTCCATCCCTCATCCACCATCAGACAGCAACAAGAACTCATGAGTCCCTGTCACTGTCCTATCTTCACTGTAATTCCATCCACCACTACAGTATGTAATTCATGTTATGTGTGGGTAAATGAATAAAATATGTAAAGCTTTTCTCACACACACACTAATGTTATAATGCTGAGAATGATACAAATGTGTAATGCTGACAGGTAATTAGGACCTCTCTTCTTCTGCAGTGCCCCCGGCTTTTGCCATTCGCCCCAGGAACCAGGTGGTGGCAGTGGGCAGGACGGTCACCTTCCAATGTGAGGCTACTGGCAACCCACAGCCTGCTATTTTCTGGCAGAGGGAGGGCAGTGAGGTGAGACTGACCCTTAGTCTGTCATCACACTACTAAATCACTGCACAGTGTAAATAAAGAAAATGAATGGCTATCTAACTCTGATCTTCATCTCCCCTCTAGAGTCTTCTCTTCTCCTACCAGCCACCGCAGCCCTTTAGCCGGCTGTCCGTCTCCCAGATGGGCAGTTTGACCATTACCAATGTTCAACGTACTGATGGCGGCTTTTATAGCTGCCAGGCTCTTAACATCGCTGGCAGCGTTATTACCAAAGCGCTGCTGGAGGTTACAGACTGTGAGTAAAAGGAAGTGGAGATGGAGGGCAGAGGAGGGGACTTTTATGTAGCTCTTTTGAAGTTTCATTCTTTTGTCTTTTGGCTAAGTGGACTACTTTGTGGCAGCAGTCTTGTTTTGTTGAGCAGGTAAATTAAACTACAGTTTTATTTTGGCTGCAGACGGCAGTAATATGGGTGTGGTGGTTTGCCTTGGCTTCTGTCAGGAGAGGGATTTTATGAGATATTGTTCACATGTTGGGCTCAGAATAGTTGGTTTCTGCGGTGACTGTCTATAAAGAGTGTCTGTACTTACAGCGCTGTGCAAAAGTTTTGAGCCAGTCCTCAGTTCTTTATATTTACTTCCAAGGGGCCAGAATTTCTTATAATTTTTTAAAGTGGTTTTGAGGAGTACCTCTGCAGTAGTTGTAGTAGCAGTAGTTTTTTCTTTTTTGACTTTGGCTGCTTTTCCACAGTAGTTTTATATTTTCAGATTAACGCTTATTTGGTTATTTTTATTTATTTGTTGTTAACTCAAGCAACAGTATCTGTAAGTCAGATCCTTTCACAATGGGGGGAAAATCCAGCAAAGACCTGACACTGGACCTAAAAGATGCATCTAGCTCTTCAGCGGATCTGTCTACTTTTGGATGAAGCCTCACCAGAAATGATCTCAGTGGAATGGTAGCTGTCAACAAGCCGTTCTTAAGGAAAGGAAACAGGGAGAAGAGGCTGAGATATGCCAAATTACACGAGAACCATACTAAAAATCAGAGGCAACAGATGCAATGATGAATCCAAATTTGAAGGAGGTGCTCAGGAGAGGTACAACAGGAAGCGCTTACAGCCATCTGTAAAACATGGTGGAGGCTCTGTCGCGGTTTAAGTATCCTGTCAAAATGGATGTACTTATGCAGAATATGTGCCATCAGATTTTGATCCACCATGCAAAACCATATGGACAGTGTCTGATTGGCAGCAGCTTCATTTTTCAGCAAGACAATGATACCAAACACACTGCCAATGCAAACAAAAGCATACCTGGATAGAAGTACTTGGGATTGTCTTGGCAATGAACAAAACAAAAGGCAGGCAGTATCCAAATAAGAGCTTTTTCTCATCCAAAGAAAAAGAGCTCATAGATCCTAACAGTCATCGTAAGATGTGTTAAATTGTAAGGTAAAGACTCTACTTAAAGACATTACAAGAAAGCTTGCCTAAGAGAGTTCAGGCTGTGTTAAAGACTAAAGGTACTCATGTCAAATATTTTAGCTCATTAGAATTGTACAAACTGTACAAACTGTTTGTTCCATGTACGTTTGCACGTTTCAATAAATTGCTTCATGTGTTTCCGGTTTTCCCAGCAACATATAAAGAAATGTTTTTTGACTCAAGACTTTTGCACAACACTATATAAATCTTCTCTTAAAGAAACATTTCCTAACCTGCAATGGTGCAGTAAATAGTCTAAATAAAGATGGCTGCACTGATCATCATTAATCATTAGTTTGCCTTATCACAACACAGCACAGACTGATTTATTGTACTCTGTATTTTGAGTTCAGTATATGTTTTCATAGAAATCTGAGGGACTCTCATCCAAACTGTACATGATGAAATAACTATGCTGATTGCTTTAAAAAGCAATTTGAATGTGCTCGGAGGCCTACAAAAGTAATTGCAGACACAAGTAATTGTGCACCTGTGTGGTGATGAATAACTACTCATACGTCTGTGTGAGTTCTATGTACGTAAATACATTAAAGAAAATAATTGCTTCAGTTTTGAACAGACTGGTAATGCATCTACAAATTGAGTTGATCAGTGCAGCTCTGTCAGTTGTCGTGGACAGTCTGCTGCCCATACCGATAATGTGTCCTGCAGCCACCTCGGTATGAAAGTGAGAGTCTATTCAGTAAAAAGGAGGTGGGCTGTTCATGGGTGTTTTTAGCATTTTTTCCAGCAGTCTGCACAGCTCTACACTCTCACTTGCACATTTTTTTCTCTCCACTCTCCCCTCCCCTAAATTCTATCCATCCTTCCACACTCCTCTCATCCCCATTTAGAGTAGTGCATTTGTATGGTAATAACTGGTTCACATTACCTCTGGCAGTTTTCAAGGCACGCTTCCATCACCTTTTTTGGAGTTTTTATTTTTTTATTTTTTATCTAGAGCCCCTGCCCCATCCAGGGTTTTTTTTAAAATGTAAGAGAGCGAGAGAGTCTGTTATCTAAGTTAGACTGTTATTAGTTGGGCTTTGCCGACATGATTGGATCCGGCTCCAGCAGTACCTACAACCCAATGAACGATTAGTTGCTCTCCGCTGGAGGGGAAAAGTTGATTTCTTTTTCCTCCACTGCCTGCGCAGCCACCTAAGCTTATTGTTCTCCCTCTTTACCAATTTACCTCTCAATATCTTCCACATCTTATCTGTCTTTTGTTTTGGTTTTTTTCCCAGGCCTTCATTTTCTCAACTATTCTCAGTTCTTATTTTTATTTTTCTCTCTCTCTTTATAACTTTAACATTTTATGAAAATGAATTTCTAATCTCAAATTCTGTAATATACCACTGGCAATGACACTGTTGTAGAGAGGAAAATGCAGAAAAGGGTTGGAGGGGGAAAAATGCCAGCTAAGATCTCACTTGTCCCCTAGCCACTGCCCATATATATATATATATATATTTATAATTTACTATCAAGACACTGTTCACATATATTGATGTGTTATAAAAAACTGTAAAACTGAACATGCATTAAATATAGCAATTTAATTCTTTAAACAAATTCCTAGACGGTTTTTTCACCAAATTATTTGCATGTGTTTATTCATTCTCACAAGTTGCAAGCAAAATATTTGTATGTATTTATTTTGTTGTATTTTATTGCCATTCTTTTTTTTTAAACCGTGTTACTTCTGTTTTTTCAAAAGTTTTTACATCACATGCTGTTTTGACACTGACAGCACTGTGTATTCCCAATGAGACATGTCTATAATTAATACATGTCATTTTGTGGTTTAGTCATTCACTTTTCCATTTTTCCTTCCTAGCTGGGTCAGACCACCCTCCTCCTGTCATTAGACAGGGTCCAGTCAATCAGACTGTTTCTGTAGACAGCACAGTAACCCTGGGTTGCCAAAGTGTTGGCACTCCAACGCCTGCCGTTCACTGGAAGAAAGATGGTGTGGTGGTGTCTCCTGTGGACTCGCGTATGTCGCTAACAGAAACAGGATTGCTGAAGATTCACTATGCTAAGGTAGGAGATTGTAATACAGCACTTACTAAGAACCTGCACTGAGCCAAGGCCACTTGTCAATGTCTGCCTCCTCTGTATCTTCTATCCTTAGCTGGGAGATACAGGTTTCTATACCTGCATTGCTTCTAATTCCAATGGAGAGGCTTCCCGGACAGCGTACTTGCAAGTTGAAGGTAGGCTATTCGCATATACAGAAATTTTTGCCAAAGTCCTGCTGGGTTAACTTTTGCATGATTTTGTTGCTGTCTCACTGGCAGAGTTTGGAGTTGTTGTCCAGTCTGGTCATCCCACAGACCCTAGCTTGATTCCCAGTGCTCCATCTAAACCTGAGGTGACTGACATCAGCCGTACCTCTGTCACTCTATCATGGAAATCTGGCCCCAGTGGCGTTGCACCACCCACCTCTTACCTGATTGAGGCATTCAGGTTAGAGATTTGCAGGGTCAAACATGTTTTAACGAAGTCATTCTGTTTAACATGGATCAAGCTTGACAAAATATTCCCTGTGTTTGTGTGCTGTCATTTTTGGCCACTCTCTGCAGTTACACATTAGGCAGCAGATGGGTGACCCTGGCAGAGCATGTGAAGGCGCAGACCTTTGTCCTGAGAAACCTGAAGCCTGGAACTGTATACCTCTTTCTGGTCAGAGCAGTGAATTCTTATGGCCTGAGTGACCCCAGTCCAATCTCTGACTCCATCAGAACACAGGGTCAGTGTGGATTTTCCATTAGTTTTTAAGCTTTTAAATGCCAGCTTAGCCACAAACACACTGAAATTTTATGCTCCTGTCCTTTTGGTACACACAGACAGCACTGCCACTATGCAGGGAGTGGATCATCGTCACATCCAGAGAGAACTGGCAGATGTTGTTATCCACCTGCGCACGCCAACTGTCCTTTCGTCTTCCGCTGTCAGAGTGCAGTGGACGGTAAGCGAACCGACTGGCTTGTAGTTAATGTAACTACAGGAAAAAAATGCACTTTTTTTTTTTTTTTTACATGTGGACAGATTTAACAAATGATATGAAAACCAAGGGGTCAGGATTTTAAAATAAAGATTATTGGTGCTGGCAAAACTTTTATTTTAGGGATTCTTGACTGTGAATCTAGACTGCCCAGTTTCCCAGCATTTATTAGCAGAGAATAAAGCACAGCACGGAGATGCAAATTTATTGGTCTGCTACACTGCCAATTTGTTCCAAGCACATAAGAATGTCTGTTGCATTTTTTCTGTGTGGATGCCTCCACAAAAATCTTAAAGCATCCCATTTCGTAATACTGTGGTTCAAATGGAAAGTGCTGAGTCCTATGCTGGCTTAATTTTAACCAGAACCTTACTGAATGGAAACCATAAATGACTTCATGTTGAGATTTACAGTGAGAATTCACAGATGATAAAATGATAAAATGCATCACCCTAAAGGAAAATTGAATTAACTGAGTTTTAACAGATCTGTTAAAACTGGTAGATGTTTATCTCACATGCGAATATTATTGTGAGCCTTTGAATTGAATTTGTTTAGTTTCCGGTGTTCAAAAAGAGTCTCGTTGTCATGTGGTCTGACATCTAAACAGCGTGTTTTTATCTCTGTTAGGTTGAGCAGCAGTCCCCGTACATCCAGGGTTACAAGGTTCTCTACAGGGCGTCTGCTGAGCATGGCCAACCAGACGGGCAGTGGATTGTCCAGGAGTTACGTGCTCCACTTGAGGACGGGGTGGTGATCAGTCAGCTCAAGAAGGGATCCATCTACGAGTTCAAAGTGCGTCCCTTCTTTGACGAGTTCCAGGGAACTGAAAGTGAGGTGAAGGTGGTCAGGACACTGGAAGAAGGTGAAGTTTTGTCTTAGACTATCTATAAATGCCAAAGAGACAGTGATTTTTCATATCATTGTACATGATCATCATACAATATCAGAGACTCTGTTAATGTCTCCATTATTAACTGTGTGCTTCTTTGTCTTAGCCCCGAGTAGAGCACCCCAGGGAGTCACGGTCACAACGACTGAGGCCAATGGCACTGCCATCCTCGTTTCCTGGAAACCTCCTCCAAATGCAGAAGAGGCTGGACTCATTCAGGAATACAAGGTTATTAAAAAAACAAAAAAAAAAACAAAGAAAGCTATCGCTCACTCACTCCTGTACTTGTCCTTCTGAGTCTGTGTATTGCACCTAAAATGTAAATTGTAACTCTGTAAGACTGAAGGTGCCTCTTGTGTTGCTCAGTGTGTCCCTCGGGCAATCACTGCCCTCTCATCTTCTCCTCACCTTCTTCTCGACAGATCTGGTGCCTGGGTAATGAGAGTCGCTACCATGTAAACCAGTCAGTGGATGGCTCCACCTTCTCCGTGCTCATTTCCAGTCTGGCACCGGGGATTCGCTACAGTGTGGTGGTTGCAGCTAGCAATGGTGCTGGACCTGGAGTACAGAGTGACGTTGCTTTCTTCCAGTTAGGTAAATGTTCTGCCAAAATGCAGTGTTAAAATTAGAAAGCCACAGCTCTGAACACAGCAACAGAATGTTTTAGAGAAAACCTCCAAATGCAGTTGATCAGAGCCTCCTTTGTGTGTTCAGTGAAAAATCTGAATGGAGCATAATGCTGTTCTTAATCTGTTCATGGTTAGATTCACATTTTTTATGTTTAAGCAATGCCTTTCTCTCTTTGGGCCCATTAACATTTTTTTTTTAACATACTGAAGGGTTCAGTTATACTTTCTGCATTTTCTGTACATATGTATGTGTGGCAATATATGTTTGAACCTTCTCCTTTTGTTTTTACTGCTCAGACTCTGCAGGCCAGATGATGGATATCAGCGAGGAAAGAGACACATTGTCTCAGATCTCAGATGTGGTGAAGCAGCCCGCATTTATCGCTGGCATTGGCGCCACCTGCTGGTTGGTTCTTATGATTTTCAGCGTGTGGCTGTACCGTCACCGCAAGAAAAGAAGCGGCCTCAGCAGCACATACACTGGCATCCGCAAGGGTGTGTGCCTTTTTCCTATGTCCTTACTGTACAGTGGTAGATGTAAATATAAATGTTCACATCTATATGGGCCAAATGTGCCAACATTTGAAGACTGTTAGGACTGTAGAAGGGATCAAGCCATGACATGTTGCCACCACACTGATCATCAATTGTCATTTCAGTGATATTAAGGAATATTTTCTGTGGCTGATAAACAGATCACATCAAATGGTGAAAAACAGTCCAGTCTAATCTTTCTTTGACACAAAGACTTCAGAAACAAATTTGCATTTGCAGCTATGCAGACATTCAAAGGCTGACCTTTAATTGCTTATTTGTAGAGTGCCATTTCCTCAACATAGCACAGTTCTTGGAGCCACAGGCCTGTCAAACTGCCATTACCATGTGTGCTACAATATTGCTGTTATTTCTTCCCTGTCTCCTGGGTCGCCTATCACCCTTATTAACCTTCTCCTGGGCACTTGTGTCGGAGGCAGCACTAACACAGGTGGCATGTGGTTATTAAAATACTTGTACACCTAAACTTTTACATGAGGAGATGCCCATCACACAGCAGAGGTTGCATACAAAGGTCTGCAATGCTATAACTTACTATGGTAGTATCTAATAATTTAGATACTAAAGTAACTAAGTTACAAAAAAGTAAAACTGATTTTTCTTGTTTGTTCCTTCAGTTCCATCATTCACCTTTACACCTACAGGTATGTACTATGTGCTTTAGCTGCTAATACATGTTAGATTTTATGTGGCAAATGATTGGATATGTTTATTCATATAAACATCCCAACCATCTGTACTTAATTGCAATCTAAAAGTGGAAACAGTTTGACATTTGACAGAACAATAAAGAGAAATATATGTTGTATGGACACATAGCAACAATGTACTTGTCCCATTGGACCAAATGCATTGGCTCAGGTTAGGTTCATTTGTTTAACATTTTTAAAATATTAATCTTGTATAAGATATTTTACTGGTGGAGAAACTGAACAAGTGTTACTAAATCATTTGTGAAGTTGTGTTGTGCTGAGATGTGTAAAGGAACAGACAATTATTTGTGTTGTCTTCATGCAAATTAAACCAGACAGTCAAACTATACACCCCATGGATAGAAGCATGTAGACTTTTTGCTTTAATTTTTCTTTTTCTTTTTTTGCTTAGACTTCTTTCATGTTTTTTTCTGCCTTTAGCGCTTCATCTTTTTGACAGCTCATCAAGGCTGAATGTTTTCCTCTTTCTCTTTGCAGTTGCATATCAAAGAGGAGAATCAGTATGCAGTGCTGGCAGGTGAGGTATTTTTGTCCCTTTGTGTTGAATAAAAATTAATAAAAGAAATGCACTTGCACAGTGGAACCACTAGGGGGAGGTGTCTTCTTGCTTTAAATGTGCTGTAAGGCATCCAGTCCATGCTCACTCATTACTCATTTATGAAGGTGGCAGGTTGTGATTGACGTTTCTGTGATCCTCCTTGTTGCAGACCTGGCCTTCTCAGCATGGGTGAACCCCTAAACCAGCTGTGGCTGCCAGACAGTTGGCCAAATGCATGTGCCAATCATAAGGACTGTAGCATCAACTGCTGCAATAATGGCAATGGCACTAGTGACAGTAACATGACAACATACAGCCGACCAGGTGAGTGCAGTCTCACAGACTCACACTTAATTTGGCTCTGTTAGAAGCTTAGATACATATTGCTCAAGTAATAAAAATCATACACCTTGTAGCTGTGCTAAAATTTGTGTTCTTGCATGCTCATGTGCTGCTTTGTTTCACGTACTCAGCCGACTGCATAGCCAACTATGGAAACCACCCAGAAAACAAACAGGAGGGACAGCTTGGGTCTGAGACAGCCATATACAGTGATGTGAATCTCTCCAACAAACTCAATGAGATTAAAACATTCAACAACTCCAACTTGTGCTATGCAAGTCCAGGAGGGGATTCAACAGCCACATATGAGCCTATTCCATATGCCACCACACAGCTCATTCAGGCCAGCATTAAGAATAAGGCAGCCTCTGGCGGCTCAATAGCAGAGCCTCTGGATATACCCTGCTGGAAGCAGCCCCCCAATTTGCCTCCAATACCAAAGGAGATGGCAGCACAGATGCAATACAACTTGACTGAACAAAAAAGTAATGGTAGGGAAGACCAACTTGATATGTTTTACACTATTTTTATAAAAAAAAAAAGAAAGAAAGAAATATAGGTACATTTTTTCCTGCTGCTTTGTCTTCAGATCATTTGCAAGGAGGAGAAGGAATGATTCATCCTAAAGCTATCCCCTACAACCAGACCCGAGATCACAGCACAGGTGGCTCACACCACAGTTCAGACAGAGGCAGCAACAGCACCTCAGGTGAGGCCAACAACTAGTCTGTACTGTTTAATATTAATGAGGCAAACTGCAGGACTTTGTTTATCTTGATGTTTATTTTTCATTTCTCAGGGAGTCAAAATCAAAAGAAGGGAATACGGGTCCCAAAGATCCCAAAACATAATGCAGTAACCTGGGGAGAAGCCCTATCTCCTCCTCATGCTAATGCCTGGGACTGTGATGAATATAGCCTTCCCATGGAAAGAAGGTAGGAGGAAAAGATACTTGTATTTCTACACAGCACATGCTGATAGACAGATTAGCATATCACCTTCAGTTGCCAAAAGCAATATAGAAGCAATTAGAAGTTTACATACACTCATCATAGGCATGAATGCAATGGTAATTTGGGGATTTTAACAATATCTTTCTTTTAACTGTTCTTTTTCCAAGGTGGAAGTACATCATACATCTTTAACGACTAAAGAAAACAAGAATTAGCTTTACAAATTTAAATTCATTTTGGGTTTTTCTGTAATCCACACAAGGACAAGAGTATATTTACAGGGTCAGATTTATACATACATCCAAATTAATATTTGGTTAAATGTCCCTTAGCAATTTGCCCTCAGCCAGATGATTTTGAAAAACCACCAACAAGCTTTTTGCATCATTCTAGATGGATATTTGACCACTCTTTTTGACCATTCTCTTTCAAAGAATTGGTAGAGTTCATTTAAATTGATAGGCTTCCTGATCAGGCCCAGCTTTTAAGCATAGTCGAGGTTGGGGCTTTGGAAAAACCATTCCAGAAGTTTAATTATAACCTACTTTATCCACTCCAAAACCAGTTTTAAAGTGTATTTGGGATCATTGTCGTGTTGGAACACCCAACTTTGCCCAAGTTCAAGTCATCTATCTGTTGAGTTGAGGTAAAGCTGAAAAATATAGAGGTAGTCCTCTTTCGTCATTATTCCATTCACTTTGTGCAATGTACTACTACCACTGGGTTCAAAACAGCCCTTGAGCATGACGTCACCACCACCATGCTGTGCAGCTTGTACAGTGTTCTTAGGTTTGAAAGCCTCACCTTTATTTCTCCAAACATAACTCTTGTTCTTGTTGGCAAATAACTCAATCTATGTCTCATCTGACTATAAAACATTTCTCCACAAGCCATATGGCTTTTCCAAGTTCACAACTATAAAGTTCAGCCAAGCTTAAATGTGCTGATTCTGGAGTGGGTGTTTTTTTCTCAGACCATTTGTGGGCAGTGATGCTGGTGTTCCAGTAGTTTCCTGTTCATAGCAAGCTTGAGCCTTGGTGGTTCCTGTATTCTTCCTAACATCCTAACCTATTTACTCACATCTTAGTGTGAGAGTTTGACCCTTCTTCCAGACCCTTGGCAAAGTGGTGACACATCGAATAACTAGTACTTACATACAGTTGTTTAAACTGATAATCTGGAAATCTGCTGTTTATTAGAAATGGTTCCAAGGTCCAACTTGAACTCAACAGTTCTCTCCTTCTTAGATCTTCACTAAAGTCCTTTGACTTTCCCATTGTTCTAAATACTGGTCAATCCAATGAGTGCTCTCAGACAAATTGTTTATAATACGGCAAAGAGAAACTATGGGTTGAAGTCAACAAGATCACTAACAAAAAGTTAGTACGCCTGGGCTAGTTAAAAGACATTCTAAAACCTTTAGCACAGTTTATTAAATGCGTAAATGTATACATTTCAAAATTTTGTCCCCTGTGGATAAGGCCCAGTGTGGATTAGATTAGAAAAAAATCCAAAATATATTCAAATTTGTGCAAAAAAAAAATCTTGTTTTTTTGTTTTAAAACGTAAAAAAATGTATGTTACACACATATGCCCTTGGAAAAGAACACCTTAAAGAAATCATTAAAAAGCCCCAAATTGAGTGGTGAGTGGATGTAAACGTCTGACCACAGCCTTACATAAAGTAGTGCATTTCAAACTGCTAGAAAACATGCACTTTGTGCAAAAATATTATTACTTTTAGTTATTCTTCACTGATCCCCCACCCCCTGGCCCAGGAAAATAAACAAAGAACAAAAAAACAAGGTAAAAATAATATGTCGAAATGTGTAAAACTACAACTGTAGCATGGTATGATGCTCATTAGGCAACTGTAGCTCATCAGGTTATACTGACTGATAAAAAATATAATGATACAGTTATTATAAGCATACATCTCTAATTGGAGATATGCTGAGAACATCCTTAAACCGGTTGTCAAAACACGGTCTCATTGTAATAGCCAAACCAATTACAATATTCACATTTATGGCATTGTCTGACAGTCAGTTTACTATTAGAGCAGGATTATATAACTGGAATTACTTTATGAAATGTTTAATGAAAAAAAGTTGCCATGCATTTTGCAAACCACTGGTTTGCTCAAGGACCTTAAGGCACCCATAGCTGCTGTGGATAATTTAATCTGTCACAATTGGGCAATTAAATTGTGCTTTTAGTTCACTTCTGTATGTTCTGTATTTTTCTTTGATAGAATGTGTTGATGGTGCACTGAGGGTTTTGCATTAATATCTAATGAATTGTGACTAATATGTCAGGACTGTGGCAAATGGTTGGACTTCTTTAGCCATTAGATTATGTCAGCTATTCTTTTTTATCAGTTTTAATCCAGAAGAGAGAACTGAAGGCTGTCCAACTCCACCAGTTAGAGGGCCAGTCTCATCCTCTACTGAAGTATCTTATAATCACCCACCTATCACAGCATCACAGGGAGACCTGACTAATGGCCTACACAATCCAGCAGAACATCTCAGGTAACCCATGACTGAATTCAACATGTTTACATTTATTAAAATAAAACTATTGTCATGACAGAATTTGACAGATTTTTAAATTCATTTTACAGTCAACACGTCACAAGCAACCCTCGCCCTCTTTCCCCAACACATACCTACAGCTCAATTCCCCTCTGCATGGATACTGATGGACAGGAAGAGAATGATGAGGATTTGGAGGAGGAAACAGATGCAGAGCTCACTGAAAGTCATTACAGCCACGACCAGAACCACGAGAAGCACAAACACCAGCTGCACCACCAGTCCCCACACAAGCAGCTGCTGCACGGACTGGACCAGACCCCAGCCTCCAGCACTGGAGATCTGGACAGATCAGTCACAGGGTCTATGGTTAACAGCTGGGGCTCAGCATCTGAGGACAACATCTCATCAGGCAGGTCCAGTGTGGTCAGCACTTCAGAAGGATCCTTCTTTACAGATGGAGATTTCAACCAGGCAGTAGCCTCATCGCGGGATATTGTTGGCCTGCGCATGTGCAGATACCCAGAGGAGTCAGGTGAGGAAGCATATGGGGAACTAATACAGTTCAGTCCATAAGTATTTGGATTAAGACACACATACTAGCCATACAGCTGAGGAGGAGTGGCAGCAATCTCTGGCTTATTCAAATGAAAAGTAATCTGGTATATATGTGTATGTGTGTCAACGTGCAATTCATGTGGTTTAATAAAAGTATTTTACTTTTATATGTAGCACCTCATTTTTAGAGGCTCAAAGATAATTAGACAAACTAACAGACAATTAGACAAACTAACATAATTTTATATGAAAGGGTTTTTTTTTTTAAAGTATTTTGATTTAAATCTTTTTGGTTTCACTAGCAAAAAAGAAGTCCCCAAAAAATCCAAGCATCACCCTAACCTGGATGACTGACAACCTCAGACTTCGTTAAAGAGAACGATCATTTGAAATAGCGAAACTGTTCAACTTTTGCAGAAAATGTAGGGCTGTATTACTCACAGAAAGAAGCTGATAGAGGCATTTTGTCATAACTGTCATCATTATTATTATTATTATCATAGAGACAAAAACAAAAGTCAAATAAAGCTCTATATAATTCACTTCCAGTTACAATAATAACTGTAAGTTTACCATATGTAATATGTTAAACTGTGCTATCTATGTCCGCTGGATGATTTAGGGCGGCGGCAGCAGCGACCCAGCAGTCCCATGTCCACAGATAGCAACATGAGTCCTGCAATAACACATAAAAGGCCCAGGCGACATAAACAGAACCAGTCTGCTCCACAGGGTTACCAACCCAAAGACGTCTTCAGTGATGGTAAAGAAAGATCCAAGGATGAGTTTTGCTATTGCATACTGTGTCTCTTAATGATTGCAATATTTAAAATTCTGTGCACTGTTCTTTCCACAGACACTTGTATGCCTCTGGATTTCACCAGCCAGATGTCCCATGGTGACTATAAAGTGAGGGGGGCCACGCTCCCTCGGATGGGCCCTGGGGAGGCCCGGGGTAGACGAGGCAGCACTGGGACTCACAGGGTCAAAGAGGCTACAGTTGAGGAAAGAGAGAGCCAGGAGAAGCACATGATTCCATTAGCAGGAAAAGGAAGCAGCAAAAACCGACAGCACTCTGGTACTATATGGATAATGTTGCTCATTTTGAAACCTAAATTTGGATCCAAATTATAATGGAGATTTTTTTGCATTTTATTATTTTATGTGATCTTTTTTGTCTCTTATAATTTTAGGCCATTGAATGTGTGATAAAGAATAATTAATTGACTGACTCTTTAATTGATTGATTTTCTCTTTTTCAAGAATTTGGGGACATTCTTCTGTACAGTCGTCCCTCTTTCCCATCAGGACAAACTCAGACAGTGCCAAATGATTCTAATTCATCCAAATTTGCATCGTCTGGAGACTCAAGGACTAAACAGGGTGGACAGGTGGCACCTTTGGGACAGGTGGAAGAGGTACATGAAAATGTGTAGCTAACATTTGGCATATATACATATATATATATGTATGTATGTATGTATGTGTGTGTGTGTGTGTGTGTGTGTGTGTGTGTGTGTAGGAAAAACAAAAACAGGAATGAGACTAATGCTGTTTTGTTTCCACAGTTCCTGAAAAGCTAAGAAGCAATGTGAGCTCAACAGGAATATCCTATTGTTGCTTCAGACAAAGGACTACAACCTTAAAAAAGTGGAAAAGACTCCAAAAATACTGCACAATATAAGTTTTTCTTAAAAGTCAGATTTCTCATTAAGTGTTGGAAAAAAAGGAAAAAAGTGCTCTCTTTTTTTAAGTCACTAGACTTTTATTTGATGCACTGTTTATTGTTTGCTTTCTTTTGCTGACCAGACTCCAGGACACTGACCTGTTGGAGGCTGGCTCTAGTAATATAAATGCACATTTGATGGCAGTTGTGAGTGTCTACAAAAGTATTGTCCACAATGACTGCTTGATGCGGTCTAGTATGATCTTTGTTTGTCAGTTGTCTTGTTACTTTGCTATAATTGATATTCAGTCATTACCTGCCATCTTGTAAATTGTTTACTGCCACAGAAGTGCTTCAAATTCAAATTTTATATAACAGTGTTAATGTTTTCTAAGTGATGTATATGTTGTCTTTGTATTATTTGTCCTACTTTGGTTAAAAAAGCACAATCACATAATTTTATTCTAAGTCATTGCTATATGAATTTTCAGTCTGGAGAAAACCCATTTTTTGAGTCTTGCTGATCATTTCATCATGCTGAGAAAAAGATTGTTGATTGTGATTGTGCATTCAGTTGCGTACATTTCAGCTGCTTTCATTCAGATTTGAACTATCTGTTGTGTGTACTGAGAGAATTGCATGCAGATTCACCTGTAGGAGGTTTTACTTAACACCATGACTGCTTTGTCCTCCCACTGGGATGATGAAAGTTTGTTCACGGACTGGTTCCATTTATTGTTTCTCTTCACTGAATTAATTCTATCTACTCCTCTGTTCCCCTGACCCCGGCCAACTTATGGTGTAGAGCTGGACAACATGCCAATTTACCAAAATACAATATGTGACTCTCTTACTGTTGTTAATTCACATATTGTAATTTGAAATACCTGGGCTGCCTGAAACCCCAACCCTGGGCTGTTACAACAGTCAGTGACATCCAACTAAAGGTTTAGCCAACCAAACTGTTATTAGTCCAGAACTAGACTGAAGAAGTCGCTTGGATGAGTGACCAAACATTTCTCCCACTGAAAAAAGTTTCGTCCAGATGAACAGAACTGAACTTTTTAGGAACTAGCAGCCAGTTACCTAAAATGTTAAACCGGTCATATGTAGCCAAACAAATGTTGAAAGTCCATTTAAGTAAGGTCAGGTAAAAATTTACATTTATATGAAAAAAAAATCATATTTAAAAAAACAAACAAAAACAATCATTTTACTGTTTATATGTTCTAGAGTTTAGTCATATTGTCCAGCTCTATTCTGTAAGTTAAATATGGAACAAATATGTCACTTTAACTACTCTTTTCAAATAAATATTGCTGTTCATTAAGCGACAAGAAATAAGGTAGTAGTTCATTTACTAACACAGTAATGACAATATTCATTCCACTTTTCAGTTTTAAAAGAAGACAATCGTTATCACCTCACAAAGAATATATATGGCTAAATCTGGCCACTGTACACACCATGACACGTGTAATTACCCACATTTTTTGTATCTTTTTTGAAAAGTTAACAAACTTTGTCTTTGAAAGAAAAGGGTGAGTATGTTTCTTAATGTGAGATGACAACCCCAATGCTGGAGACAAGGCTAGGATGCAACATGCATACAGACAGTAGCCTTTATTAATGAAATCAAAAGTCCAACCATTAGACAATCTACAAGGTGGAAAAGAATGATGACATTACCCAGTGGAAACAACCAGGGAACGGGACCTTATAAAAGGAAACACAGGACTATACAGACACTGAGAGGGAGCTAATTACACAATGAGACAATGGAATGAGCTGACCGTTGGTAAAAAGAATTTGTGACAGGCAAGGACAATGGAGGGAAATGAACAAAGCAAAGCTCAAACTACACACAACAGAACACTATGTCAACATAAAACGGGAAATTAGGGAAAATATAGAAAATATATAGAACATATAGAACAAACAAAAATACAAGAGAAGACAAGAGGACAGGATGGAAATAAAACAATGATGTGAACTTGTCCTTTTTTCAGCTTTTGTGTGAAAATACAGAAAACACAAAATCCTGAATCCTGTTTCCCCAGTGCTCAAGAAGCTCAGGTTATATGGCATACAGTTATATGACATTGCCCCAATCCCGATTTAGTTTTTTGTATATATTTTACACTTATACATTTCAGATCATCAAACAAATGTTAAAATTATACAGAGATAACACAAGTAAATAAAAAATGCAGTTTTTAAAATGGCTTCATGTCTTAATGAAAAAAGAAGGTACCCCAACTTACCTGGCCATGAGAGAAAAAGTAGTTGCTTAAACCTACTAATTGAAAGTCACATTGCAGGGGAGGAATTTTAGTCCACTCTTCTTTGCAAAATTTGAAGAAAGGGAAGTCAGCCACATCGGAGGTTTTTCAAGTATGAAAGTTTATGCTCATGTTTATGCTCACGAAGTATTGCAATTACATATGAGTCCAACCTTTGAATAACCTTTGAATATAGAAATCTTCATTTGTTTGTTTGGTCATTTTGTTCATGTTTTTAACCATTCAGAAGTGGACTTGTTGATGTGTTTTGAGTCATTCTCCTGTTCTAAAGCCCAAATAGAGTTTCAGAACACAAACTGATTGTTGGACATTCTTCTTCAGGATTTTCTAGTAGACAGCAAAATTCATGGTTCAATCAATTATGGCAAGTTGTCCAGGCCCTGAAGCAGAAAAGCAGCCATGGGGCATCACAACACCAGCAGCATGTTTGACTGTTCATTTTATGAAATGCTGTGTTAGTTTAAAAAAAAGTTTACTGGAAGAGAGATCTTCCCAAAAGTTCAACCTCTGTCTCATCAGTCCACAGATGTTTTCGCAAAAGTCTTTGGGATCACAGCAAGGGCGTAGATTTGGTTTTGGCATTGGTGGGGACGGATGATTCAACCACCAAACCCTTCCATGTTTATTTTTTTTTTCCATTTTATCTTTGCTTCTTGATAAAAAAGGAGAAATATACTTGCCTACATATGCTATTCCACATGCTTTAAAACCATTTAAAATTACAATTCATAGTTTTATATGTGAATTATATAATGTTAAATTACTATTAAACAAATGACTGACTATAAGTATTTTAGACTTTAGTTTACTTCAGGTAAAGGTATCATACCAAAATAAAAATAGCTTCAAATACAGTCATGACAATAAAAGAATATGACTTTAAGGACTTAACAACATTACTTCAGTTATTGTACACCAACATCTCTTATACATTAGTACTAAGGGAACACTGAATGACAATCTGGGATATGGTTTTTCAATTTTGTTGTCCGGGTGGAAAAACGGGAGAAATTCGGGAGAATGGTGGCTCCGGGAGATTTTCGGGAGGGGCACTGAAATTCGGGAGTCTCCCAGAAAAATCGGAAGGGTTGGCATGTATGGTACAGCATAGCCTGTAACGTTATTATGACGGACACATTTTAGGAGTGAACTTGACTTTAAGTGACTAAGTTTCTTTGAAAAATACTTTCTTATATATGTAAGGTGAGGTAAATTAGGAAACACAAGAAGAGAAACTGAGATTGTGTGATGAGATATACATTTTAATTAACATCATATAAACCTTAAGCAACAGAGGAGTAAAACCGTCTGAAATAATAAAAAAATGTAGTATTTCATATGTCAACTCTCCCTGGACTGACACAGTAAGTGGTGTGTCACCCACAAATAATTACTTTAGTGATGATGAGAAATTTATAAACATAGCAGAATAATGACCTTTTCATGTGTGCTGGACAAGCACATGATTATCCTCCAGAGTACATACTGCTTTAAGCCCTTTGCAATCATCACCTGAGATTCTGTAGCTGCCCTTTTGCTTTGCTGAAATGACATTCAGGAGTTTCATGACTGAGCCACAGCAATACTCAAAGCAACCTTTAAACTGTGTAAGAAATTTATTTATGTCATTTTGTTTTAGACCAAGATATTGAACCAGATATTTCAATATGACACCTCACCTTAGAGTTTGATTATCCATTTAAGTACCAAAAATTGTGCAAGTATCTTCAACACCACTCACTTCACCAGAACTTGCAAGCTAAGAATTATCATTTTTCTCACCCTACATTGAAAATCGAACATTAGTCAACTGTTCAACAAATGTTTTAGAGGGATTTCAGTTCTTCAAATATATAGAATGAAACTGGACTCTATCTATCTATCTATCTATCTATCTATCTATCTATCTATCTATCTATCTATCTATCTATCTATATGCTAAAAGTCAGACAAAGGTTCAGTACATTACCTAAATTACATGATCTGTATACTAGTAGTATAGACATTTTCCATAGAATTATGTCTTCATTACTTAGGAATGCTGAATCTATGCTGATTTATTCATAGTGCTACTTCTTGTAGCGACATCAGATGCTAAAATATTTATCTAAAATCTAAAACACAAGATGGTGCCAGAGCCTCTCTAATGTCAGTTTTCATTCGATATATTCAGACTTCCATTTAATATATTCGGATTTTCATTCAATATATTCGAAGTTCATTAATTTCCTGATTTTTGACACACGGTCAACTGATTGCCAAGAGGAGACTAGGAGCCAACATAATCTTAATAATTAAAGCCTTTTTCATTAATTAAACCTTCATCTCTTGCAGTCCATTGCTCCACTCAACCTAGAAACAATTAATCTCTCTGTTTGGCTGTTTACCAACTCTTGCAATTTGGTGTTCAGAATGTACACAGAATGCCAAGGGTAGGGGATGAATGGATGTTCTCTTGACCTTGTAAGTAGGGCTGCACATTGCACTGAAGTGCCTGCTTCATCCTGCTCTTGCTTTAACACAACACAGCTGAAACATTTTGTGCAAAAAGCGCAATGTAAAGACTTTGGTGGGTTTTAATCTACAGTCACCATCATCCAAGTTTTATTTTACAAGTGCCCTGAAAAGTTATCTATCATTCAGTTAGAGAACTTGTTGGACAACACCCTTGACTCAAATTACATAATCTCTGTCATAATAACATGAACCATTTACTTGTGGCTACAATTTACAGCACTCTACACATTCACTTGCTACATGACAAAAGAAAAAGACACAAAATTTGCAAGAAATCCATACTGACACATTGTGGAGTTAGCTCAAAATGTTCCTCTACAAAATGTACCTCAGTTTGCATTACAATCTGCTCCTTAATACAAGCTGAACTCTACTGACCCCATTAGACTTCTTTCAGTTAAGTGGCACAAATAGCCATTCAGTTGAGTAGCATTCTTGGAAACCTTTATGCATTGCAATATGCCATAAACAAAGTTATAGAAATTGATTTTGCACAGGACACAATAAGAAGCAGGCAACTAAATGCATGGAAGAATAACAGAACATATTCAGCTTTCTGAGACGAGAAAAGCATGTTTGAAAACAGTGCAAATATTGTGCTTTTACCTTTCGTGAAATGGTTTGATTTTCAAGGTTTAATCAACCACTTCATGTGTAAATAAAACCTTCCTTCAATAAAACCATGGGACGATATTATGTGTCCAATATGTACATAAAGGTTGGCTACATTTACAGTTGGATTTCTTGAAAAGCTTGAGCAATATGACAAGTAAAACTAGTCAGAAGGTAATGTCCATCCCAATTCTCCTATAATAGCGTTTAAAAAAATCTGAACTAAACTTAGTCATAGATAGTATTAAACACAGTCAAAAAAAGCCAGTGGAGTACCTCAACCTGCATTCTATCCAAAAGACACCAGATAGCAATTGCTTGTAGTTGCAAAAAGACATAGAAGTTTATGGAAAAATGTATTTCATACATTATCTCTGTAAACACTTTCCTGGTGAATTTATGGTATCACTCAATTGCTTTATCTGTTTTGTAAGTGATTATCTTTGGTATGAAACAGCCCTCTTATTGGCTAATTGGTTGTCGGTCACAAATCATTAGCCCTTCCTTATCACATGTTTGGTTTTACAACCAGCGTGGTTTTGCTCATCTAGAGGCTTCAGAAAAAAATGGGTGACATCACTGTAGTTTTTAAACCAATTTTTAAACTGTCTGTGTTAGTAATATATTTATGAGAAAGCACAGCTTCACCTCTAAGCTGATGATTGTATAACCATTTCTAAACAAACAGGCCCAATGAACAGACTTACATAATTTTATCAAGTCATTCATGCAATAAGGAACCTTTCCATTAATCGTTTCAGTACTTTGATTGTAACTACATTGAATTCTGGACAAGATTAAGTTCTCTGAGTAATTCTGCTTCCTTCTCTAAAAATTATTTCTCAGCACCATGAATGGCTGCTTTCATCTTTTTTTCCCCCAAGGACAACTGTCTACAGTGGGTTATTCAAGTGTTTGCCTTGGTTTCTAAGATACTGGATGTGCATGCGTGTGTGCCTGTGCATGTATGTGTGTGAGCTGCCAAGTTTCATTTTCAATTTTGCTCTGTTTATCCAGCAGATTCTCTGCAATCTGTTGACAAAGAGGCAGCCATGACAGCTAGGGCAAATGTGGCAAAATTGCACAGAGGCTGACAGAAAAAAAATGAAACTGATGGCTGTCAACTCTGAACAACTCTTTATAAGAGGACAGATCTATAGAGGCAGTATGGCTGAGTGCTGTGCTGCAAATAAAAATGTTGCTTCTGAACTAACAGTTGAACCGCAACTGTATCTCAGTTAGATGATCAATTTTCTCCTGTTATCAACTTCAAAGGTTGAATTTTAATTTGTTGTGTTGTCATTGGTGGTTGGCCTCTCGAACACGTACGTGCAGTCATTCAGGCAACAGGATTTTCAGTATAATGGAGTTTATTGAGGATGTGCAGAAAACACTGTTGTGGGAAAGAAGCCCTGAGGTGATGAATACATCGATTAGCTTCACGGCGGTGAAATAAACAGGTGGTGTCAGAGATAGGCAGCTTTTCTCAGCTCTGAGAGGCAGTGTTTTCCATTGCCACTGACAATCTTGGTGACAAGGAGGGTGCCAAGGTTGAGGACTAAGGGCTGTAGAACACAGGTGTTAAATGAGAAGTTATGAGTGGGGAGAGGGGCAAGTAACAGACTGCAAATTTATGATTTTAAATTTATTACAGTTGTGTTTGAGGAAGATTACTTTCTCTTAAAGCAGGCAGTTGGTAAGGAATTAGGAGGCGACAGAGATAATGAATCTGCTGGTGAGGCGGAGCTCACTGCAGCAGTGGATAATTCAGATTTGTTTATGGAGCTATATCACTGTCTGTCACTATAAAATTTCACTGTGCGCAAGGGGAAGACACATCGCTCCATGCCAAGACATAACTTACTGTGGCAGATGTGAAGCCAGGAGAAAGATGTTGAAAAGCTGCACTCTAAGCAAACATGGTGATACCAGAGCTTCATTGTGACATCACAGTTAGCATCAGGGCAACATTTTTAAAACTGGCAATTAGTTAAAAAGATTATATTATATATAAGTGACATTTTCTGACAAAGTGAAAGTTTCTTGCAGTTTGTAGAAAGTCATTTGCTAACATTTATATTTTAAGAGCAATGAGAATTTATCAGTTTGATACAAAAAAATAATTTCAACCAACATCATTATCAGCCATTAATCTTTTTTGGGGGGATCTTTATTTATTTGAAAAAAAAAAAAAAAGTCATCTGCATGATAATCTGTTTCTATAATCTGTTTCTTCTAAAAAAGTTAAATTGGACTAACCCAAAATACATTAATATGGAAATGGATTAAAAATCTACATGGACCATATGAGTACATACTTTCCATTACATTTATGTATGCTCTTTATCATCATGTTTGCCTTCCAGGTTGTAAATCGCCAGTGTATGCATATCTTAAACTTCAAGGTGAACATAGCTAAACACCCTTTAGCACATAAATGTGAAAGTAAAACAGCCTTCTTATGTCGGGCTTGCCCTGGCTCAAAGGAACTCCCATGAGAGCAGCAGAACACAATAAAGCCAAGGCTCTTAAAAAAGCTATTTTGGCAATAGTACAGAGACAAGCTAACGAGAGAAGCTAAAATACAGATTTTACTCTCTGGGGGTCCTCCAGTAACTAGAGATGGATTTCGTTGCCAAGAATAAACAGCAGAACTTATCTTGGCTGACACTTGTACACCGCGAGTCAGATCAAGTAGGCATGGACAAAGATACATATCAATATCGGAATGCATTTGGATTTACTTAGATACCTTGTATCTCAGACTGCCAGGAGAGGCTTCACTGCTTCATGTCGGTTGCACAATGTGAAGTGGTAACATGAAAGATGAACCATTAGGGTGAACAAGATGAAAATAAATTGGCCACTGAGGGAGCTGAAGGCCATTGGCCTTTAGCTTACCCTCAGGGTAGCGGAGCCACAGGGCAGGACTCAGAGTCTCAGGTGGGGTGCATGTGAACCACCACACTGTTTGAATGTTGCAATTAGCCAAATGTCATGAGTCACAAGTCAGCCTTTTGAGGCAAGGTTACACATAATCATATTGAAAAGGTTGTCCGCCACATGTTGGGAAAATTTCATGTAATGACACCGCTCATGCTGAACTGCGATCTAAAAACAAGCGAGCGAATAGTTCTGTTTTTTCTCCCTTGAAAGTGAAAATAACAAGCAAAAATTGCACAGCTGTTCATGTGCTATCACATGAACAGCTACTGTGTAATTAGTGTAAAGTTGAACTGTCATGTACACTATTTCTAAACCAAAAATGCATTATAATGAATGCAGCTCACTCTGATACCATGTAGTATCTTATATTGGACTTTATAATCTTTGCATTTCAAATTATACAGTGGCTCTTTACAAGCTCTTTAATCACTCTATCCACATTTCCTCTGAAAATGGATTATTCTGACATTTCATGTGTCTAAAATTGGCTCTGCTCTGGGGTGAAAGCGCCACAGATATGAATATCCTGTACTGAAATGTGTTAATATCGCTTTACATGTTGACATTATCTTAAATAAAAATGTCTACTAACTGTGTGAGGTTGACTTTGTCAGTGTAAATAGCAGACTGTTAATATTTCTCTTTTGCTGTTTAAGGTGACAAACCAAGCTGAAATTACTAACAACCTGCAACCTGGCTAGTTTGTGGTTCCCTCCAAAAGCTGGAAGAGCTATAACATCCCAAGTCCTACAATTTGTTATAAATATGAAACATCATAAAACATATATCCTATGCATCCTTAAAAGATAAAACTTATTCAACAGTTTGCCCAAGCCTGCAAACCACCAATGATTCTTCTGAACACTTATTTTTTTTACCCAGTTGATTACTTCCAAATGGATTTTCCATTAAGAAATGAAATATAACCTCTATAATCAGTTCAGTGTTGTTTTCTCATAATAGTGTTATTACTACACTAGAGTTCAAATAATACGCAGAGTAGATTATTTCATTTTTTAATTAAATTGTTTTAGCTGTTTTGTTGTCATTATTACTACTTGTACCACAGTAAAACAGGGACTTCATTATGAGTATTTTTCATTTGTTCGCAGCAATATCTGAAGAAGTAAAGCAGTTTCGGGCCAAATCGGTCCCCTGAGGGCTGAAAATGTATCTCAGCAATAAATTTGTTACAGTAAACTGAATTTCTATTGAACCAAAAGCCGTAATGACCCACAAAGTCAGCAACATCACCGCTAGACCGATATATTAATGTATAGCTTTTGAAATGCAGGTACCCTGTAATTGGGCTCTGTGGGCTAGGTTGTGAGTCTCTTCCTGTATTAAAGTCACATGTAGTACAAATTGGGTAAATTAGGAGGAGTCACATTTGGTGATGGGATTGTGTCTGTGTGCTGGGTTGTCCTTGTGATAGGGTGATAGGTAGCTAAATTGAGTGAAAGTGTGACAAAATTGTCAACATGATGCTAATTTATCTGTCCTTGTGGTGCTTCTGGAAACCTAAGCAGTTGGATATAGAGTTTAAATGGTCAATTGCACATTGTACTCCTTGTCTGCACAGTATCTGCAGCCTGTCCTAATCCCTGTCCATCCATTTCGAGTTACTAATGCTGACAGGCCGGCCCACCCTGTGCATAGCACCTATTGCACCATTGCCTGAAGCAAGTCTCCACAATGCCGATTGACTCCAGCAACAACAAAAAAAGCTATCTCAATGTAACATGGAGCTGTCATGGGGTCCAGAGATAATGATGATGGAAGTTGAGCCTGAAACTCTGAAAAAGAATCAGCGTCAGACAAAGTTAACAAGAAGGCAAAGATGTTTTTTTTGTTGTTTCTTAAGACACGCCAGACATGCCAGTGTTTGAAGTGGGTAAACTATTTTTACATATACAGGTATGCCTATAAAAGTAGATACATTGATGTTACACTGTTTAGAATATATCTTTTTTTACATTTATGCACTGGTGTGCAGCTTATTTTTGAATTATTGCTGAAGAACAATTGTCGTGATTTCTAATGTTTGTTTTAAGATTCCCTGGATAATTTAAACAATTTACCATAGCTTATGAAGCTTATTTGCAAAAGGATATATATAGATATATATCTATAAATATCTGTCATATACACATATATACACATATATACATATATATACATATATATATACACATACATATACACATATATACACACATATACACACACACATACATACATACATTATATGTATATGTATGTATATATATGTATATATGTATGTGTGTATATATACATACATATACATATACATATATATATATACATATATATTTACATATATATATATACATATATATATACATATATATTTACATATATATATATATATACATATATATACATATATATATATATATATGTATATGTATATATACATATATATATACATATATATACATATATATACATATATACATATATCCTAAAAAATAATGAATTGTTTCAGAAAAATCCAAAATAGGCATTTCTTTTTAAATACAAATCATATTTCAGACTCAAGGCAATTGTGAGAAGAGAATTTGTTAATTTTCACATACACATTTTATTTTGCATCATAGGATTGAAAAAAAAAATGGCCCTACTGTATGTGGCTGTGTATTCCTGAGGGCAAACCAATCTGGCATGTAAAGATTCTTCATAGGGAGAGTCATTACCAGAACAACGGTCAGAACATAACCATCCAAACAAATGTAAAGACATCACATTCCCAATCTCACTGGCAGAAAATGATAATTGGCTGTATTTTTAAAACTTTACAAAACATCTTTCAATTTGGCAGTCATTCAAGTCTATACATGTCGATGATAGTGGAAATCCATAACCATTCAGCTCTGTCGTTCAAAACAACAAATTTGAACAGTATCATTTCTTTGATGTTTAACATCATAAACACATGTCATTAAAAGATCCTATTTCTCTACAAGTGACATTGGACATTTTTAATTAATCTATCCAATGCATTATAGGTGACCTGCTCCAAGTTCCTGTCATCTTCTCATTTCACAAACTGTCATATTGTAGTTTTAAATATTGCACTATCATCATGTCACTGGATGTAACTGTAAAAGGAACAGATATATATATAAATATGTATTAAGAGATTAATGCTGGGAATGGCAAAGAAGTATATTTCCATTTGTGTTTGCTTTGGATATCACAGCTGATGTGTTACTTGGTTATCATACAAAATCTTCTATTAACCATTTGTTGAGAAACATTTTTAGTATAATGCATAATAGGTTTCCCAGCAAAAGAAGTATGAAACACAGTTAGTTATTTTGGCATATTAGTTTTTGCCTGTGTTTTTTGCCTCAATATATGAACATTTCTCAAAAAAAAAAAAAAAAAAAAAAAATACAGCACAGCCAAGTATACATGTCTTCTTGTTTATGTTCTCGATTCCCCTCTTTGCCATTATGATTCTCTTCCTCAGCTTAGCTGACAATGGGTTTGTGCTTATTTTCACCAAAATGCTCTGTGCAAAAATACAATGATACAGTAGCTTCATCAAAACAAGCTAACAGTTTGAGCATTAATGAAAAAAAGGACTCACGGTAATAAATCACAAAAAAAGACAACATTGGGTTTGGCTTGCATAGCAAAGCAAAAGAAAGAGAAAAACATTAAAAAATCTATTTACAAATTATGCAAGTCCTTTTCATTTGAATCATTAGTCATTTTGTTAGTTGCGTGTTTTCTTCCTCATCTCCACTGTGTGAATTGTTGTACACCATGTGACAGAAAATAGAAGCGGACATATAACGCACTGTTTACTCTTTTGAAGAGGGGGATGAAAATAACACTGTGAGAGTGGGGTGTGTGTCTGTACATGACATTTACAGCTCTGCATTTTATCCTGCACAATTTTGCTTCTTTGTCTTTATCCTGTCTTCTCTCCATCTTCTAAACATCATACAGTGTCACTCGCAGAGAAAAATCTCATAGCGCTTATAAACAAGGTGTCCTGGGACAGGCAGCAACTGCGGGGAATGATGCTTCACATAAACTCTGAAAGAAAGACAGACAGACACAAAGAAAACAATGTAAAGTGTGGATGATATTAAAAACTTTACTCTCACAATCTGGATTTTCAGCTGCCACTCTCAGGAGGTGTCTGAGGTGACAAGACAAAAGATCTTGTTTAATCTATACCAAAACTGTATTTATTTATTTTTTCTAGGTTATGTATGGAATTTAATAAAAAAAATCCCAGGTGATCTGATTTGATTTTATTATTCCCCTTCCACCAGATTCTACATTTTCTTTTAACTGAAATTTACCATTCAGAGTAACAGCCTTTTTGGGGGGGTTCACTGTTAGTAGAATATAACATCACTACTAATATTGCAAACCCTGGGATGTGGTATACTGTTCCAGAGAACACGTAGCATTTGAAGTTGATTCGTTAGATTTAGGAAAAACTTGCAAGCATAAGAGTATCAGGAACTTTGCCAAAAGCCAAAATGGGATGGCTACACTACTGGTCAGAGAATCTCAGTCCTGTCAGTTGATCCCACATGACTGAGATGCTACTTTTTGATCATTACATACAAAAAATACAACAAAAGATAAGTTTGAACTGGTGGCATGGAGAGTGAATTCCAGCCTGTAGCATGAAGTTGGACAACAGCTGAAAGCCTTAAGGCTGGCTGTGAGAGAAAGGTGAAAACACAATAGAGCTATGCTTGGTGGCCTGATCTGATACATCACATTTTCAGTGAGGTGTGTTTCCCTGTTATGCAGGAAAGACACTGGCTATTAAGCTATTATACATTGGGAGTGTAATGCTCTGGCCAATGTTCTTCTCAGTAACACTATGTAAAGGCACTCATGTAGTTGTTACTTTAACATATACCAACTGCCTAAACATTCCTACAGACTGTCTACACCCCTTCCTGTCCCCTTTAATTCGACTGATGATTCCTTCATACCGTTAATTTCATTCAAGACTAGGGTTTAAGTTTTTTAACTGTCCTCCAAATCTCCCAGATCTTAACTCAACTGAGCTTCTGAAGAATGTCCTGGAAAAAGTCCAATCTGTAGGAGCCTTACCTTTACATGCCACCAGTCATATTCAGAGGTTAAACGGTATTACGGAAGTGGTTTTAATGTTGTGTCTGATCAGTGTATGTAGTATATATGTAGTATATAACTGAACCTGTCTAATGTTAATCTTTGCAGAGTGAAAATTATTAAATGCATCAGAATTCATGAAAACTTGCATGTTATTGCTTTCTTGCTTGTGTTTGCTTTACAAGAGATATCCAATATTTGTAATGTGTACACATTTGTCCGTGCGTACACACACACACACACACACACACACACACACACACACACACACACACACACACAAATACAGTAGATCCTTTTGAGGATGAACACTCACAGTGTTCCCTTTTCTCTGTGCCGTTTGTGGAAGGATGCCCGTTGTGGGAGGGGTCTATGCCAGCTCTCTTGTTTGAACCCCTACTCAGGGTGGCCCTGCTGGATGATGTCGTGCCACTCCAGGATGCCATATGCTGCCGCTCCAGCGTGGACACACTCACCATGCACTCCTCAGAGGGGTCTGATGGAGCAGCTGCCCACGAACTGTGCATGTGGGAACCCATGCCGTGCAGGGACTTCATGGCTGGTGTGTGGGCTATTGAGTGGATGGTAGATGAGGGTGTTTGGCAAAGGATACGAATCAGACATCACGATATGGGCATTCTCATTAAATGTACTAAAAAGACTTAAAATAAATAAAAAGTAATAGCTGGGGGTATTAAAGTCCAGACTCACCGTCTGTGTTAGTGTCTCTTCGTCTGGGAAGAGTTCCAACCTTGTCTGTTTGAGGCTTGTTAGCAGTGAGTGGCGCCCTCTTGTGTCCAAGGCTATGCGAGCCTTGTGTACCATGGTCTGCTGTGCCAAAGCTGTCTGAGAGACACTGCTCAGAGGCCTTTCCTATAATGGACCAAAATGAGACAGTTATTGAATATTAAGGTTTGGGTATGAATTCAAAACCAAGTATTTGGAAAACCCATCGAGGATCAGCAGATCTATTAACAAGCCAAACGTGTCAGTTGGAATGAAAGCAGAACTCAAAGCTGCGATTGAAATCAACAAATAATAGAAATTTAATTTAAATTTAAAAACTGTCTGTTCTACATCCTAGCCTACATGTGATGTCGAAACAAAAGGTATGAGAGCATATTGCTACTGAATGCCAGAATCAGAGCACAGAACTGTTTTTCTTTGTTGGAGTGACAATAAAATCAAGCTCTAAAACCAGACAAGCATTTGAAAATAAATAAATAAACTATTTAAAGAAGTACTCCATAAATACAATATGGCAGCCGCTGTGGAAACACTGCCACCACAAAAAAACCTTATTCATGTTTTGATTCACTGGACTGAAATAATTCCCTCGCTGTGACTGAATGCACTTCTAAAATAGGGAGAACTCTTGACAGCTAAATATGAGTTCAGAAAATGTTTGCATTGCTAATGTTGGTAAATATTTTTAGTCATACTGACCTGCATTTTGCCCTGCAGTGGGTTAATAAAAGGGCTTAAAAAACACATATTCTCAATACACATTTCAATCTTAACCTTTCAAACAATGGAGTCTAAAAATGGTACAATCCTGTCCCTGTGGGAGAAGCCATCAAGTTTCTCTTTAAAGAAACATTTTCACACAGTAAACCTATTTATAAATGCATCAAACTTAAATGTAAGATGTGTTTCTTTTCAGTAGAGCCCTACTAAAGTTGTTGAAATATCATATATTATTGCTTTGACATCTATCCACAGAGGACTTCAAGCAGCTTTTAACAGACTGTCTGAATATTTCTTTGAAAAAGAATAAAGGGGTATTAATGGTTAAAACTAAACTATCTGAATATCCTTGAGATGATGAAACTGTTTTACATTTGCCCAAATATAGTGTCTGCATCACCTAGTGGTCCAAACGACCAATCAATGTCCTAAAAGACCAGAACAGTGTACGGGGAGGCTTGCATGCATGTGATTAAATGATCCATTTTATGCTTTTGTGTTTGTGTTGCCGACCCATAATTGATTAGCAAGCCTACACACTGCAAAGAATTTTCACTTTAAGCTTCAGTGGCCCAACCACATTGGCAGATAGAGTGTTGATATTGAAGAAATCTGCAATGCCTTGGATAGTTAAAAAGCTGATTTTCTTGATTATTCAGTGCTTTTTTTTACATTATTTACTTGTGATAACTGGATAGTGGATATTGTTAAAAAGACAATATTGCTTGTCACCGACCATAAAAGGCACTTCTTCTTGTTGCTAAAGTTAAAAAGTGTATTGCAGAAACTATCTGACATGAATGCAGTTTCTCAGTTGATTGGCTGAATGTATGAAGAAGAAAAGCAGAATTGTCTCCTCTTTGATATCGTCCTTTTCTTAAGTACCCCATTCAAAATCTCTGATACGAGACAGATTTCCTTTTGTTGCATTTTGACATCTGTATTGTTATATGTTTTAAATCTACACTTTTGTGGTTTTTCAGTAGTGATGACAACAAAACACGTTTCCTTTCAGTGAAACATAACTATATCCTCATGTCTCCCATTCATATGCAGTCATGGTGAAAAGAAAGCACACTCTCTTTCAATTCTAACGTTTTCCGTATCAGGACATAACAAATAATCATCTGTTCCTTAGCATGTCTTAAAATTATTTAAATATAACCTCACATGAACAACAATGCATGGGATATTAGATAGTGCCATTATTTATTTGACAAAAAATAAGGAGAAATGCTGAAGTGATGTGTGAAAGTCTAAATACAGCCTCACTTATAGCCTTAACTAGGTTACTAATCAAATTCATTAACAACAACTAGTTTTAGCAGTTTTAGTCTGGAGCATTCAGGCGTGTGTTAACACAATACCAAGGAGGAAAACCATCAGCAGTGATCCTAGAGAAGCAATTACTGCTGCCCATCAATCTGGAAAGCATTATGAGGCCATTTCCAAACAATCTCAAGTCCACAGTCAGAGAAATTATTCATTAGTGAAAAACATTCAAAACAGTTGCTAATTTTCCCAGGAGTGGACAATGCAGCAAACTAACCCCAAGGTCAGATGCAATGCTCAAAGAAACTGAAAAAAAAAAGAAAAAAAATCTACATCTTAGATGCTACAGGCCTCAGTCAGTATGTGAAAAGTTAAAGTTTGTGACAGTATAATTAGAAAAAGACTGAACATGTATTGTTTGTTTGGAAGAGGGTTGCCAGGAGAAAGTCTCGTCTCACAAAAAGAACATGGCAGCAAGGCTTAGGTTTGTAAAGTTGCATCTGGATAATCTGAAGACTTCTTAGTGGAGATGTTTGGCCATACGGCCCAGCACCACATCTGACAAAAGCCAAAGACAGTATATTACCACCAACATGTCATACCAGTTGTCAAGCACAGTAATGGAAGGGGGATAATTTGGGCTTGTAGTTTTCCATGGAACCCAGGAACCCTGCAGTCACTGAGTCAAATATGGACTCATCTGTGTTCCAAAGTATACTAGAGTCAAATGTGAGGCCATTTGTCCAACAGCTAAAACTTGGTTCTAAAGGTAATTGTATAAGCTACTGAATCATGGGTTAGTTTTTCACACACTGCTTCAGCATTTTGGCTTATTTTTGGTTACATGGTGTAATATGCAATGCACTGTTGTTCATCTGAGGTTGTATTTTTAAAAAATGTTTTTTTTCTTATGTCCTCCAATGTAACATTTTGGAATTAAGAGAGGTTGTACTTTCTTTCTTTTTATCATTATGCTTTTCATCGACTACACTGTAGATGAAAAACTTCTATTAACTACATTCTTACATGGGAATGATATTATTCTTAAAAGTGGCATGCCTTCAGTGAGAACACATCAAGTGAAAGCTATGAATTAAAAATGGGCGCCATAAATAAGTAATAATCATACCTCAGTTTCACAAATTATCCATATTTCTAATGAAAGTGCTATCGGTGAACTTGGTGTAGGCATATAACAATATAGTTAGAGCATGCATGTTAATATCTGTCATACTTTCAGCACCTATGCATTATTATTTACCCATATTTCCCTGTGAGCATGACCTTATAGTGTCAATGACTCAGAGGTCTATTCACTTAAAAATGAATACAGCAATTAATTTTTAAAACATTTTTACCTGAGCCCTCAAGGTTGTCCATGCTGTGACCGGGAGTGTATTCAAAGCCACACAAATTCTTTGACACCACAGCATATCTTTCATCCTCCTCCTCCTCTTCCTCCTCTTCTTCAGAAAGGAGAGTGGTTCCCAAATCAGATCCCAGTGTACTAGACATGAAGTCGATTGGGGAGTTGGACACGTTTGGACTGGTTTTCATATGCCTATTTAAATGTGGGGAAACAGTGTGTATTAATAAAATGTTTTTAAAGCAACAGAAGTCAGATAATGGGCGTGAAAAATGCTGCAAAACAAGCATTACAAATTCGGAATCAGTAGATATTCAGGAGGGTGGAGATGCAATGTGCATACACTATGAATGCCTGCAGTGATTTTACTGATTACTTTCTCAGTGCTGGTGTGTGTTGTGCTAACACAATGGAGTTGTAATTGGACTGGATTAAGGATATCTGGATGGGCAGGGCTGTCACCAACATGCCTGTTATCTCCCGCACAGCTGTCCTCCATGATGGCTCACATCCCACCATAGAGGAGATGCATGCATAATTACTAACTCTATTTACTGATGTCAGAACAGCATGTAAGACTAAACCCAGTCATTACCCTCCATGTCGCCACTGACTTGTCAAGTTTTCCAATGCTCCATCAAAGGTGTAATCAATGGAGAGATGTTTTTATCGCTTGCAAGACACACGGGCCGCAGGTCTGAGCTGACACATGTAAATACCAGCATTGAAAGGCGCTCAGACATTTTCCATTGATATGCAAAATCCAAACTTTCACCAGAATAAAATGAATAAAATTACATGCATCTCTCTAACAGCGCAAAGCAAACATAGTTGAATGGATCTGCGTTGCCATGTAAAGCTTTCACCCTTTCACATTATTACCAAAAACAAGAATATGAAAGGTGGTCTTAAAAAGACATCTTTGCTTTTCCTTGTTTGGTGTTCTAGCATTTTGGTTGTGAAGCATTTTGTGATGCTTACTGTATATTGAAAAGTGCTATATAAATACATGTTTACAAAACCTAGCTTTATAAGGGATTCTTACCATGCCTGCTTGGCCACTTCATACTGGTAGGCTCTGGTCAGCTCATCCAAGTGAGCCTGCAAGATGGACTGCATTTCTTCATGGTGGGCAGAGCTGAGAGAGGATGATGAGGGCTGACTAAAAGTAGCTGCCGCTGGGGAGGAGGACCTTCCTCTCAGGGGAGGAGTGGGACCTCTCTCTTCCTCTACCTCATTTTCTAAATTCTGATGGCGGTAGGTCTGGACAGACATTGGTGGTGCCCAGCTGCCGGTGTCATATCTGGTGTGTGGACAAAATCTTTTCATGTTAATCATCACACTGACTTTCATAAATAACTGATTAGAGATGTATGCCAAAGACAGAAAATACCTGCAAATATTCCACTAACAAAAGTGTTCTCAACACTTAAATGAATAGAAAATAGCAGCCACAATAGGTTTAGGCTTTACAATGCAAGTGTGACTGTGCATTTCAGGATGGCAAAATGTGGTCCCGAAGACACCTGCTCTAGAAGATTTACCACACAGAGAGTAGCACTTTAGCCACCATTCAGTAAAATCAGAATCTGTCATATCTCATCATCATATCATATTATGCCAATAGAGCACTTTGCTCTCTAGGTGCAGGCCTACTTGTGGTTCCTAGAGCTTCCAATAATACATTGGGAGACAGAGCCTTCAGCTATGAGGCTCCTCCCCTGTTAAACCAGCTCCCAGTTTGGATTTATCATAATCCAAAGACATGCACCTAATATGGATATCTTTGGTGTGAACCCACACAGGCACAGAAAGATCCCAAGCCAGTGGTTAGGTTCAAACACACCCAGTGATTTCACAACTGTAGAAATGGTGCTAGATAAAAAATTTTTAATTCACTCCAAGAACTTTTTAATTTTGTTGAGTTAAATTATAGTGTTTTGTTTATATGTTAAATAGCACTTATTAGCAGCTATGTTAAGGATATAGCTTAACTAAGCTCACACTGTTAGCCCTTCATCATGCGGTTTAAATATAGTCACTTCTCAAAAAAACATGGCATAGACAAAAAACAAACAAAAGGGCTTCACATTGCAGAGTTCAGAAATTAGTGTGGGGCAGCATGGCATAATACAGACTTTAGCTTAGTCTTAGCCAAGAGGGCTAAATGTAGGCCAGCAGTCACTCAGCTAACTAGGGTACTAGTGGTTAACAGGCTAATACAGCTAATTCTTTTTTTTCTTTCACAAGGAAAATTAAACAGGGAGCTTATATCCAAATTCTGATAATAACACAGAGCACCCATGCATACACTCTGCTTGGGCTCCAAGTACAAGCCTCTGTGTTTGCATGTGTTTCTTTTCTGTTTTTATGTGTTTTAGTACAGAGACTGATGACATATGAAAGTACATTACCCTCCTCCATGATTGTCCTGGGGGTAACGGTCAAGGTCAACCTCGGTCCCAGGCAGGGGGTTCATGGGTGGTGGTGGCAGAGGCATATTAGCCCAACATGTCCCATTTGATTTAGAGGTTTTTGTTCCACTTTTTATCTTCTTTTTCTTCCCAGCCTTTGCACCTGGGGGTAGGCAAAGAGAGGTTTAGCTTGTGCAACAGTATTGAAAGTGCAACAGTATTATTCTACTCTCAGTCCACACACATTCGGTTTTGCATGGAAAAAGGTATCTTCTATCTTTCTCTGCTGCTTCTCTCTGTGAACTTTTTGCCAACCTGTCTTCTACCTAGTTTTCATTATTCGTCTTTTCTGTGTGCTGACAGCACATTACAACATTTTCTAAATGTTGACATTTCTTAAATAGGCATCAAAACCTGCGGCAAACCACTTTAAGTTGCTTCTCCACTTGTTCTCTTTATCTGTGGTTAGCTTGACATTTAACTGAGCACACGGCCTGTAGTGCAAAAAAAAAAAAAAAAACAGACAGAAAAGCCTCCACGACTTTACTAGATGTATATAAGCTACATAAATAGCTCCAAACACTGAGGGATTTTCTTCTTCCATCTAATCAAATTAACCCAAAAGAAATGTGTCATGATTGCGTGACATTTCTAGGCAAGATAAGCTCCCAGGGTAGAATTGTGATGAAGACAGAAGAGTAATTAAGGACATTATCCTAAGGGTTTATTTTTAGTGAATATGTAAACAAATTGTCTCCTTCCTAGTTTGGTCTTTCCTTGGTTTAGCTCCCAGTAATTTAAATGATAGGGAAAAAAGTGCTTGTGATTTTGCTGCAAAGATGCTGCACTTAGTTCACAGAGACCCAAGGAGTTTATCATAAAACGAAAAAAACAAAACAAAACCAAAAACAATCAAATAAACAAAGATCTTGATCATTTCATCGTGGCTCATACCACTGCCAGGGCGTCTGTCAGTTAGCGAGTAGCCCAGGTTTGCTATTTCCTGCTGGGCTTGGAGAGAAGCCTTCCAGCGGGGATCTGGCCTATCCACCGCCAGCTCGTGGAAACTATTGGACTGAAGTATCTGAGTGGTGGCATAGGGGGTGGGCTGAGTGCCTCGTGCTGGGCTGCTGTAGCCTGCCTTCCCCATGAAGTCGATACTGCTGTAGATGGCACCATCAGACAGCATGGTACCAGTTTTCTCCACCGCTGCAGACGGTAAAACATCTGAGGCAAAAAGAGGATGAACATAGAGAGGGGAGGGAAATGGAAAAGGCATCATGGAGAGATAAGTTGACACAAAGTTAACGATCTTTAAGGTCATTAACACTCCCTGCTGCTCCAGCACTCTGTATTAGTTAAATACATTTCTCAAATGGACTTGATATAAATGAAAGTGATTATCAACAACCATAATTAGCATGCAATGCTCTGTGGGAGCCGGGTGGAGTGCTCACAAGAGGGATGCTCAAACAGTGCTAACCTTCAGCTCAACAGTCTTGCACGAATAAAGCCTGAAGCTCACCAGGGTTCCATTGAACTTTGAGAACATGTAGGCATACAAACACATAATGGAAACCAATATACTTCAACCATTGTGCGCAACCTCGAAAAACGCACAATGGCAGAGCATGACAAAGAATGATGGGGAAAAAAAATATATCCAAACAGCACAAATTTAAGCCAGATATCAGGCTTGTCACATTAAATTAGTAAAACAGAGCCCTTAAAGGCTGTTTTAATTTGTGCATGTGTGTGTGTTAACCTATTTGTGTATATGTGCTTAAGTGTGACATCCTGTCAGCATGCTTCCCAAGGGATCAACATCAAAACTGTCCAACTAGGCATCGCTAAACCGTATTCTTCATCGTTCCGGCTTGTTTATGTTTCTTACCTCCTCGGCCAAAGTTGCTGCCGCCTTTTGGACTCCCTAAGCCCCCGTTAGCTGGGAGACTTGTGGAAGGCCAGGAGTCAGCTAACCAGGGGAGGCCTGGATCACCTGCTTTTAACAACCCCGGACGGCTGTGAGAGAATGTTTAAAGTCAGACAAAGGGGGGATAAGAGGTGGAAAGGACAACAGAGAACCAGTGACATTGTTAAATATTCAGCCTGCCCTGCAACGGTATTGCTCATTTTCTTCCTGCTGCATCAACAACAAATTGATGCGAAAACTCATTCAGCATATTCTCGCCCGTGGAGCAGCCGAGCACGCAGGCAACAATAAACAACAGAGAGACATAAAATGGCAAGTCTATAAATCAGACTTCTGCCTCCCTTCGACTCTACCACCCCTAACTCTCCCTGGAGAAGCAAGGCAGGCCTAAATACACACTAAATCCACTTTAGAGCCTTAGCACAACAGAAATTTACATTTTAAATTGAGAATCATGGACAGCCTCTGGCAGATCAGCTACACTGCTGCTCAGTCTCCATAGCAACAGAGACAGCGAAAGCCCATTAGGTGGTTTAGGAACGCTACCATGTCATTTTGTCTTTGTGAAGTACAACGTCCACGAATAAAGGCGTTCGCTTCAAGGTAGGAAAGTTGTGGGCAGCAATTCAGGGAGGAAAAAAAAAATCGAAAAAGACAATTTACACCCCCTCCATATCAGCTGCTGTAAAAATGGCAAAACATTCACATGCCTGCACATTAAGTAAACATACCATGTGTCTGCATATGTTTACTTAATGTGCAACTCCACAGTGAGTTTTCCACTGAGCCTGATTTGCCAAATGCCAGGGGAGTTGTTCACAGCTGACTTGATGATGGCTCAAAGGTGTTCAAACAATTACGTCAATAATTTCCATTTTAAACTACACAAGCATAATACATACATTTACATATATTTCCTTAGAAGAACAGGGCAAAGCTACGCACAGTAGCGCGAGCAGTCTGTGCACCTTCAGTGTGGAGAAAGGCACTCATGCAAAAGGGTTTTACAAGAAAGCGTTTATTTTTAGTCTATTACTTGCAACATTTGTTCTGGCTTTGGGCTTATCTGCTTGCTTAGGTGTAACAAATATGTAGAGCAAACCACTGTCCACAGCGCAAATTCACCTCTTTCCCCCTGTTGTTTTGAGGAATACTTTGATATTCTGTGGACACGCTGTCTTTGCTTTGGGCATTTTGAGCAGTCTGGAAATTCTATCGGCCACTGAGAGGAGTCTCAAGGTCCGACGCATTGTTCTTCTGTCTCCACATAAAACCCATGACTCTACTTACTCTAGGCCAAGCTTTTTAAACAGCACATTCATCACCTCTCCCCTCCTTTATTGACCTCTGGCACACTCAGATGAACTGAGAAGCGAGCCGGTGACTAAAACACCTGCATTAATTGGTAGCTCTCAGTTCAAAGGAGTGATTAATGATTTCATCACAGTGAACAACAGTGGAAATCGTGCACTGATACAATATGAATAGGCGGGGGTGGGGGGTGTGGGGGGGGCATAAATGCAAATTCCATTCATTAGGAGAGAACTCTTCATATTAGGTTTTACAATAGCATAGTGTCATTAAAAAGTTCACCGTGTGACACTGAAATGTCAGCTTGGAAGCTTTAGCAGTAGGGTTTCTGAAGGTTTTTATGGGAGAAATTCTCACCTTCCATTGCGGATCAGGCCTCTGTCTCTTTGGAATGTCACTTGGAGGGAAAAGAGGGAGGAGAGAGAAACAATTAAACTGTCAAGTAATCAGCAGCACGACTGGAGATTTGAATGGCTGATACATTACTGCTGTCAAGAATGAAGGCAACTAAATTGCTGGGATATTGTATATACAATGGCACGATGTAAAGACATACCTGCTCGAGTGAAGGTGAAGGACTGAACTGCAATTTAAAGAGACATAAAGAGTGTGCGTATCAGAGGGCATATCAAGTGGCATAAAGAGTGCATATAAATATTAAAAAGATTCAAAACGCTCTCGAGTTTAAAAGATGTGGATTGAGGGCCTTCATTTATGCTTTGTTTGTTCATCCATCACTGATATGTCAGAGCTGTGATCATATTTTGATGAAGCTTGGGCAATAACACAGCTAACATTTCAGCATTTTCTGATTTACACTGACTGCCCTGAGGGAGAAGTTTAAATGAAGGTGACATTTTTAACCTTTTTTTATTTTTCTGCCTCGCCTCTGGTGATCTGCACTCTCATCATAATTCTATTTTTTTTTTATGAAATCCTTTCAAAATACATCTGGAACAACACGTGTGCAACAAGAAAGACAATTACTGATGCAATAGCATTTTTAAAATACTGCTATAAATTATTTAAAAATGAAGAAATCAATGAATTTTTTAAGTAAATGGCTCTTATAGAAAGAAAAAAAAAGAATCCATTGTTTTCCAAATGGAAATGTGAAATTTTGGAATTAAACTCTCCTGCGGTTTTTGAAGAAAGGGATCAGAGAACCAGCCCTCAATCACATAAATCCCTGCTGAATTAGGAAATCGCACTGCTCTCTCCCCAAGTCACTAAATAAAAGCTGCAATACGCATTATGAAAATTGCACACAGCTTCATGCTCGACTCGCGGTGGAATAAAAGAATATTCCATACATAAACCTAGATGTACCTCATGTTAATGTGCAAACAACACCAGGCATGGTCTGATAATGGAAGGGGATGTTAAATTACTTATCTCGCATGAATGTATTAGAGTGTTGAGGTGTGCTGCTGATGGAACGCAGCACAGTCGATGCACATCAGTGCACAGTGAATTAAAGTAAATAGGGCCTATTTCCATCCGCGCTGAATATATTTTCTTTGTTCTGCGTTTTAGCCAGCTCAAATGGAGTCACATCTGTGATGGCATCAGCTTCCGCTGGAGAGAGACCTACTTTGCTTTGTGAGCCAGTTTTGATGCAGAACCATGTAAATTGATTTTTTTTTTTTTACCTGCATAGTTGCTAAGTCCTTTCCTCTTTTTTCTCCTCCAGTACAGCCAGGCACTGAAGCCCATGAGGACAATCCAGCAAGCCCCTCCCAAAGCAGCGATGAAGGCCGGCTGCTTCACCACATCTGAGATGCTGTTGTTGCTGTCCGATCCTGTCATTACGTCCCTCAGTTCTGCACCTGGAGGCACCACACACCCACACACGGTGGAAAGGGAAAGAATTTATAATTTTAATTTCAGTATCAGTGACTGAATGGGATTTAAAAAAAAAATATTGAGCAGGAAAAAATACAGTTCAGAGAAATTAAACTGTAACAAAATTTCATTCAATATCATCACAATGTTAGACATAGAGATAAATAAATATGGTGAAAATGTACAAGTTTAAGCAAATCAAAGAAGCGTGGGACACACTATGCATCAAACCAGGACACATGGACTACAGAGACCACCGAAAGATGAGCCCGTGAAAAAAACAAACACAAAGAAAAAAAAAGCAGCATCAGTGCATCCAATATAGCGTTAATCAATTCAGCAGTGCACTTATCAACTTGAGCTGCAAGACACAAGATTGACAGAGCAGCTCTGACAGAGTTTGATTTTCTGTTGCGGCTACTGTGCTGTGAAATTAGATTCACAGTCTCCAGCAGGAACCACCCCCCCATCATTAAGCTTCATTCCACAGGCCTGTTTCCCTTTCTCTGGGCGTTAGGGGTGTTATTATATATCAGTCAAAAGTCACAGATGAAGAGCATCTGGCCTGAGCTCCCATATTGATTCTGGGCTTATATACTCTGGGCATCCTTTAGTGATTTCATAAGATGTGATAGGCTGATAAGCTCCTACAAAAACACTGTCTACTTTGTTAGCGCCAGCTGCACACATATTGGAGAGGATTATTGATATGGCTAACAGTACTTGGCACAGTGTTACCAGGCACTACACTTAATGAACTACTATTGATTTCTCTATAGACATCTGGCGTTGTAAAGCGCAATTTTCTTTCTTCAAGTGCGATAAATTGATAAATCATTTTCCCAGACCCCCAATCTGTGATAGAGACCTAGGTCTCCTATCATGGGGTCATTTTATTTGACTCCAGGTTTGGTGTGTGTGGGTGTGTGTTTGTGTGTGTGAGAGAGAGAGAGTGGATTACCCAAAGTGATGAGCTGGGGTATGCTCTTGACCCCCACCCCTGCGTTGGTGCCTGCAGCCACCTCTACACGGTACTGCACTCCGGTCTGCAGACCCCCAACTACCACTGAACGGATGGTCGCGTCCACAGACTTATTGACATGAAAGCGAGTTTCGTTGGCCAAACACCAGATCTGACAAAGACAGACACGCCAGACAGATTTCATTGTGAGGTTGTACATCACCAAATCACTAAACTATTCAGTCTGGAGAAGCCTGGGCTCACCTTGTACTCTTGTATGATGCCATTCTGTTGGTCAGAAGGGGGAGGGTCCCAGGATACACTGATGGATGTGCTGTTGTGGTTTCCCACTGTCAGCACTGTCACTTGCTGTGGAGGCGCACTTGGTGCTGATGGGTCACACCGGGAGGGGGGGGCAAAAAGATTAAAGAAAGAAAAGGTAAAAAATGAAATCACTACACATAGTTTATTCTGAAAAACGAGTGTGTCTTGTTTTATTCATTTCTTTTTTCATATGTCAAAGAGGGATTTGTCTCACTCGCTACCTCAATTCATATTAATTCAGCAAGCCAAACAACACGGGTTTTTCTATTTCCTAAGCCAGCCTGGCAGATGGCTGCTGGGAGTACTTCATCTCAGTTTCCTATCTTATTGGTGAGATTCTTATTGTGTTGCTGAACCCAGTAAGTAAATCACTTTCATCATGTCCTACGCGCACTACACCATATTGGCCACATGCAAATGCTTCCAGTGTAGATGCACTCAATTTGAATAAAATTGTCCAGTACCCATGTCTGATAATGAGTTTGAGGTGATTTCTTGGCATGTAGGTGGAGACTAAGGGCATAAAAAACAAACTTTAATAGTTCTTTTTTTAAATTAGAGATTGTGACACCCTACACAGATGTAAAATTTAAAGAAACTATAGGCAGCAGGAGGCAAAAAGATCATATCTATGGAACTGTGCAAATCAGGCAATCCCTGGGCACATAGTCTCTCTTGATTCCTAATAAAACCATCATTACGTTCTGACTGAATGGATGAAACAGCTAGTTTGAGCCCGATTAAGGAGGTGTAAAATAACAATGCTAATCACAGTGTTTCAATATATGGAAGGCGCTGTCCTACTGTACTGAGAAGTAAAAGCAGGTGGGCCATTGTGGAAATGGGCGTCGTGAGTCAAATTCTCAAAATGGACATGGTGTCTGTACTCGGCCAACTCAAAGTCGAAAGCACCAAGCCGTGTATTAGCGCATATGAACTGATGACACAACAGCATATTAGAAGTGTATCACAGAGCATTTGTGCAAGATGTGATCCTGACCTCTGCCAGTAATTTGACATCTGCAAAGCTCAACATCAGCCTCAGGTAATTTACATAGCAAAAAGATGACAAAACAATAGATTTCTTTTGTTGCCAGATGAAACAAATCTCCCTGTATAATGTAGCTTGTGCTCAAAAGAGTGGCTATGAACAGATATGGCATGTCTGCAAAGTACTTGACAGGCTGGCAGGACAAAGGAATTAAATCAGCCATAGGAGATGGGGTTTATTTTTATTACATTTAACAAATTAACTGAGCCCAGTTTGAGGATATCTATATTCAGACATTTAGGCAGTATTGACTTTCCAAAGCAATTACCGTTAAACAGACTCACACAAATGTACTGTCCCAGTACTGAGATGACTATTGTTCAGAAGGAAGGAAAAAATACACACGCAATGAAGGAAGAGTCAAATATAAATACAGGATATTATATTAAACCATATCATCCTGACACAAATCTTTACTCCTTTCGTTCAAGTAAACATTTACAAGTAATTCCAATTTGATTACAGGTGAAGGAACTCAACTTTCTAAGTCATCAACAGTCTGAACAAAGAAGGCTCCTAATATCTCATCTTCGGGCTCATAATATTTGAGGCAATCCTTTGTCTCTGAAGACAAAAATCTAATCATAATAACAAATCTGATGCAGCAAAAAACAAACAAACAAAGCATCCCGTAAAACACAGACCTCTACAACTGTTTGAGGATTTTTGGGGGGCTTTCAAAACCTCAGCCAGGAACAGTTTATTTGTCAGATTTGTTTGTTTATCTTTTCAGTTTTGATTTTCTGAAAAAAGGAAAATACACATATACAGATAAAATCAGAAGGTATGCTATAAGTCAGAAAGTACACAGAATAATGGGCATGTACAGGGTTCCACATTTTTTTTTAAATAAATGAAATGTTCATAATTTCTGATTATACCGCGTTTAAACATTTTATTTCAAAAGTATTCATGCCTTTTGTCACTGCATGTTATTCTGGAAATATTACCACTGTCTGTATATTTTATAATTAATGCTGCTTCATACACTTTCCACAAGGCACCTAGTGAGCTTAGAGTAGTAGCAGAATGACCAATAAAAAAACTGCAGGAGGGCAGTGACCACTAAATGCCTTCAGTGCTCCAAGTAAGGTAATATCAGGTCACAATCATCCAAGTAACTTTCAGCTTTCCAGATGTCATTTCAGAGGTGCTCTTTTAGCAAACAGTGCCTTTCCAGTCAGTCAAAGGTCTGCATTAGGAGAAGACAGGAACCATTAAGTGTAGTTCTACAATTTCCATATGTACCACAACAATCCCCCGGATGAATAATAGCTAGAATACCAGTAATGACTCAGGATAATATTACTATAAATGGCTGCAAAACCAAGAAAAGGTCAAAGATTATGTTCTTACTAATGTGACTAATACTTATATTAGGACTGATGTGAACTGTAGCTAGAGAGTAATTTCAAGCAATTAATGCTTCCAATGTCTGAGTAAACATTTCAGGGTTTTTTTTAACCACAGCTGTGCAATTAAACAAAAGCTACTAAAGCTGCTTAATGTTCTGCTATGCAGGATATGAAGTAGTAAACATAACCTGTTATGCAAATGAGTGCATAATTTAAGCTAATTAATTCATGAATTGGCAAACATTACTCTACAACACATCTGCCCCCGCCCCCAAAAAACAAAAACAAAAAAAAACAGTAATAAACTCTATCTAGCAAGAGAAGGGAGCTCTGTTTCATATGAGAATTTCAGCTTTTAGCTTCACTAATGTCCATATGAGACCAGGGATCACGCAGAGGTTACAGTTCTCATTTTAACAGCTATACAAGCGTAGAACCTTGACTCATGGGTTCATTTGACTTGCTGTGAATACTGGTTGAAAGCCTACTCTCCTCTTAAAACTCACTGAAAGGTTGTGAGGTGCATTAGTATACAAATTCTCCCTTGTGCAGTAGGGAACTTCATTTCCAATCTACCTTTGATGGATAACAAGTGATTTTCTTGCAATTTTTGCAAGAATTGCATTTCTGTGCAGTAGAGAATAGGTTGAGCGAGGCAATTTTTTCCCCCTGTACCACAATGCCTTGTTTCTAGGTATCCCTGAGCAGACCATATGCCCCCGTCCGCAAAGACCTCTGTGATCCTGTGTGGCCATTTTAATTGGGCTCCAGTGAGGTGAGTCTCTCTTTCTTCCACCAGCTGTATCCCCTAGACTAAGCTAGCCCTGTTCTCCTACTGGGGGGAAGATGCAGCCCTGTGATCCACTCATCATCAAACACAGATGCTTTGGGCTAATATTTTCTCTGACATTAATGGCCTTGTCATGACTTGTTTTTCAGCGCAAGCCAAGTTCCACACCGTTCAAATGATGCAGCACCTGAATGATGCAATGAAGTAAGTGAAGATATTCTCTTGTTCACCCGCAGGCAACATATGTAGCTGTTGTAAATGAATGATGATACAGTGCATTCACTTTTTTTTACTCTTGAAGTCCAAAATGCAGTCTCACCTTCAGGGGAATTGATTAAATTTGAAAACAGTGTTAACCTTAATGACACAGCCTGTATCACCCGATCATGTTTGCTCAGTTGTTATGGAGATCTTTCGCAAAGAGAGGACAGTAACTCTCATTGCTTTTAGCACATTTTCAGATGAGCCGGTAACAGCTTGGTGAAAAAAAAGCTAGTGAGTGGATGTTTAGTTGGGATTGTCACACAACCATATTCAAGGTTAAAGTGAATTTTCACATCAGAGGCTTTAAATAATAAATATTGGGTGATTTGACTGGAAGGTATAAGGAAAGTTAATGAGAATCAATGAGAGCACGAATCCTTTAACTTGAATGAGCTGGACTGATTCAGTGACTCCACCTGTAAGATTCATATGCACAACTGAAATTTTGTGCATCTTTCTGTCAAAGTTGTCTCCTTAGTCAGCACTCCACCTGCCTAAGAAAACTGCAAAGCATGCTGGATCTCCTTCACTCCACAGCTGAGTTGGTGCATCTAAAAACCAGTGTTTTTGACAGTAGACACCACAGCTGAGATAGTTTCCACCAAATGTTCAAATGCTCCTTAGAATTAAGAATTATTAGAATTAAGCTCTGTACTGACAGTTTGAATCTGGGGGTGACGAGCCCATTCCGTGAGAAAACACGACGAGCGTGATGCAGCAAATGAAGTCGCAGCCATGACCTGATTTCTCTACCTTTGGGCTTTGTGCACTGTGGTCTCTTTCATTTCAAATTGCTTTTTCATCTCTGATCACAGAAAACATACCATAAAAGTTGGGGTTCATCTCTTGTGATGTTTGCATTGGCAGCATTAAATAATTTCTATTATAGCATTAGCATGCCAAAATAATTCTTATCATTTCCTGTTTGCAAAGAATAGAGAATGAATAGAGAAGTCTGATATTAACAACATTTCAAATAGCCGATGAATAACAGGAGGAGAAAGACGAAACCAGGAAGTGTAATTACACAAAGAGCTCATTGGTGTGTGAGTGTAAGTGAGGTGGGAGGTCTTATCATGTACATTTAGACAGAGACATGGCAGGAGGCACAGACGAGGTGAGAGACAGTTGAGCTTTACTGCCCGCCCTCTTTGCCCACCAACCCACAGAGGCTCGGGGTTGTCATAGAGCCCTACTGCGCTGTCTGGGAGACCTGCTTTCGCACACAGGGGACATGGCACTGCAGCAGTGTGCGTATGTGGGAGGGTGTACTTGAAATGCCATTATCCATTACTATGTAGCCAAGAAGCCATTAGTAGGAGCAACTAAATATGAAAGTAGGTAGAAACATTTACACAAGAGCTCCTGCTCATGCATTAGTAACTATATCTTACTTCTTTCGAACATTAAGTCAGCAGAGAAATTAATTTTTATCAGAAATGCGAATTAATTTGCGGCTCACCTTCTTCCATGGTGCGCGCTGTCATGGATTCACTGTCGGCGCCCTGAAATTCATTGAAATACGGCCGCACTTTAATCTCGTATACAATGCCTTTCTTCAGACCAGAGAGAGTTATGTCCCTCTCTGAGGCAACCTTCAAGTCCTGTATCTGCCATGGCCCTGGGGAGGGCAGCCCTGAAGTTTGCCGGTACAAAACACGGTAGCCTTGGATAAACTTGGATGGATTCTCCACCTGAAAAGAGAGGAGAAGGAGAAAGAGAGAGACACGCTGTATTGTAATAATGCGGAAGGTGTCAGAAAAACTGCTATGACTCAACATCTGTTTATTTAATCACACAGTTCAATTAGCAGAGAGAAGCAAGAAACCGTACAAAGAAAGTAGTAGTGCATTTGCCAGATCTGCACACTGCTGCTAAGTAGTTAAATCTAGGCTAAAAATATGGGATCAGAATATGTTTTCCTCTTGTTTTTTTAATTTTCCCAGGTGCTTTTCAGGACATAACAGATACTTCTTGACAGGGGGGGAAGCAAGAAAAGGCTTTTACAAGGACAATAACACACTGGATTAGCACCAAAGTGCAAGAGTGGCTCTTTTTTGTCTTATTTCTTTTCTTTCGCTGTCTCTCTGTAGTCTCAGCTTGTATGTCCTTAACAAAATGATTTGTGCATCTAAATGTCCCATAAGCCATCTCTTTTTCTTTTTTTGCTTATGCTTAAAAAAAGAAATCACTGTTATTGGGAGTGTGAATGAAAAATAAACACAAATTCCTATTTTCTTCAAAAGATGGAAAAAAGTAAACGATTAATCCAAAATTGTGGAATAGTTTGTGCACACCGGTTCCTGCGTTGTCAAATCCTATTACTACCAAACCCTTATCTTTATAGAAATGTGATTTTTCATAAGGCAGGAAGAATTTGCTTTGTGTGTTTTGATGTCTTAGTGGAACTTTTCAAAGATCCTAAATGCAAAAGACAACAATTAAAAAAAATTCAGCTGCAACAGTTTAATACAGAAAGTTTGGGTACTGAAAAAAACTTCTGTTAAATGGAGCCAGGTCAAATAACGCCTGTGAACCTATTCAGATCCACCACAAACACAGTTGTCTCAGTCTAAAAGCTGTGTGACAGTACACGGTTGTCATGCTGACAAGCATGAAATAGCAGACTGCAGTAAATGTATCCAAGGTGTGTTATTAACCTACAGCAGCAGGCACTGGGACACCTTGCCAACAGACAGAAATAACATTTCCCAGATAAAGCACTGAAAACTGCTTCCAGAAGTGACACATGTAGTGCCTAATGGTGATGCATTTGTCCTGAATAGAAACATTAGTCTTGATTCCTGCATCGCTTCACACCAATCAAAACTGATGCAGCAGCAGCTGTTCATTCTACAAATGTGTATCCATCCCCTCATATTTATTCTGTGTGTGTGCCAGCTAATCCAAAACAAAGTGACGTGCCAGGTATAAAGTTCTCAAACAAGCTTAGACCAGATTTGTTTTTCCTATACTCCTCCAAAGGTGACAGTGGGCACTTCGGCTATAAATCAAACTTTTACAAATCTTTTAAGGGTTCTGGGTACTCACAGTCCAGGTGACCTGCACTGAAGTGGAGCTGAGGACAATAGGATTGTGCATGTTGACTACAACATCCCCTAACTCTTTCTGCACACGACGGTGGTCCACTCCCTGTGCTGTAGGACTAATGTCTGTGACAGAGAAAAAAACCACAAGGAATGTAAGTGGGAACAGGAATTCTTATCGCTAAAAATTTATTACAATCCATTCTCATTTCTGTACCTTGAGTGCGAACGGGCTCAGACATGGGGCTCGGATCCCCGAGCCCTTGAGCATTGACTGCCCTGATGATGAACAAGTAGACGGTATTGGGTCGTAGATCTTTGACTGCGAACTCTGTGGTTTTCACATGATCTGCCACAGTCTGCCAGCTGTTACTCACTGACTGACTGTTAAAAGAATAAATCAAATAATCAGTGAACAATTCCAAATGTAAGAAATCCAGACTATTTATTTGAGATAACTAGATGTATTGCTGAGAGTGGGAGCTCAGATCATGTGCCACATAGTAATGAAACGCCACAATAACTATTGAAAGGCTCTCCAAACATTTTGTTTGGAGAAAGAATAGTCAGTCCAACAAACACAAGACACACACAAGACACACAAAGTGTGCTAATCATACTCTGCTTTAAAAAACAACCAGTAAAGTTATCATTTACATTTATATACAAGCTACTTTCTACTCTTTGGAAATTAACTGTATATCTATATAAGAGCTACTCATGAATGTTCCCCTTCAAACTGCCCAGGCTTGCTTGACTGCCCACAGAAACACCCACATCTGTTACTGCCATGAAAGTTCGGGGTCACTAAATGTTGCTCGAGGCCATAGGTCACAGACATACCCAAAAGCCTCAATGACATAGGAGGACACTGGGGAGCCCCCCTCTGGTCCTGGTTTCCATGACAACGAGATACTGCTCTTGGTAACATTAGTAACCTCGGGCTTGGAGGGAGGCCCGGGGAGGGCGGTCGAATTGTGAGATATGAAGTCAACGAGGTCAGTAGCGTCTAAGGAAACAAGACAGACACGATTAAAGCAAAAAAAACAAAACAAAAAAACAAATGCAAGCCATTTTATAAGTGATATGCATAAAACATGTGAATCATTTCTACTGAAGCAGACCTCTGACATCCAAGTAGGCACTCCACGATGTTTCTCCACTGGAGCTGGTAGCAACGCAGGTATACAGCCCTGAGTCAGAAAGCTAAGAAAAACATGTTTTAAAATTCAAGTTAATTCAAGCTCCCATTTAATCTGAAATCTACAAGAACTGGGCAGATTTCAAAACTGCAACAGAAACCAAATTCAACACTAAAAACAGTAACCTATAATAATAATAATAATAATAGTAGTAGTAATAATAATGATTGCAGACACTGTGTCTATTAAACTGACAAACATTTTCTGCTCATCTGCATCATAATACAGCTTTTAGCTTGCACTCTGTTGCTTTGTACAGCTGAATCCAACTCTGATCCCAGATGGTTTCCAGAAGCTCTTACGTCAGTCTGGGCTTTGCACCTACTAGTACAGTAAAAATGCATTAACCTCCACTGGCCTGCATTTGGCTCGAGAAAAGCCGGAGAGTGGATGAGAGGGAACTTTAATGCTAGCCAATGAAAAAAAAAAAGATCCCAGTAAAAGCTTACATTAATTTTCTTAATTGATTTGCTCCAGTAATGGTCACCCGCCATCCCAAAAGCCATCGACATTATCATCACCAGTGCTGACACAGGAAATAGTAGATATGACATCTAAATATGACAACCTATTTCATATTGGCAATGCCTTAGGAGAGACTGACAACTATGTTATCTCTTGAGAGAAAGTACACGAGTGACACATGAGGAGCACTTTGACATTGTAACAGTACACCGTATATTGGAGATTCTCCATTTTATTACCCCCTTTACACTTCTGAATTCAGACTATATAAAAGATTTTAAAAACTAACAAAAATCTATACTCACTAGTCATCATTTAACAGCAACCTGACTGTACCTGTTCATCTGAAATGCATTAAAGCTGACATCATTTATCAGATACGTAGATTCCTCTTTATTCTTTCACACACAACGCAGGGTGTGAAAGCCTCACATGCAAAAACAAACAAAAGCCCCATATACTAAATATGCTGTTTTGCTTTTATGTGTTTATGAACTCCATTCACATTCACTTCAGTGTCCTTCTCACCAAAAGAGGAAGATTTCACTGCACAATATGCGAAAAATTTGCGGGTCAGAGGAATGTGAAATATGTGCAGTGGGATTAATTGCAGGCACAATAATCAACAGGAGATTCAACTGATATGCTGCTGAGAAGATAACAAGGGCATTTTAATTTTGGTGGTAAAACACTGTCTCCAAGATTAATTAACTGTCCTTTGTTTTGATTAATTAGTCCTGAGGACCTGATTGAACTATTGCAAAGGACACTTCAATTCCGTCTGCCACATCTGGCATGAGGAAATATAAAGGTCGTACGTAATGCTAACTGGCAGAATGTTTGTTTTAATTGTGGTTTATCACTTTATATCTTTGGTAGTTTGTTCATCTCTTTTTTTAAAATTAATTAGACTAAACCAAGTCAACGACTAAAACCTGAGAAAACAGCTGACTGGCAACAAAGATGGAGTGAATGCCAGGAGCCCAGCTGGCATTTAAAAAAAACAAAAAAAGAAAAAGAAAAAAAGAAACACTACTATATATGCTTTAAACATCCACAGACTGAGCAGAAAAGTTAGATGTAACTGGAAAGTGAGGTCAGTGAAGATTCTCTTAAAACTCCATTCTTTCTAATGACAGGCATGGAGAAACTTAATTTGTTAGAGACAAGATTAATTATATAGAAGTCTAAAAAAGATAAAATAAAACTTCACTCAGCAAGTAGTTTCTTAATATGTCTTACGTCTGAATCACAAGTTTCATTTATAGTTAAACGAACACTTAAGTTGAGCATGATTCACAACTATTTTGTGGCGGATCAGTTGCTACTCTTTCCAATAATATAAGACAAAATGCCTTTAAAATAAGAGTCCACAAACCAGTGGGAAATTTAGTGGTGATCTATGGTTAACCCATCAACTTCTTCCAACTGGACTTAAATCATTTTTTAAAGCAAAGTTATGGGGAATATAGCAATTAGAGCTATTCTTTGGTGGTTAGTAGGCCACTGTCCCCAGAAGAAACTACAGTACATATTACAGATACAATGCATTGCTCGCTACTTCAACATAACCCACCCTGGTACTCTGGATCTGAAGGCTGCCATGTTCCAGAAGGGAAAACCTTGTGTCCTTTCCAAGCAGATTTGCCCCATTCTTCCGCCAAGTGATTGTAGGCTCTGGGTCCCCAGACGCCTGACACCTGAGTAGGGACATGCCTCCCAAAGCCTGAGTTTGGTTGGATGGGCCCTGCCGGATGATTGGTGGTGGGCGATCCTTCAGCGCTGAGTATAACAATCAAGAATCCGGTGTTATTATTTAAATGTTTTGCTAACATTGTAATTTGAATGTCATAGTCTTGGCAAGAAACATGCAACTGTTTTCTTGGTAGTTATCAGATTTGTGGGAAAAATACATGACCTTATCACAAGGTGTTAATTTGTGATTGCAATAATTATATTTGTGGTTGCATGCCCGAGAAGTTAAGGTTCAATCTGACGGATTTGTTGTGAGAGGAACTGACTGTTTTGTGAGCCTTTTCCACAGTAGGGCGGAGTGTTCATGGCACTGCATCACACCTTTGAGTTTTAATTACTAGGTGAGGATTAACGATGCTTCACCCGTGGTGCTAATTACCATACCTTCTTTATAACACCTCTCAGCACATTCATGCCTGTCCTCTCTCTTTCCACTGTGACTCATGGCTCTATCTCCACCCTTTTGGCAAGTGCCCCACAAACACACATGAACGAAACTCAGAATTAGCATGCCAAGCAGAACAACAATACATCTCTTTTAAAGCTTTTTAGAGCATGTTATATCATCCAGAAAACAGCCTCTGCACTCTCAAACAGTAATTTCGGTAGTGTTGAATCTCTCTAGGCCTTGTAACTATCCCTCGCTTCCAATTTCCTCACCGCTGCTCTCCACTGTTATCAGGGCTGTCTCCATTCACACAAGTGTTTACAGCAGGCTCCCCCTGCCTTATCTTTCATCACACCTCCTTCAGGACAATGAGCAATACAGCAACCCAAGCAGAATAGCAGAAAAATCAGGTACAACTAGGTGCAGCATAGTGTACAGTAAGCAGAACCGCATGTGATTTTCAGAGAGGTAAATTGTTTGCATATATATGGCAATATTATCACGTTGTGTTGTTAAAAAGTATATATTAAGGTTTAACTTAGATGTAAATGTGAACATTAAATAAATGGGAAGATGCCACTATTACTTTTTCTAGTTCAACACGAAATTAGTTTATGTATTATCTAACAAAAGACGCTCTAGCAAACTTTTTCTAATATTACATTTGCTGTAGAGCATGCTCTCATTATCCCAAGTGATTATGGTATAAACAAAAATATGATATTGCTGTTCCTGATTTAGTCTGCTCTGTGAAAAATGCAATCATACTCACAAACCTTGGTGACAAAAGTAAAAATTACAATATTGCTTTCCAAGGTTGTTACAGGGATGCAAGAGAACACTCTCCAGTATTAGTCCCTGTTGCTACTTATTGAACTGTATCAAAACACTAATTACTGATTATGCATAAGAATATCAATTTCTACACTGCTGGTCCAGGTTGGTACTCTTCAATCAAACATCACAGCTAAAAAAAACATAGCTAAAGTTATAGCTATACTTACATAGATATAAAGTACTTTTACACTCAAACATTTATGGCATATTAGAGAAACCAGCACTTCAGAAAATCCTTATCTAGTGGACACATACAGTATGGTAGCTGATCTTACAAGCTTAGTGCATGCTACAAAACGATACAATTCAAGCTTCCAAACATCCCAGGCGTCACGCCAACTCTATCCATCTTTGTTTTCAGCCATCAGTCAAAGGAATTTCTCCTATCCCTTGCGCTCTACACCTTACATTTTGATATTTATCCATCTCCTCTGAGTGACAGAACAGAAGTCATTTCCTCTCCAAAAAAACACTTCAACAGATGCTAATTTAATAATGTGTGGGAGAAAAAGCCAAGAAACAAATGGGGAGAAGGGCATAAACAGCTCCCAGCTGGCAGCAGCTCAGCACTTAATGCTGACATTAAAGCTTTGTCAAAAAAAAAAAAAAGCGTTGCGTCTCTCCATGAAGTAGATCGTTTTATTTTACATGTTTTCAGTCTTTAAAAAAGTAAGGTGCAAATGGAAAGGTTCATTGTCAGTGGCTGGCTTTTAGAAGATACAGATGCATCTTTGCCAGTAAGTGTGGGCAGATAAATTATCTTTGATACAGTGGTGTTCAGTGTTTGAGTAATGTTATAAGCTATATGAGCCCCATCAAAATAATAAACATCGATGAGACTCTTAAGTTATGCACGATGTTATTATGCCGATATACTTTGCACAACATTGCGAAATCACTGTAACTTCAGGAAGCAAAGTTTTCTTTAACATCTCTCATGTTTCTTTTATCCTATTTGCTCTTTAATCCTGCTAAACTGTGTATATATAAATTGCATAACTAGATATTTTCCTTCACAGGTAAACATTTTCTCTCTCTGTGAGGAAGGTGTCTGCTATATCTACTCTCGTCTTACCGTCTGCTACTTCAAGCTGGGCCTTGGCCATGATGCTTCCGGCCACAGTGAGGGCTTGGCAGATGTAGTACCCCGCATCTGAGCGCTGTACAGGAGAGATGGTCAACTCTCCATTCACAGACACAGACACACGGCTGTCTCCTTGTGCTTGCTGACTGGGGAAAAGCAGATCCTATTGGGAGGGACAGTGGGGAGACATGTAAATAAACTAGATCACATACTTGTTTAGTAGCGCAAAGGTTTGGTTCATATTAACACGATAGCATCACACAGTTGATGCAGATTTGTCAGCTCCACATCCATGACACAAATCTCCTGTTAAACCATACTGCAAAAGTGCTCTGTTGGATTGAGATCTTGTGATGCCATTTGAGTACAGTGAACTCTTTTTAATGTTCCAGCATCCTGCTGGAGGCAGCCATCAGAAGATGGGTATACTGTGGTCATAAAGGATCGACATGGTCAGCGAGTAGACTCAGGTAGGCTGTGGCATTTAAACAATGTTCAGTTGGTACTTAGGGCCCTAGTGTTTGCCAAGAGAATACCTCACACACCATTACACCTGCAGCCTGAGTCACTTAGCCAAGGCAGGATGGATCCTGCTTTCATGTTATTTATGCCAAATTCGGACCATACAATCTAACTGTCCCGGCAGAAATTCAGACTCATTAGACCAGACAATGGAATTCCAGTGGTATCCAAAATTGGACAATGTTGAGCCAGTGAAAATTGTAGCCTCTGTTTTGTGTTTCTCTGGTGTGGTCTTCTGCTGCTATAGTCTGCTTCAAGATTCAAAATGTTGTGCATTCAGTGATGCTCTTCTGCATAATTTAGCTGTAACAAAACAACCTTATCTGACTAACTGTTGCCTTCCTTGTCAGCTGGGAGTGGTCTGGCTATTCCACTCTGACCTCTAACATCAACAAGGCATTTTTTTTCTCTCAAAGAACTGCCACTCACCGGATATTTTTGGATCATTCTCTGTAAATCCTAGACACAGTTGTGTAAGAAAATCCCAATAGATCAGGGTGTTGTTGCTATTCCAGCCTGTCTGGCACCAACAACCGTGGCAAAGTCACTTAAATCTAATTTCTTCCCTATTCTTAAGCCTGGCTTGAACTTCAGCAGGTCATCTTGACCATGTCTACAAGGCTAAATGCATTGAGTTGTTGACATGATTAGATTAGATATCTGTGTTAAAGAGCAGCTAATCATGTTCATGTAATTAAGTGGACTGAGTGAGTGTTCTGGCAATGCTCGGGTCATGTGTTTAGCTCCCCAGTGGTCGAATATGATGATACGCACTATTCCTGATAGTTATAGGTATTATTAATTATTTCAAAATTATTCTTCAGACCAAAACAACATCAACACATGCTTTCAATATACTTGAATATTCACTCCCCTGTGTACAATTCGGTTAGAAAAGTGGGTCAATGTCTCTTTCCTACAAGGTCTGAATAGCTGTTTACCACAAGAGTGCTAATTCTACTGTGATAACCTGAAGTCATGGTCATAAAACTGAGGCATCAGCGTTGTCCATTTCTGCACCCTAGGCAGACAAGCTGATGGGCAGGAAAGGACATTAGCCTGCTTTCATTATGTCTAATGACTCTAATGCAGTACATGACATTGTCTCTTGCTAAGTGAATTGGCTAGTCAGACCAGCGTAGATTGATGATAAATGACCACTTCATTATATGCATGTGGAACAGAACCGCACTGCTTTCTATTGGCTTGTTCCATTTAGTCAGATTTTGACCATTTTTTGAAAAATTATTATGATAGTTGTGGAATCGATGCCTGTATAGGAATGCAAGCCTCAAAGAGAAATGTACACCACCCTACAAAAAAATAAAAATAAGTAAATATCGTTCAAATCACAGTCTCCATCCTTACCTGGCTCCCTTCTCTTTGCCAGAAGACAGTGGGTTGAGGTTTTCCTCTGGTCTCACAGGGAAAGGTTGCTGTTCGTCCTTGAGCGACTATTTGGTCACGGGGACGCACCACAAACTGAGGTGCCTCTGAGTTTAAAAGCAAAATAAACCATAAAACAACTGCAAAGCAATTTTACAGAATTCTGCTTGTGTTTTCATCAGGACTCCAATTAAACTTTCAAAGTAAAATCCATGAACTGGACGTCCAGCTGCTAATTAAAGGGATTCATGCACTGGGTCTTACTCACTGAAAAGCTATACAGCTAAAATGAGCTAAATCCAGCTGCCAAAGTATCAGGATATTTAATAATAACTCGTTAGAGTGCCCATATATCTTCATTTTTTTCTAAATAAGGCACATCTCACATAACTGTAACTCTTTTTTTTTTTCTTCTTAAAGTGACGTGGTAAATTTAAGGACTACCGGAATAAATCAGTGGTTGACTGAAACAGCCTATATAATGCATGTCTAAAATTAGTTTGATGGTTGCGTTTGTGGAATGCCACAACGGTACATGCATACTGAACAGGTGTGTGATTAAAAACAAAGAGCAGCGCATGCACAATGGGATCAGCTCTTACTTACCAACGGGGCGAGCTGATGACACAACAATGGTGTGAGTGAGATTTACACACAACACAGAGAGAAGGAAAGCAGAGGAGTAGAACAGAGGGGACAGAAAAAAAAAAAGAAATTAATGAAAATCAGAGATGAATGAGATGGAGTTGGGTTTCCATCCATGAAACTCAGGGACAGGGAGGGTAAAAACCAGTCACCAAAGCAGGTGATGACGTGGACCTTAAGGAAATAGTACCTTGTTGGTGTTTGTGAGATAAGAAACTGATGGCAAAAACTGCTGAACAGTTATATCGCTAATGATTTATGTTTTAAGACTAGCAGATTTGCAAACTTAATAGATCTGTTGGTAGATCGAAAGTCATGTAAATGAAATGGATCATTGATGAGGGCAGGCTGATTAAAGATGAGATATGTTGTATACATTATGCTGTGTTTTCTATGCATTTGTTGTTAAGAAGTTAAGAAGATAATTTTAGGTGATTCCAAATCAGCTGCACTTGCCTTGGAAGGTCAGAATATGGGCTGAGGTAATGTAATCCTTTTGAATCCATAATTCAGACTTCAGACCTCCCTAACTGTTTGTTTTTAGGCATTTTTTTCTACTCTCGGATATTTGTGATGTCATTTAGCGCAGATAATCTTAATATGGTTAATTAAGACACACAGGTCTGGTTGTGGACACAGCATCTGCCTTCCATTCAAACCTTTTTGGTTATGTTTCGTTAAGAAAGTTGGCTTAAAGTGAGGGGAAGGAGAGCTAAACCAGCTCATTTTAGGCAGTGGAGAAAATACACCAAGGACAAGTACAAGAAAAATAAGGATTATTTTGATGCGTGAGTCACGTGACGCTACATCAGTAGAGTCCAGGAACAAAATTGTGGAGTGTATGCAAATGAGTATCCCCTTTTAGCTCTGTCAACAATGTTTTTTCATACATAAAAAAAGAAGGAAAGAACAAAAACGAAAAACAGAGATAATGTAATTGGTCCAAATTTGGCTTAATTTTTGCTTGAGCTTTTCAAATATGAAACAGCTTCTTCCCACTGATAAGGTGTAAATATGGAGTGAGTGGCTGGATGGAGAATTAGCCCCCCAGGAGAGGTCATAAAAGTTCACTTAAAGCTGGTAAGATTGTTCATATCTGGCGCCTAGCTGGAGATCTAGAGCAATCAACTACATCAGCCCACTGTATGAAAGAAAAGCTGAGGCCAGGCCTAGCCTTTCAGCAGGGGGGCAATAATGCTCATAAAGTGGGCAATAAAGGACTGATTGTCCTGTGGCCTGCTTTGGGAGATACAAAAAAAAAAGTATCAGGGATGGGTTATGAGCTTTGCCAAGTGTGAGTCCACAACCAGTTACCCACCTCTGATAGTCAGATAGGCGGAGGCCTCTGCTTTACCCACACGGTTCTCAGCGAGGCAGGTGAAGGTTCCCTGATCACTCACTGATGCTTTCTTTATCCTCAAAAGGAAGTCGTCTTTTTCATATCTAATGTCATACCTGGTGACAGAGAGGAACAGTGACAGCAAGTCAAGTAACATCCCCAGCTGATTTAATAAAGCTGGATGCATGATAACGGTTATATGCAAATTAAAAATATCACTTTTAAAGTGTAGTGTAAAAACAACAAACAAACAATGATATCAAATCGCTGTTGTATAAACTACCGTGTGATGTTTCAGATGGAAGCTTTAAAAGGGTTGTGTCTTTTTTTGATACATTAAAGGCAGATTTTCTAAGGCAATTTCTACAGTGCTAGAAAAAGGGAAGTAATTATACTGCGATGAATGCATGGCAAAATGAAAGGTGCTTTCAGCTGGAACCCTGACTGTTCCACTTTTTCAATATTTATAATGACGAACCACCCACTGTGGTGTGGGCTGTGCAGTATACTTACTATGCCGTGTGTGTGTGTGCCTAAGTGTATGAGTGTGGAAGAGAGCAACGAAAAAAGACAGAAAGGCAGAGAGAGAGGGAGAGAGAGAGAGAGAGAGAGAGAGAGAGAGAGAGGAAGAGATAGACAAACAGTCTGAGAATAAGGGAGTGGCATAGTCTGACAAACAGAGTATGATGAATGAGCTGAGCAGTAAGAAATGACTAATTCATAGAGATGTTCCATGCATCAGTGTGTATCCACCAGTGCAGCATACTGTAAGTCAGCATCACTGAAGTTGGAGTGAGAGGAACATCTAAGCTACCAGAGTTTAGATAAGTGCCTCATAGGGGCTACAGACAGAATGAGTAAAGGAGCAAGGAGTCGGGCTCTCCCTCTCTCGGGTCCCTTTTGGCGTGAGCGATCCTGTGAAATTGTCTAGCCAGCCATACTGATTCAAAGATGGGAGACAAGTCGAGCAGAGAAATGGCACAAGGGGTGAGAAAAAGTCACATCAGAAATAGCTCTTCCAAAGGGTGTGTGCGGAATATCGATGGGAGTTGTGGGGTCTGTCCAGAGTCTGGTGAGGACTCCATTCACAGCACATCCCTGACCCAGATACAGACTTCCCAGGAGGCTGGTGGGTTTCGGAAAAGAATGAAAGAAGTTGAAGGAGGGAAGTGAGGCGAGGTAGGCCTGAAAGTAGGACATGTTTCTGGAGTCAGGGGGTACTGAGGTACAGGGCATAACATAGGTAAGCAGACAGACTGCCAGACATAGGGCGGCAATCAGTTGTTATAGTCTACCTCAAAATATAATCTAACACAGAGGCACTTTATAGCGTGTTAATGGCTTGCACCATGTTTATTTCTTTTTTAAAATAATGCCATTAATCAGCATTCATTTCGACATGAATAATCGCATTTTTGTATAAAAAAGATGAACTACTATGTTTCAGCTAAGGAAAGCATACCCTTCAATGCTCTAATTAACTAATATAGCTGATTAATTTCGAAGCAGCTCCAAAAGAAATTGAAAACATCTCCAAGAACAAAACCTATAATTAATTTTGCATTACAGCTGCAAAATTGAATTTCAGAAGCAGTTCAGAGAAACAAATAAACTAGTTAAACAGTCATAACTATAGACTGCTGTTGCAATTAGCATAATTGCAGTGTACGTAGTGCTGTACTGGCTGATAGGCTGATAATATTTATAATGAAATAGTTCAGACAGAATGCTTGCCATGGTTGTTTTTTAATTTAATTAAATGTAATTGTCTGTTACAGTTTGTGATAAAAATCTGATTCATATCACATCTTGTAAAGTCCTTGAAAAATGCCTGAAATTACGAGCTGATGTAAGTTACATACTTCAGACAATGACAATTTATCAGTCTTCAGATTTCAAACTTCAGTTAGAAAAATGTAGTGACTGAATCACACTGTTTTTATACAGAGATCATATATTTAAAGCATATAAAGCATAAGACAAACAGTGATAGGCTAATAATAACTTTTAAAAATGAGCATTCTTATGGGATAACCGCAATTCGCATATGCATATGATGTGGTCTAAATGTGTGGAACAAATCGCAGGAACACTACATATTATAATGCAATCCATTGCAAAATTACCATAAACTGGATTAAAACATGACATGATTAAATAAACACCATTACAGCTGAATATCCAGTTACTAGGCTATTGTAGTTCGTTTCCTTTATACTATAGACAGTATATAGGATCCTATTATGTTTCCATCTCTTTTAGTACCTTTTGTGTCACAATTGAATTGTACAAAGCTGGCATTAGTAAAAAGAACACAAGGACAGACATTCATCTGTTTTTTGGCCGACATTATTTTTTGACAGACTAATTAAAGTCTCCCATGAGTATTACAGTATGTTAAAACTTCTTTTTCTGATGGGACTCATTAGCTCTGCTCAAACATTTATCTATTATCGTTTTAGCATCGATACACATTCACACAAACACGAACGCGCACATGGCACACAGACGTGCACTAAACACATTCAGTCACAGTCCTCACCTGCCACGAGGAATATCCACATCCTCTTTTTTCCATCGCAGCGCAGGCGGCGGGTCACCGTGGACTTGACACCTGAACTCTACGCTCTCGTCAACTAAGACCACCTGGTTCACTGGCCGTTGCACAAACACTGGTCTTTCTGGATGTCGGCAGGAAAGATAATACAGAGGCGAAATTTACTTTTGATATACTAATTAAATGATGTAGGTGCCAAAAAAAAAAAAGCTATGATATATTATTTTCTGAACCGAGCATATGTGCATGTCAGACTTCTTACCAAAAACTGAGAGCTGAGCTTTTTCACTATCTCTCTCCCCAACCATGTTGGCTGCCACGCACACATAAATCCCTGAATCACTCTTCTTGGTATTTGAGATGGTCAGCTTTCCTCCACGGACCTGAGGAAGAAAAGGCACCTGTAACTAGAATGAACCGGTTCAATACAAAGTCCTTTACCCCGTGACGGTTCCGGGTTAATGTGAGTAGCTGAGTATGTGATTTAGTGTATAGGTCGTGAAATAGCAAAGGAGTCCCCTCCCCAAGGGAATTAACCCACTGTGATCCTGTCATCCTTGAGGTCAAGACGAGTTTTATCTTTCCTCCAGAAGGTGGTTGGTTCGGGATGCCCACGTGGTGGCTGACACTCAAAACTGGCAGTCTCTCCAACTGCCACAACCACGTCCTGTGGATTCTGCCTGAAGTCATCACGCAACACTAAGAAATATAAAAAAAGAGAGCAATGGTCGTTACCATTTCTTTAAGAAAATCTACTTCAGGTCACTAGTTTAAATTTTCATTCAGATTCAGCTGTTCCATTATGTGAACCAAAAATTACCTTTAAGATTGAGCTGCCACAGGCTAACAGAACTCTATGACTTTTTTTTGTAATTTAAGAGTTCAAGGTAATTCTGTCAAGTAGACTGCCGCATGAGACAATCGCCCATCTATCTGTCTCCGATAATACAGCCATCACTCTGAGGGCATACTGAATGTATGGGCTCTGCAGATAAATGTAACACCATGTATATATCTAGGTGGGATTAGCAGTACAATGTGCAAAGGAAAGACACACCAAAACACAGAAAGAGACATGAAAGCAAAGCAAAACTATTAAAGACACACAAACAGGCAAGTCTAGATAAGAAGTAAAGTAAATGATCATGCATTAAAAATTTAAACTGTAATAAGTCTGACTACTTGAGGCTGAATCACTCAGTGTAAAAGTACCCGATAAAGCAAGTGAGCTACACTCTGGTAAGTGCACAAAAGACATTGGCATACGGACATAGACATCAGTCTATGTGACTCTATACTAGCAATGATCAGGTCAACATTGAAATACCTGATTGGGTGAGGTGAAAAACTCATCTTGAGATCTTGCTACAATGCAATGTTATCCTTTGAGTAGAATCTACACAAAACAACCCCGATTCCATGAGCTCACCCACTGCCTAGGACAACACAGGACACCACAGGACACCACAGTATCCTCCTAGAACTAAACACACTCAGCAGGTTCAATCTCAGGGTAACATGAATTATCCCGGCGCTTTAAAACTAATTTTTCTAGAAAACTTTGATAGTAAAGTACACACTGGCCTGAAATTCACTGGGTCACTAAATCATTAAAATTCATATTCTGGGAATTATGAATACTCCAAAAGCAGCACAGTAAAAACAGGAATAACTATCTTCATAAGTTTAATAGCCAGAACTTACTATTTACTCACTTGCTAACAATGAAAAATAGATACTATGGTTCAAAATGATATTAGGCATCCGTGTGTTATGGCTATGATGAAATTAGGCACCTTGAGATGATTGAAAATATTCACTCTCCAATTCATTATTGTGTTTGCTTTAAAACACTACCAAGCCGTATCAAAGGCTGCACAGTGGTCTCTTAAATAATTCAAACAGTTATTGAACATTTTCTCATACAAAATTGATGATTTTCAATGTTTTATGAAATTCATTATAATCATACATACATTTTCAGTGATATTTCTCGACATAAAATATACTAGCTTGACTGAATAAAGATTTTTTTTCTCTTTCTGAGACCTTGGATGACAACAACAGTTGGTAATGGGCCTGAGTTTTTCAGCAGACACAGGGTCAAACTTTGGTTTCTTAGAAAGAAGTTGAAACACTGCATATAGGAGTTAGGAGAGGTAGTGCAAATAGTGACTGGGGATACCAATTAGATCAAACTCTGTTGGTGGATGTCTATGAAATAAAAAGGGAGCAGGAACAAGGCCAGATTTAGAACCAAGGATAAAAATTTGTTTCAAAACAACATCTTTAACAGAGATGCTCACGTTATACTTGAAGTTATTTACTGACATGATATGCTATGACACCTGGATGAAGTATGGTGGTTAAAAAAATATGCCTTGTTTATTTTAATTTTCCGTCTAGGGACCTGTAGTTTATTAGAATGCCATTTATGAGCACATTCTCCTTTCTTCCTCTCTTGTCAACATTTTAATTTATCCACGGCAGCGATATCTGCTCTTGATTTTGTGCGTTCAAAGGATCGGAAACATCAAGGATTGTCAAGCAGTCCCTGTAAAAACCATGCATTTTGAACAGATGTATGTGATAGCTGCTGCTAAGTTAAAGGTTAATGCTTCAAAAACTCCCCAGTTCTGTCACAGTTGTTTTCCACATATCATTTTTAAAGCTAGTTTTTTTTTTTTAACTAACCACAGGATTGAGAGTACTGTAAGCCATCACTGAAATAACAGTTAAAAATAGATATCATGATCTGGTTCATGCAATGAGGTGTTGCCTCTTTACATTAACAGCGTTTGACGTCTTTTATTTATTTATTTATTTAACAAGTCTTGCTCTAGGCCTGTTTTAAATTACAAAGTGTGCTGTATGGCAACAATGACGATTTACAAAATTAAAAATAAATAAATGAATAAAAGGAAGTTTTCAAATTAAATAACTGTCTGTTGTTTAATAAAATTCTGCTGTTTCTAATTTTCAATGTGATGAATTAATGAAAAACTAGAGCACTTTATCATATCCCACACTAGATGATAGCCTGTGTTTGCTTTTCATCCACATTACTGCCATAAGCTATTCTGCTGATATACTGTAACATGAATTCCAAGTCCCAGAGGACACCTCTAGTGAAAAAGCAAATCAGGAAGGAGCCAACAGCCCTTTGGCCTAACTGTCAATCACATCCAGTAGCTAGAGTAAACGAGCTTCAGTCGCAGACACTACTTTGGCACAGACATATGCCTAGCTGGCTGTCACGTTGTACTATACGCTTAGTGACCCATTCCATGAAGGCAACACTGCACTCATCCAGTCACACAACTGCTTTCCTGTTTTTGTTTTGTCACATCAGAGATGCTTCTCTAACAGCTTGTCCCAAGAGACCGTGAAACCCAGACACACACAGGAATAACTGGAAAACCAGTTAGTTGAAGATGAAGTGAAAACCCAATTACAAGAAGTAAGGCAGGGGAAAAGGCAGTCTGTCTTAAACAAAGGTTGCTGTTTTAATGTAATGGTGGAGTTTATAACTGTCACACTATGCTGGCAATACCATAAAAAAGAAACATATTCTAGGCAGGATGTCTGGTGTCAGATACTAATCCATTATCAGCCACTTGCAGCTATACAGTATCTAAATCTAAAGTACCAAATTCTCCCTGTCTCAGTGTGAGCTTGGTCGAGCAGCCAAGAGCCGAAATGTGGAGGTCACAAGTCCAAGAGGAGTTTTGAAACATGAAGCACATTTATTTCTTCCTCCAAAAGACACAAGAAAACATATTTCTAGCCAAACCCTCCAGCCAGACACCAATTCATAATGCAACTAACATAATCTCTACTCTACTTTAATCCTATCTGGTGCATACCAGATAAAGAAAGCGTTTCTTGCACACACACAAAAATGCTCAATATTCACATAAAACCACTTCCAAAGCAATTTACAACATCTATCTATATTGACAATTCCCCAAATGCAAGTAAATATCAATCAAATAAATATATTAGTACATCTAAACAGTAACACTAAACACCCTTCTAACTAATACCCACTTGATATTACTTTCCAGGAAATAATAAAAGGCTGTAGTGGGCCCAGGCTTCTGCTTGAACATATTGAGACCGAGGAAGAGGCAGAGGTAAATTTGTGTAATGGATGGATTACATTGTAGTGCTTTTGTGCCAGTAGCTGGGCAGCAAATATCTATGTATCAATTACTCCCATTATTAATAGCAATGTTCTGTGGTAACTGAATATAACTAGCAGGTACATTCTGATACACTGTACCTATTGTCTCTGGGCTATTTTTACTTGTGATGCCGCCACACATGATTTAAAATAACAATTTATCTATTGATTTACTTTGGTTTGCCATGAATGGTGCACACAATCAGTTTTGTCTGAATAGTTTTGAAAGAGAGTAACTTACAATTTCTTGATGATGGGCTACTGCAAACTTGAAATTTGGTCTCATTCATAAAGGCTGCATAGTTACAAATTATGCACTTTTAGGTGCAGCGTAGTAGTGCAGTGGTTAGCACTGCTGCTGCACTGTAAGAAGGTTCCTGGTTCAATCACCTGTCAGTGTTCAGTTACTCTGGCTCCTTCCCACAGTCCAGAGATATCTAAGTTAGGTTAATTGTTGATTCTAAACTTTTTGACGTGAGATACTTAAAGTGCATGAGTAAAACCAGAGAAGTGCTATTTAAATGCCAGTCTGTGAACATTATCAGACTATACATAAAGCAAAATAATAAAGCCCAGCAGTCTGACTACTGCTTTCTCTCTCATACACTGAAGTAAATCTGTTTTCTTATATAGGAGAAATAAGATTGTCACAGTACACAGACTCGTCCTGTCTATTTCAAAGGATTCTGATTCCCTAACTTACACGAGGCAGAAAGAAGAAAATTGGTCTTTCTGTATGTTTCCTGAATTTCGCATGCTCACTTATTCTTTGTTCAAGGAACAAACATTTCTACACAGATATTACTGACACCCACTGAGAGGTCTAGGCAGGTTTCTGTGAGTGCTAAACTCAAACTTATGCGAGGAATAAGGTTAAGGTGATGTTAATCTGTTGATCTTAAATGTGGAACCCCTGTGGAGGCAGCATCCATGCGTAGGCTGTTGTCAGATGGTAATTATTTCAGATGGTGGGCTGCCACCACTGCCTAATGTTGTCTGATTGAGTACTGCTCAATTATTCAAACAAGGCATTCAGAGGACTCACTCATTTGCCAGTTACATTTATCAAATCAGAAGGAGAGTGACTTGTAAATGGGCTTCATTTCGTGGCACAATGGGTGGTAAAAATATGTGACAAGGTAGAAGTATCTGAATACAAATAACTATACAGAGGCTCATTCTATGATTAACAGAAAAAGGGTGGTAATGTGGCAGTTGTAAATTCTGAGATATTCCATCTCACTGTTTTGATTTCTTGAGACTCTCCACAGGCTCACTCTACAGCTGAATTTCATTACAGCATTTCACCAGCACATCAAATCTGTGAAGATCCCACTTGAGCACTGGATGCATGTTGCTCAGTTTGCAAGCTGCCCAGATGACTCAGAAATAGAAAATCATCTCCATTTTGTCACAAGTACATGGATTTAAAGCAGTATTTATTGCCTTACAGCAGGTGATGTTTCAAAACATGCCTTGCTCTATACAGACAGGGCATTTATTAGACGCTGCATTATCTGGTACTACTACTGTCTCATGTACCCATTAGGCATGCATACATTTACTGCAGAGTCTATCTCCAACAATGCACATCAGCTTAATATTAGTCATAATGCATCCCTTCTGAAAACAAAATGCAATGTTGATATTTGTATTTTAGCTACACCTATCTGTAAAACTACTGAGATATTTTGCTAATTTCAGGGCTCACATAGCATGCTAATAAATTAAAAGGTGTGCCGGGATACTAAAAGGATTGCAGCGCAGCCATTCTATATTTAGCCAAAGTCCTTATAATGTCTCTGATATAGGTGAGGTTGATAATGTTCACTTGAAACCCACAAAGTAATGTTCACACAGACAAGTCTGACTAATGAGAGTGGCTGTCCATTAACCTTAGGTGGCTGAATGTTCTCTTTTAAACTCCTCGAGAAGATACAGTAGAATTTAGTGCGGATAACCTTTTTCATGGTGCACAAATCAGTTCAATTCAATTTTATTAATATAGTGGCAAATCACAACAGACACCTCAAAGTGCTTTATATTGTTAGGTAAATACCTACTATACCCACAATACCAGACCACTAGATGAGTTCAAATATACAATTTAGAAACAGCAGCTGCACTGAAAGCTGTTTAGAAATGCATTTAGCTTTTATTAGTCATGAATCCATAACTAATAAAATTGATTTTATTAAGAAAAAGTTAGCCCAGAGCAGCTCAATTAGATAGCTAGATAGGTGAGGTAATGATGTAGATATGTAAACTGGGAGGTTTATTCTGCGTATTTAAAATATCTGAGAAAGATCTTTCAGGTCAATGTAAGAAAATGCAGATTGCATTTTTTTTAAATCATTGTGGACCTGCTAGTCGACTCATTTCAGAGCGGTAATTAATCATAAAAGGCATTTGTACAATATACACAGTGACAGATGGTGACTGTGTATATTTAAATTACAAGCAAATTAACACAGGAAGAATTCTGTCTCATTTCCTAACATATAGTGTTTAGAGTGCCTTTATGAGTCAATGTTATATAAACTGCTGTGATAGCAGCGCTATACCTCAGGAGCAAAAAGAAAACGAATATGTGTACAAAGTATATGACTAGTGAGGAAAGATGAAGATAGTAACATCTGAGTTGTTGTGTGTAACAGATGGCTGGATTTCCATTTGGGACTCACAGATGCGGTGAAGAAATGAGGTGCTTCATGTAGACAAAGCTTGACACATACAGTCAACATATTATACATTCAGGTTTAAACAGCATATCAGCCTTTATTTATAGAAATGGTTATAGCAGCTCTATTTCTGTGAATACATTGTATTTGAGCATCAGGAAAATCATACTATTGTACAGCCTTTTTGCAGTCAATGATCCAGTGTCCACAAACAAACTACAGCCGTGCCATTTCTTGTGACAGAGGTCTACTACATTTTTGTTTTCTTTTTCAAGTTTGCTTGAGGTTTTTTTTTTTTTGAACAAGATAGCCTGTAGGGACATGTCATGTTCTCAGCAGCAGTCAAGGATGTCCCATATCTGTCACATGCATAATATCTACACTGACATACACGCACATATACACATAAACAAACAGAAAAACAGCTGCCCTGTTCCTATATCACAAACTGTGCTGATGACCACAACACATCATCACTGTTCAAGAGATAGAAACAGAAACCAAGACAGTTATGCCGACACGCACTCAGGGAACAGGGACAGGGAACATGGAGTCAAGAAGGCTATTTGCATCGGGCATTTTTTTGAATAAATAAACAACTTAGCATGTCTGTGCCCTAAAAAAGTCATCAGTAATCAGTCAGGACTAAGATCAGCAGGGAGATGAGGAACATTTACACAATGTCCCCTGAGGCTAACAGCCCAGTACAAACGTACATTACCTATTATAAATCTGGCTTCCCAACAGGAAGACACAACATGAGTAAATTAAGCCCCCCTTCTTTATATAAACAACACGGTAGCCTGAATATAGAACTATATACATTTGAATTTCTGCCATAATTGCAAGGTATAAGAGTATCGATGACATCAAATGTAGCAGAAAATAACAGACTGCATTGGCTTGAAGCCTTATTGGTATCTCTACACACTTTCCAAGTATAATTTGTATTCCTGACAGCTCCTTAAATATGTATGTGAAAATCTTTATTTAATTAATCTATACTTATTAGTGCACATTACTATTAAGTCCAATTATGACCCAATTTTATTTCCATTCTCGCAACATTAATATAGAGGGGGAAGACCAGGAGGTACATAGTAACTGAGGTCAGCAGCCTTCAAAAGTATATTCAGACAGCCCTAGCACCGCTTTGCTTTGCTTTTTTGGCATCATTAGTGTCAACACCAATTAGTGTCAATACGAGAGCTGAAAATAGATGAACGGTGAAATGTGTGTACGCCTGTGGCAACACAAAAATTTAGCAGAGTTTTAGTTGCAATTTAGTTTTTACTTTGACTTTAGCTAGCACAGGCAGAATTTAGTGAATGCTATTTTGAATCGCTGTTTTGTTTAAAATGCTCCTTCTTAGCGTCATTATTAACCATAAAAGGACATTTTACTCTTTCCCCCTTTTCAGCCAGATATGTGACACACACGACCACAGGGCACATTTTACCCATATCTTTACTCGTAACCTTTCTTTCCATGGAACGTTTGAGTGAGAGTTTACACCTCACGCTATAAAAATAGTCATTATGAAATCTTTGGCCTTTGAGTTAGGAACCAGTCAACCACCGTGAAGGGTTAAGAATAAATGCCCTATACCATTGTCATGTTTAATTAAACTCCGTTCTCTTGTCGTGTAAAGTAAATTGAAGTTGTGGATGGTATAGGAGGAATCACCCCTCCTCCCATTACCCACTCCCTCATCTCTCACTTGCTTTGCCTCTAGTTACTGTAACAGCATTCCCTCAGACCACATTTACACATCTATAATTAATTACTCCTGTCTGTATGAATTTCTTCACAAGAACACATTCCTTTATCTCTAAGAGTAACCTATGTAAATCTGCTTCTCCCTTCTCTCCAGAGTCACAGTTTCAATCTCATCTATATAAACTGCTAAATCCACATGCACTGTTGTTTGTACAACAGTGTTCAAACATTTGTGTGTGGCCTTAGTTTGTGAATTTGCATTTATGGAGACTTAATTCCAACCCATTCTTCCCAGTGTTCTATCTTTCTATTTGGTATCTAAAGATGAAGAAACCTGCCTTGATACTTCACTGTTAGTTATTGGAGAAAGAAGAAAAGTAAGGAGAGAACAAAATGGAAAAAGGCAAGATATATAAAAGGTCAATCACAATATTTTTTCTCAAAAACCATGGGTGTCATAGACCCTTAGAGCAATATTTTGAAGAAGTACAACATGAGCTGAAAAATGAGTCAGGGATCAGAATCTCGCATTTTATTCGCCTTGTTTCACTAAAGCAGTGGTCACCAAGGGGAAGAAACCTTACTTGCAGGCACTAGTTATATCTAACTGAATTTATGCACCCTGCTGTGTTTTATATTCATTGTTGTTGTTATCATCACAGTACTGCACAGGGTAAAAAGAAAAGCTATTGCAGACTTTTAAAAGTTAAAAAGGCTTGATCTTTTCTAGCAACCACTTTTTTCTCTTCACTTTTCTGATCACTACACCCTTGTCTGAGCTTTGGGAATGTTCACTGTCTGCCGTTTACACCAGTAGAATATATGCAGTTTCCAAACTGAGTTATGTGGGAAAAACTGAACTAAAAAAATGTCAGAGAATATCAGAAACAGAAAAATCCAGCTGAGATGCCATGATCTAAGCATCTGCACAATGATGTCCACCAGAGATAGTAGTAGTAGCCTATATATAGAAATATATGATTGAATTTGAGTAAATTATTGGAACAACTATGTAGGGCACAGCTCCTCAACTACAGCTGTCATTCAACACAAAAAAGAAAACTAATTAATATGATAATCTCATTTAAACACATTAACTGATGATATATGGGAGGTTTTGTTACTTTGATTGCACGGATTTGACCTTTGATCTCTAAATGAGAAAATTAACTGAATTAATCAAATATATATGAAGGGTGCTATATATCCGTGTTGATTACATGGATATATAACAGGCTAACAGAATATAAACTGATAGCCTGTAAAAAATGTACCTACCTACCATCTCATTCAGGTCTCTGAGTTCTCATCTCTGAATCTGAATACATAAACTGTAATGTTTCGGCTATGGCCATTTGAATTTTTGGAGTCAGATTTGGACAAGAGAGTAAAGTGCCAAGTCATAAGCTAATGGGACTTAGCTTGGTTAGCAAACTGTAGCCACAGACTGAATGGATGCAATATACGGACACAGATATCTGCTAGTTAGAAACAAAAACCAAAAATGCGCACTACACTTTTATATTAAAGATTCTCCCAAAACACCACAAACATGGGACAGAAGATGAATTCAGTGTCTCAAATTAGCCAAGAGAAACTTAGCAGAAAGCTAGCAGCTAAGCTCTTTAACTTACAATAAGCGAGTTATCAATACTATATAGCCACATAGGACCCTCTTCTATGGGCTTCAAGTTTTCAACAAGGCACAGAACCGTATTAGCAATTCAATGCCCTCATTAAAAATAATAATAATAAAAATCATAGTAAAAAATAATAATAGAAAAATAATTTCTTATAAAAATGGGTCACCATGAGCAAGCCTAAACTTATTTCTTAGCAGCTAAGAGTTTTGACTAGAATATAGATAAGCAATTTAACAAATCATCAATTTAAAAAAATCAACTTAACAGGACAAATTTCAACTTATTTTTCATTCCTTGTTACAAACACAATCACACCTAACATCTAACATTTACACTGATTCAATAGAGCTGATGAGCTAAAACTGGCTGCCCACAATGCTGATGTATTAGTCAAAACCTCATTTAGCATTTCAAAGTGAAAATCCCAAATGCACAAGGAAGGATAAGAGTCCAGTTATATCTCCTAGTAATTCTTAAGCTTCTCCCACAGCCAACTAGCCTGGATACAAATACTCCCTTGAGCAGTTTAAGAGATTATTCACCACAAACTGCAGTTAATCACATCTATGTACACCTTCTGGTAAGCCCCAGGTCACCAGGTACATACTCTGTATGTACACAGCGACTGGAAGGGAGCAAGTGTTGGTGGCTGATCCATACCTGCTACCTGCAGTACCTTCCTATGATCCCTCTGTATGTCCTCCATCACATAAAGCAGATTAAAAAGCACTATCTATGAGACAAAAGACTTTGGTGCCACTTCAGAAAATGGCATCAATTTTTCATATATGACATTTCCATAGAGAGATAGGTATGGAGAATCAGACCAATCTTCCAGTGATAGCCCATCATGGGGTGATCAGTCTCAGCTGAGAGAGAGCGTCCTTTCCTGCATGAACACACACACAAGCATATTCATCCACACACAGGGAGGTACATGTGCAAACATAATCACACCTAACTCCTATCTTTCTCTCACACACACATAAGACAAATCTGCTCCGTTCATCAACATATTCTTGCTGCTGACATCCACATTTCAATTTCATGTCTCTCTTCATCCTCTGTCTTCTATTTTTCCCCTCACATTCTCCATCTGTGGTACATTTTTGCAAAACAAAACAAAGGAGTTGGCGTCTTTCAACTCTTCAGAAAGTTCTGTTTATCCACGTAACCAGGCATTATTCTGTTTCACAGCAATCTAACCCGTCTATCTCCATCAAACCATGCTCCCCGAATCCCTCCGCATATCCCTCCCTAAACACAAAAAAGCACATGTCATTTTTCACGATGAATCCAGCGGCAAGAATGTAAAACAAAACAGACCAGGAAAATCAAAAATCACAGTTCGTTATTTGAGCAGAGCGTATGGTGCACTGCTTGACAAAATAACTGTAAATACTGACACGGCTAATCTCAGCACAGCTGTTAGTATTAGGTCCTTTAATCCTGGTCCAGATCGGTGATGTGCTCACACTGGCTTGGGGACAGATGAGCAACAGCCACCAGGCTGCCAAGTAGGCTAAAGGCAGCAGACTGGCCTGACGCTCACTTTTCGACATGATAAGCCGCGAATCCGTGAGCCCTGGAGCGAGGCTCTAAAAGCAGTCTTTGTGGTGCATCATACAGCCTTTTCACTAAATATCACTGGCCATGCTGCAATCTAACACCAGATCACTGCAATGTATTTTTTTTCCTTAACCTTTGATCATGAATGTTACACACATCTGTGCTGACAGGAATCATACATCTAAAAGAAAACAGGGGTGCACGACAGGAGTGGCGTACAATTTTTATTTACCTAGTATTATATTTTTTTTCATTTGTTAATATTAAATTATTAAAAGACAAATAATTTCAGTGTAAACAGCACTGATGTGTCGGGTTGAATTAAACTATGTAGGAGATACCATTTTTTTTTTTTTTAAAAAGGATGCTGTAAGCTATGAAGTCGCACTATTCTAATAACAAAAAAATGACAGCTATTGCTCTGCTCAGCTTTCACTTTCTTCTGAAATTAGTGTAATGTTTTTGTAGTATTATAACAGGAACATCTAAAGTGAATTCTCTTTGAATGTCTGCAAACCTGTCTCTAACTATGACTGAATAAAGCGACAAACAAATCTGAGCTGCACTTGCTCTCTGAACCATCTATTGTTGATTCATCAGTTGCTTTCCTTCCACTCTTTCTTCCTCTAATTATAGTGTGAATACTAAGTAAATCCTTTTAAGCCTGGCAGTAAAGGCAAAAAGTAAACACACGCTACATATGACGTGCATCAGTACAGTTAGCTCAGATGCTCTTCATATAAAGAAGGATAATACCTATTTGATTTTCTAGTCCAATGTTTCCTCTGATTTTATCAAATCATATTTGTTCATGCTTTCATAATCTGTCAATCACGGCTTCTAACTGACACACTATCACTCACTGGTGTGTGCTCCCTCTGATGAAATACTGTGCTCAACAGAGGGATGGTTCTCTTCCTTCAAGCATCATAATAACCCTTTAAATGTCTGTAAAAATGACTGCTTTGAGAGGCTGACTGTGCAAGTGCTGCAGTTCTCTGTTGCTGACATGGTGGAGCCAGTTGCACTGACTTTACAGTCTGATCTGCATACGACGCCATGTGCCAGACCCGATTGTCTGTGGTCAGGAGAAGAAGCGAGAGAAAGAGACACGGCAGCATCTGTGCCACGTATCTGTAAGAATAAAGGTCATAAGTGTAAGACATGCAATAAATGACTGACAGATGGAAGCACAGACATGGATGCCAACTCAAATTCTCTAGGTACATGGCGTAAGGAAACTGACAATCCTGTCTCAATCTTCTGGATTAGGAAAAACAACCAACACCCTTGCGGCATACACACAGGCAATGCAAACAAACTGTACCCTGTTCTGTACAGCTTCTTTATTGCACAACTGGAATCTAGAGAGAAACCGTTAAAAGACAGAATTCACTAAAATCATGGCATCATAAATATATTCACTGGGCAGATATTACACTAAATGTATTTTAGATGTAATCTGCAATTGTGAAACTGGTTTATTAACCCATTGGTGAGTTCATACAATCTTAGTCAGAAAGCCCAAGTGGGAAAATGACAACAAAGATTTAAATCAGCTCTGTAATTGGCTATTAAAAAATACTGTAGGTTTTATATGCCAAAACCAATGAACAGGTTTCCTTTAACTGCCAATTAGTAAATCTTCTAATCTTCTAGGTAAGCGCTCAGATGCTTTGAAATGAAAATTTCAAAAACAGTAGAAAGTGATCAAATATTATCTTTTCATAACAACTCCATCCTGTAATGATTTGTGGTCTTTTTTCATTCATTTACGGCGCAAAACTATGAGGGCAGTGAATGTCAAAAGACAAAAAACAAAGTTGTCAATCATGATACGTAAGCTGTCTTTTTATAGTTAATAAAGCAGTATTCAGCCTGTGCTCTCTGCACTACAAAGACTGCACTTATTATTGTTAAGTTGCACCAATTACTGGCTGGCAAAGGCATTTGAGAAAAGCACCATTAAACCCAGCATCCGAAGAAACAGAAAACAGCCGGGTGTTTTCTCTCAGGGAATGTAATTGATGAGACGCTGTGGAACAACACACCCACTGGAGCGTCCAGTCCCTCAGCAAATTATTACTTGGCTTACAGTATGTGCGGCGTCTACCTAGTTGTCATTTCTTATATATCTTCTTGTCATTACATACTTTGACTCATAGATATTGAATATACATAATATTGTGACTATATAACATCTGCTACCATAAAATCAAACCTTTTTTTAAATTTATTTTTGTGTACAAATGTTTAATTGTGCTTAATGTTCATTGTAATTATTGCCATGTTTGGAGTGAAGATTAATCATTGTGCATTTCAGCATCACACATCTCCTGGAAGCAGTGACGTGCATAAACAGAGCTGCATTCAAAGTGTGCTCAATAGACAGTCTAATGCACACAGCAGCAGGAGAACCGTCTTTCAGACTGACACCATGAGCCTTGAGCAGCCACACATTAATAATGCGCTTTCCCCCCCTAAATTCTTTATATTAGAGGCTATGTGTAAATAAATAATTTCTGCATCTCTGAATGAAATCCACAGGGTGAGCAATGTGTAAAAAGTGTACTTTGCTAAAAAAGCGCAAGCAGTAAGTGGTAAACACTGTCACCAAACAGCAAGGAGGCCTCAGGCTTGAAGTGAGTTTGCATGTTTTCCCTTTGGGTTATATACCTCCCTCTACAGTCCAATGACATGCACTTTAGGTGACTTGGAAATTATGAATTGCTTGTAGGTGGGAATGTATTTGTGAGTCCGTATGTGACAATGGGAAGGAAAAACTCCCTTTTAACAGGAAGGATCAGGCTCTGGAAGGGAAGCCATCTCCTTCAACCAGATGGGGGTAAGGGGAGGGAGACGGGACAAAAGACACACTGTGGAAAAAAGCCAGAGTTTAATAATAACTAATGATTAAATGTGTATATACAGAGGTGAACAGCTTAGAGCATCATGTGAAGCCTCTGCCATCCTAGGCTTATTGCAGGGTAACTAAGGGAGGATTCAGGATCACCTAATCAAGACCTAATTATAAGCTTTATAAAAAAAAAAAAAGTTTTAAGCCTAATCTTGAAAGCAGAGAGATTCCACTGAGGAGGGGCCTTAAAGTTGAAAAGACTCTGCCTCCTATTCTGCTTTTAAATACCCTGAGAACCACAAGTAAGCCACGACCCTGAAAGCAAAGTGCTCTAGTCAGGTAATAAGGTGCTAATAATCTTAAAAATTAAACCATAATGCTGAAAGTCCCTTTTTTGTTAGGTTTATCATGCAAGCAGTGACAGCTAAGGACTAACAACTGTTTATCGGTTCACCAATCAAATATTTCAAAAGCTTGATTTGTTGGGGTTTAATTCTGAGATATCAATGCTCCACTCAGGGTAAACCAAACTTTGGGCAGATCAAATGTTTATGTAACTACCCTTCATGTGCCTCTAGGTGAAGTTTCTATTTACTTGTAACAGAGAGTTTGAGAGCATACTAAGGAAACTGTTATGGTATTTGGGGTTATTGTTTTGGACTGTATTAAATGCCAGATTTATCAAAGCCTGTCTTCCATCATTTAACAAATAGACTGCAGCAACATGTTTAGTTATAATGTCTACATATATATATGGGAAAATGAACATCAGGTGGCAAATACACATAATGTGTATTTGTACTCATGTGACCTGTTTCACAGCTGTGGCTGGTGATTTGACAGCCACATTAATATCACATGCTTTAACTGATTGTGTGTCAGTGTGATAAGTGCCACTCCTTTTGAAAAGGATAAGGCCTGTGAAAATTGACAAATTTCATCAGTAAAAGTCTGCTGAAAACTATTCATGGATGTGCGAGGTGCAGCCAGATAGATTACTGTTGAGTTTCCAATATCTGGAATCACATCTCTGCCCCCATCGGCTTAATGGACTGAATCCTATGGGAACCTTCGCTCCTATGTCACTGCTCTGCACCACTTCTGGCTCAACAAAAGCCAAAAATATTACCGCATGAAGGTGAGTAGACTCTACATTCCCTTCGAAAACGAAATTCAAAAGGCTATGATTTATCCTGTAAGCACAAGAATCTTCCTGTGGTGCATGCAAGACCTTGAGGAGTCTTATCCACCTTGTCAGCCATTTGGTGTAGGTATTAAACTACCCCTTCATATTCTGGGTGCTAAGAGATAGGGCCAAAGCATAATGAGCTAGGCTATCACATAAGGGTAGGCTTCAATATCTTTCAATTTTAAGGAAGGCTTTCTTCACTATAGCATTTTCCATTAGCTGATTTGTCTTCATCCTATGCAAGCAGTCAGAATTATTGCGAAGCAAACAGTTTTCTTTGTTTCCTTATCATTTAATTGATCAGCGGAACGATCTGTAATAATGAATTGTTTCTGAGCAAATTCATAAATGGCAGAGCGCAGCATGTAGTAACAACTTCATTAGCTGGGGCTTGAGGTTTTATCAAAATGAAATGCTCATCATAGTATTACCTTGCATTCACGATCCTATCTATGACCAATCCATCTTAGAGCAATATTTAACAAAAAGAAGACATTCCATTGTAAGCAGTTCCAGCTGAACAAATTCTACCTTAGACCGTGTGTACTTTTCTTTGTTTGAGGAGTATGCATGAATTAGTAATAAGCTCAGTGATCCCCTTGCTGCTAAATAGGTTAGAGGAAAGAATATATAATTATGTATGAGGGAAGATGGAGGTTGTGACTGACAGTTCTACAGATATAAAAAAAAAAAGGAAAAAAGAGAAGCGCACTGCAAGATGTAGAGAAAGAGTTTGTTAATTCTGGATGGGTAGCTGTATAGTTCCAACCTTGGTGGGTGAGCTGTTGAGCACTACATGCCTGAGTTGAGCTGCACTGCATCTCACTGTGGCTCACTCTAAAAAAACCCTCACCCACAGAGAGTTCCCCAACTGTCACATGCCACTGAACCACAGTAAATACAAACACACACGCACACACACAGCATAGCCATTTTCATTAACAGAACCACTGGCACACTCAACCCAGCTGGTCCCTGAGTCGACACTGGAACTGCACATCTGGTGTCAATGCTCTGTTAGAGGGAGGCCATCTGGTTGGGTAGAGGGAGGGGGAGACAGGACCAGAGTGGGGAAGTCTAAAGACGTTTGGGGAGACAACAAAAACAGACTTCTCATCGATACTGTGCCATCGGAGGTATGTGCATTAAAAAAATGGATCTGTTTGTGAGATGTACTACATGCTCTGCGTGCATTAGTTCGCTTCCGAGTAAGAGGATTAGATGTCAAAGTCAGGTTTTTCTCTCAGAGCATTTGGAGCTAATGGCAATGAACAGATAGCTTGTTTAATGGCTCTGACTCTCAGCATAACACACGTCTTCTCAACATGAATAATGCTCCCTCTGTATTGTCCCATGGCTTCCATGAGGAACTTAATATTACATAATACATAGAAACATTAATAATTCTTAAGTGTTTCCATGTGATGCTGCAGTACATTTTTACTTCCCTGTCCTTCTTGCTGTAATGTTTTATGTTATTAAGCGTTGCAGTTCCTACCAGTCTGCTTGTATTAGATGACTGGCTGTTGACAGGATGCCTGTAAAGAATCTAGGACTATATGACATTTACCTATATTGAAGAGATTCTCCCCTTATAGCTGCAAGCATAGGCCAGTGCAATAACCGTTTATGACAACAAGTTCTAAAGACATTTACTGATACACAAGTCCAGAATGTATATGAGAGGTCCTGCATTGGTTTGCAAGCACACAGAGAACAAGTTCATAAGCATTAATCTGTTCCTGCCACTTTGATTACATTATTAAGGACTCATGCCACCAGTGTGACAGTGATATAGTCATGCACCTCACTTTTAGGCTTTCAATTTGTGTCAATGCGAGGAGAAAGGTCGGAAATTGACCACCAAAACCTTTGAATGCACCCCAGTAATGCACTTTACTTTACCTTAAAGAACATACACACACGCACACGCGCACAAGCACAAAGTGCCTTCTGCTGCCAGTAGCCGACTGAATCATGCTCTTATTAAACCTTGATCGGAATTCGAACGAGGGCATTATCCACTTACAGTTATTAATGCTGCGGCTCTCAAGGGAGGACAGAGCAGACAGCGACGGACGGGGTGGGGGGTGGGTGTATGCACACCGCACATACAGATGTTACTATAAAGTTCTGTCTGGAGGTAGGGTTCTTGAGATTGCATACATAGATAAGGTTTGCACTTCCATTAGGTAGGAAGTGGATAAAGATCCATCTCTCATAAAATACTGTAGAGAAGCCCATGCACACACAAATACATACACACACAATTATCAAACTAATCATCAAAATGTTGTATCTGGATACAATAACCACACCAAACACCAAATGCTTGATTAGTGATAGGAAGGGCTGTTCCTAAAATCCCAGCCTCAAGGAAGTCAAAGAAAATGAGATTCTCATTTTACATTTCCAATATACTACAACCTCAGCATCCCTTAATTAGGAACCAAAAGACAGTCTTTCTTTTGGCAGAGTTAATTAAGAAAGAGCAAAATTTGCACAACTATGGCAAGGTACAGTAGATAAACATAAGAGTACGGGAAGAGCAAAAAATATAAATAAAAGTGCTCGTCAATGTACTGTAATGCCTTTACGGGAAGGCAAGTAGAGATTAGCTGTCAGTCCTGTGAAAGACAGAGGTAAGGTGTCAATAGAGAATCAGAAAGAAATGTTGCCATGTTACAGAAGTGATAATTCTGTCTCTGCATAGCATCCAGGGGGCATTATGTGAATGCATCCTCTATGAAAACTATGAGAATTAATAGCCTTAAATTCCATCTCTGCTTGAAGGTTTTGCACTACAGCACATGCTCATATCACACTGACATCCAGAATTAGTCTACGTGATTTAAAGAAACACATTTACATACAAAAGCCTTGGAAATACACTATTTCCAGTTTTATACGCTTTATTTTTTTGTAGTTTTATGTTTGTGGAACGATTTAAACAAGGCAGCACCTCTTAAGTGTGCTGCTGTTTTCAAGGGGCTTTGTTTAAAACTGAGAACAAACAAAGGTTGTATGGAAACCAAATTGATTTTTTTGCCACCTACACACATTGCTTTTAATTAGACAGAACTGAATCATGCGACTGTTTCTATTGTGTCTGTGGAAATAAATTGCATATGTGCATTGCATTTGGATCATTCTTTGTCTTACATTCATTTACACACACGTTTCTATCAATTTGTTTATTTATAGATGGTATTGCATATAAATTGACAGTGACTTTGTTAGCTAAAGCATCTGATTTGCACCTGTAGTTTGCAGAAAAATGTCCTCTCCCCCCTCCCAATGCCAGCAACTTAAAGCTTTGTGCTTTTAGCAGTTTATCATCCTCCCTAATCCCAAATAGCCCTTCCAAGAGTTACAGCACCTGTACGTACATCCGCCGAGCCACATGAATTTTCCTCTTGGGGATGGCATGATACCAGCAAGGTCTGACTGCCTAGACAACGCAGTAATACAAGGGGAGTGGCTGCTGCTGAACACAAGCCAAACCAGCTAGACGGGGGAGGGGAACACGTGCAGGGAAAGGGAAGCGACAACTGTGGTTGGATCTGGCTTTGATGAGAAGGCTTGAGAAGAGGGGAGGCTCAGTCTTCGATGGAAGCAGGTGTGTGAGGAGGTGATAAGAACATTGTGACAGGCACTACACACAAACACCCCGGCGCACACTCACACAAACATGCAAACAAATAAATAAATAAATAAAATACTCCTGCAAACACCACTTACTGAAACTGTTCCTTCAACTTCAACACTAATTTAAATGGCATCCCTTCAAAAAACTGAGCCTGCACTTGTGCGGGCTCCAACTTTTTTCTGGTCCCTCGTAAGAAGACAGACAGAGAATTATGGTGTGAGAAGAGAAAAATTTAAGAGGGGAATGAAAATGATGAGAAAGGGGAAATGGGAGAGAGGTTGATTTAGGCAGCTAATATTGTGGTAAACAACTCTTTCCTAGGAGAGAGGACGCGTGTCTCAGTTTGCACTGTAAGGGTTTCAGGCTGCGCACATATACTGCACACATATATATCAATTTATAAGCATCCCCAGGGGGTGCTTTGTGGCAACATGTGTTACGGCACAGAGAAAAGTAATTTATGGATAAGATATTTGTTTGGCTGGCTTATTTCAGAAACCATTAAGATTAATTAAGTGCTGCTAAATGTGGTACTGTGGAGTTCAGATGTTGCAGATGCATTCTCGTCATTAGCTCACAGTTTATTCACCCCGCTTAACAGCTTCTAATAGCCTAAGTAAAGCCAGACCAGAGCGTTTTAATGGCTGGAAAACAGCAAGTATGATTTAGTGATCGAGAATGACTATCAAAGTGTTAATGTATAATCTATAGTGTGGGAATGTAAATCTAAATCATGCACACTTCAGCACAGTACGCACCTGCCCATGCTTGTTAATCAAAGGCAGAGAGTGAGTGAGATAGAAAGCAGGCAATTAGACACTCTGTCATCAAATATTTGGTTTGTTTGGCAGGAAGACTGCATTAAAGAGTGAAGAAGAAATCGCCAAGTGTCTTCAGCCTACTTTATATCCAGCCTTATTTCAAATAGACTTTACACAAGTAATTAGCTCCAATCAGGGATTAATTGAGCTAACACAGAAGGAGAAGGAGAAGGGTGGCTTTGGAATTGTTCTACTTCAGCATTTGTCCTATGTCCAATTAAAAAATCATTTAAATGATTGCCTAACTGCTCACTACAACTTCACAATGTGTTGTGTGTGCAGTTGCACCACATAAAGATCCTGGTGTCAACATCTGCACTTCCATAGAACTGATAAAATTCAAACTTCAGCTCAAAACTATTACCATGTGTGCAATACTGCAGAAAGCTTCAGAAAACTAGAAGGTGGATGTTGAGCTGATAGTATTTTGCCAAATGTTGTTTATCGAGGTCAAGACATTTTCACAAGATTATCTTTCAGTCTTGATTTTCACTGGACTGAGTCATGTTTGCTCAAGAGAAAAAAAACTAAAGTGATCACAAATATTTCAAAATGTCAGCTAGTATTTGATGTAGTTCTGAGACTAAAAAAAAGAAAGGAAGGAAAATGTAATTAACACTGTCTTCAACCCCCCCCCCCAAAAAAAACAAACAAACAAAGAAAGAAGACACGCATGTTGTTAAAGTGAGACTGATTTTACACGACTTTCAGATGTGAGAAATCTTTGACCTAAACAAGTGTTACTCTCTAATGATATCAGGGGACATGAAATGACATACATGGCCATTATCCACACAACCTGCAAAATGCTTCATTTTTTTTATTTTTTTTTTATTTATTTATTTATTTTTTTCCACAGCCACGTCAATTTTAAGAACAGGAAGAAAACAAAAAGAAAATTGTGGCAGTGTGACATAGAGTACTCATTTAAATATAATAATATCATTAAAAAAATCTAATGTTGTAAATACTTAATAAAAACATGAAATAATTCAATGAAATATGCATAACAGACAAGAAAAAATTCATATTTGATGTTGAAAAATACTTATGCTTGACTGCTCAAGGAATAACTTGTGCTATGGCTGATTCAACCCAGAAGCTGGTTATCTGAGGCAAAGTTACTGAGGCTGTCAGAGGAAAGGAATGGCCTCTTTAAACGTGGACACAAATGTGAAACCAGTGTTTGGTTGCGCCACTAAAAGGATTTTTTGCTTTGTTTTTCAGTCAATTCAACTGTAGACTATTTTTTTCTGCTTCAAAAGAAAATAAATTCTGCTAATTTGTGTCATGACTTACATTGGCATCATCTTCAGTTTGGACAGAAGTAGTCAAACTGAGGAACTGGCAAGTTGTCTGTGAGCGGCATTAACCAGCAGACAAAGGAATTTAAATTAGCAATTTTAATCCCATGGATCCTTTTTTTCAGCCTGTTATTAAAAACAATAGTCATGATGCATCTGCCACTGCACCTACCAACATTTATGCCTTTTTTAAGTGAAAAAGAGTCCTAATTTCATGAATGCTTATGTGTCTATATAGACCAAAACAAGCAGTGTTTGTTCCTCTTGCATCTTTTTGTTGTATGAAAGGTAAATGTACTATTTATATCATAACTTTTTAATTATCATCATCATTCCTAAAACCATGCATAAGAAACCTATACATAGTCATCCATTTTCAGAGGCTCAAAAGTAGTTGGAAAAACTACCCAATTAATCAAGACTAACACTGAACCACCAACCACAAAAACTTTTTTCTTTGTTCAGGAATGCAATCTGGGCATAGTAATGGATGAATTATTACAAAAACAATTAAAAAGGATTTTGGTAATTTAGAGCAGCTGTGGCATAAACGTACAACCCACTATATCCAATATGAATCTTTGAGGATGTCGAAACAAAATCAACCTTGTCTCTCAAACTTTGACTGCAAAAACTTGAGGTGTCCCTCTGATGTACTCATTTCGGTCTATGAAAGTCTTAACATCAGCTCTGCTCCCTCCACCTCAGCCTGCTGTCTTTTTGTTAGTGCCATGGTCTCAAAACCGTACATAGTAGTAGGTCTCACTACCTTCACGTACACCTTCTCATTCACTCTTACTGCTATCCTTCTTTGATAAATCACCCCTGACAGTAGTCTTCATCTGGTCCACCATGTCTGCACCCCCTTCTTTACTTGTCTTGTGCATTGCTTTGAACAACTGACTCAAGGTACCGTATTTTCACGACCATAAGGCGCACTTAAAAGTCTTAGATTTTCTTCAAAAAGTACGGCGCGCCCTATAGTGCAGTGCGCCCTGTGTGTTGTAATGAGGACGTAGTAGAGAACACCATGAGAACACTAAAGGGTGAAGTGTGGGCATTGACTGTACCGGTATATACGATCGCACATACCTATATAAAAGAACAGGTATGTGCATTATGCAGAACATCGTTGTTTTAACAACCCTGAAAATGGCAAAGAGACACGCTTACGAAGCACAGTTTAAACTGAAGGCCATCAGCTACGCGGAGGAACATGGAAATCGAGCAGCCGCGAGAGAATTTAAGATTAACGAATCGATGGTTCGCAAGTGGAGGAAGCTAGAAAACAAGCTCCGGCAGGTCAAGAAAATGCAGCTGAGTTTCCGCGGACATAAGGTGAGGTGGCCCGAGTTGGAGGAAAGACTCGAGCGGTGGATCATCGAGCAAAGAACGAGTGGGAGAAGCGTTTCGACGGTCACCATTCGGCTAAAAGCAGTTTCACTAGCAGAAGAAATGAAAATTGAACATTTCCAAGGAGGCCCGTCTTGGTGCTTTCGTTTTATGAAACGGTGCCATTTTTCCATCCGGACCAGGACTACGGTAGCGCAGCAACTTCCAGCGGATTATAATGAAAAGCTGGCCATCTTCCGCTCCTACTGCAGCAAACACATCGCCGACAAAAATATCCAGCCCAGCCACATCACAAACATGGACGAGGTGCCGCTCACTTTCGACATCCCGGTGAGTCACACTGTGGAGAAGAAGGGGACCAGCACGGTAGCGATACGCACAACAGGGCACGAAAAGTCTTCTTTTACTGTTGTGCTTGGCTGCCATGCTAATGGACAGAAACTGCCGCCTATGGTGATTTTTAAGAGAAAGACTTTGCCTAAAGAGAAGTTTCCAGCAGGAATCATCATTAAGGCAAATGAAAAGGGCTGAATGGATGAGGAAATGATGAAAGAGTGGCTGAGGGAGGTGTATGTAAGGAGACCAGGTGGTTTTTTCCACGCATCACCATCGCTCTTAATCTGTGACTCTATGCGTGCCCATCTCACAGCCAATGTGAAAAAACAAGTGAAACAAATGAACTGTGAGCTTGCTGTCATTCCGGGAGGCCTGACAAAGGAACTCCAACCGCTGGACATCGGTGTGAACCGCCCGTTCAAAGTTAGGCTGCGTGCGGCGTGGGAGCGATGGATGACCGATGGGGACCACAGTTTCACCAAGAGTGGAAGGCAGCACTGGGCGAGTTACGCCACAATTTGCGAATGGATTGTAGATGCTTGGGCTAACATGTCTGCTGGCACTGTTGTTCGAGCTTTCGCAAAAGCCGGCATCATTTCCGAGGAGCCGCACGGCACGGAAAGTGACTCTGACAGTGAAGAAAGTGAACCTGGCATGTTTGATGGCGATTTAGCACAGCTGTTCAATTCAGACACAGAGGATGAGGACTTCGATGGGTTTGATTGATGACGATTACGGGAATAAAAATGTGAGTACCAAACTCCGTTTTGCTCCTGTTTTTATTTTTAAATACGCATACTTGTATGCTTGTGTGTTGTTGCTGATGAAGATTACCGGTAATAAAAATGTGAGTGCCAAACTCCGTTTTGCTCCCGCTTTATTTTTTAAATATGCACACTTGTATGTGCCCTATAATCAGGTGCGCCTTATGTGTGTGTTAAATACAGTAACCGCACACATAACTGAGACTGCGCCTTTTAGTACGGTGCGTCTTATGGTCGTGAAAATACGGTATTTAAACTAATCCGTCTTCACTTCGCCTCCATACATCTTCAGCATTACACCTGTCTCGCTCTCATTCATGACATATTCTGTCTTGCTTCGACTGACTTTGATTCCTCTTCTCTCCACAGCATACCTCCAGCTCTCCAGGTACTCTTCCACCTGTTCCCAACTTTCACTGCACATCATAATATTGTCTGTGAACATCGGAGTCCACAGAAACTCCTGCTTAACCTCATCTATGAGCCTGTCTATCACCATTGCAAACAAGAAGGGGCTCAGAGCTGATCCTTGGAGTAATTACACGTCAGACTCAACTCATCTGTCACTCGTACCGCACAGGTAACCACTGTCTCGTTGTCCTCATACTTGTCCTGCACCACCTTCACATACTTCTCTACCACTCCTGACTCCCTGATGCAATACCACAGTTCCTCACATGCCACTCTATCATAGGTTATCTCTAGATCCATAAAGACGCAGTGCAAGTCTTTCTGACCATTGTTATAAATTTTCCATCAACACTCTCCATGACTGTGTTAAAATGTCCACTGTCTCACTGGCATCTTCATACCTCAAGAAGTATGTCATAACCAACTTTCCACCCTTCATCCTCTTCATAGCTGACCTCACTTCCTCCTTACTAATTTACTGCACTTCTTGATTTACTCCTCCTCCATTCCTCCATCCATCATCCTCCTTTCACTCTCATTTTCTTCATTCATTTTCTCAAAGTACTTCTTCCACCCTCTCAGCACTGTCTTCACTGGTACATTTCTACGTATTGCTGTCCTTAATCAGGCTAACCTGCTGCACATCCTTTCCAGCTTGATCGCTCTGCCTAGTAAATCAATACAAGTCATTTTCTAACTAACTATAAGCCTTTTCCTTCATCTTTGCCACCTCCCCATATTCTACTTTTTTTTTTTTTAATTCACTGACTATCTCACTTTTTTCTTTACTACCCCCTTCCTCTTATACTGCCTCATTCCACCACTAAGTTCTCTTGTCCTCCTTTCTTTCTTCAAAAGATACATGAAATACCTTCTTGGCAATTTCTCTCGTTACATCAGAGCTCTACTTTCCCAGTCATCTGGTAACTCTGTCCTACTACCCAAAGCCTGTCTCAAAACCTTCCTGAAGTCTGTGCAATATTCTTCCTTCTTCAGCTTCCACTAGTTAATCCTTGACTCTCCCTTCCCTCCCTTCCTCTTCTTGATTTCCAAAATCATCCTACTGACTACCATCTGATGCTACCTAGCTACATTCTCCCCTGACACTCCCTTGCATCTACACAGGATATAGTCCACTTGTGTGCACTTTCCTCTACTTTTATATGCCACCCTATGGTCTGCCTTGAAAATCTTGAAAAACATCTTTACCACAGCTATTTCCAACCTTTTTTTTCTGGGTAACACCACAGGAACAATAGTCAGCAGTGTGGAAATAATAGGCCAAACATGTTAGGAAAAAACAGTGTACATGAAGTAGACGAGCAGTGTAACTAAACTTGATGGTTCCCAGCTACCTGCAATGACAGTTGCATCTACAGTACTGAGGTGAAGATGGAGATTGTGGCAAAACTCAAGGTAGCCAACCATAGAAAAATATGGCACACTGATTGCCCATGAGAGAAAATGTCTGTGAATATGAACACTGATCAATGCACCATCTGTACTACCAGTATGACTGAAACCATTGAGGTCATATATACATACCATGGCCACAGTAATCTTAAAATCACTTGGATATAGATCCAGGATGCAGGTAGAGGAAAAACCAAAATCAGGAAAACCAAAAAGTTGGAGGATGTTAATTGATTGAGTTGCAGAAGGGAATCTTTTTCATTCATTTTTCTGAATGAAAAAGAGGTACAACAAGATAACCGAGGTTCTAGAAACTGTCAACTAAAGGCTCACAGCTCTGGTTCCATGGCTGAAGAGTTAGAATGTAGAATCAGTTTTCCAAAAATCCATTCCGAGTAAACTCTCAATGATCACTTCACAGCAAAGTGACTGCTAACAGCAGGTATGCACCAGGACTGATTGACACAGGGCAGAGCAATTTTTAAGGACTGCTACATATATCATGATATATCATATAATGGGTATGATAGTATCAAACTACCAATTACCGCCTCTCCACAACATGGAAGCTCCTCTCAGACATCGTAGCACCCAGGATGAGTAGGCAAATGAGTCGAAAAAATTGGAAATAACACCACTGGGCCCCAAATCACCTCCTGGTTGACAGAGCAGCACATCAGGACTCTAAGACAAGGCAGAACTGAGCTGACAATAAGAATCCCTGTGACTCAACGCACCACTCATGGTTACTGTAGTGCTTGGCACTATACAAAGGAATAAGATCCAAGCCATCAATGCATACGCCCTTCCAGTCATTAGACACCCATCCTAAATAATAAGCTGGCAAGCCACAAGAGAATATACACACTCAGTGTGATATCAGCACCATGCTAGGTCTAGTATCTCTCTAGCCAGGTTACATCTTCAGCAAAATATTGTGCCCTCTAAAGCTCAGGCTCACACACACTCCAGCGTTAGTCTATATTTTGTAGGTACTGCCAAGAAAATATTGAACATTTCATTTTTGCTTGCTGTGATGATTCCTTTATTCTGCAGTCATCACACTATAATCTGCTTAAGTGCTACCAAACGCCTGAAACTTTATCTCCAACTTCAATTCAATATTCAGTGTGGCACTCTTTAAAAGCGTGTTGTTCATTAGAAATGAATGAAGTTAGGTACATAAGTTGGACTGAAGGAAAGTTTGAACAGTTTGTCATAACAGCTTGCAAAAAAACAAAACAAAAAAACCCCATTTGGCTGTACCATCTGAATTTATTTCATTAGATGTTACAGGGGAGTTATTCCAGCAATAAATAAAAAAGACTGTCACCATTTGGTCAGTGGTGTTTTTGTCATACCCAGATCACAGCTATACCCTATGGCAAAGCCAATAGAACAGCACTGACCTTACAATGCTTTATCTGTTGGATGTGGAAGTCCTTGTCATCTGAAAGGCACTGGCTGTAGGTAGGCAATATAAACCAACAACCAGACTTTTTAAGGGACTTCATGACCCCTTTTGATAACAGCTTCCCTATTCAATATTCATGATAGGAAATGATGAGGTGTACGTTTGTCTCCTCTCTATATGCATTTCTGCACATTCTGACAGAAAGCTGTCAGCGGTGAAGCTGGAATGATTTTCCACTGGCATCCATGGAGAAAATCCTGGTTGGATTCAGAGCTGGCTTTTCTGATGTGTAAGAGTGCTGGAGACAGGCCTAGCAGGTTTAAGCAGATTAATTAGGGTGTAGCGTAGACTGTGAAGAAATCTCTCTTCCATAGATGCTATATCCACTGACAAAGCTTTGCATAGCAGCAAGTCCCTAAAATGTGCACACAAGCACCAGCATATCTTTTTAACTCTATAACACACACAAATGTGCTGCACATACACACAGATGAGACACTGTAGGAGGGCCAAAAGTCTGCCATGGCCCAGACTCATCCAATAATGACACCTCCCTCCCCTCTCTCTTCACTGAATATGTTTATCCTCCCTGTTTCCCTCTTACTCAGTTTTTGCTCAGAACACATTTCCCTTCGTTAGCACACTTGCAAGGAAAATGTTATTCTATTAGGGATAATTTTCACTTCCTGTCTCTTCCTCAGAACACACTGTTCAAGCAATCATGGGTGCCCTTGAAGTGAACAAAACAAACAAACAAAAAAAAAAAACAGAAGAAGAGTGACTGACCCAGAGATTAGCAACCATGAAAGTTGGAGTTTATAATTCTAAACTGATGCTAAACACAAGCAGCGATGAAGCCTACTTTTTTTGTGTATAATACTGAGTGCTGTTCATGATCTCATGGAAAGTGAAAAGGAACTCGTCCAAACTCGAACCAAAACTTATTACCCATGCTTCACTCTGTGTGACCACCATTTATCTACTGTCTAATCTCAATGCACTGATTGATATTGAAGAAAAGACAAGGGCAAAAAATAGAAGCACACCCCCTCTCCAACCCCATCCCCGCCTCTCTCTGATTCCTCATCACCATCATCATTTTCATCATTACATGAAATATGACCGAGAGCAGAATCCCACAATGCCGTGCAAATGTCTACGTGAGTTAGCATCAAGAAGACACAAGAGATATGCATGCATCATCTGGCCAGGAGAACATCACTTGTGGGGAGACAGCCAGAGGCCCTAAGGAGGAGAAGCACGGAGGAGGAGGAGGAGGAGGAGGGTAAGGCGAGGGGGTGGGGGTGGAGAGTGGTGGTGTTGATGGTTGATGGTGGTAGTGGTGTGTGTGTGTGTGTGTGTGTGTGTGTGTGTGTGTGTAGGGGTGGGGGGTGAATATAGGAGAATGGTTGAGAGCAGGGGAATAGACTGTGTACAACAGAGGGGAACTGAGTGAAAACCAAAAAACAGAATGAGGTACAATATTAGGGAAGAAAAAGGGATGAAATAAGTAGAGGATTCACTACGGCACAAGCAAGAGAAATAATACAAAGAGGCAATCAGAGAAAATGGAGGCATAATATCCCAGCACTGCATAATCTCCACAGATTCAAGCATGATGCATAATCTCCACAGGTTCAACAATAGTCCGTGTGCCCTAATTCTGAGCCAATTACAAAGTGTGGTGTTTGCTTTTGCGTGCGTACATGAGTATGGATTTGAGTAGGAGGGCCTTGAATGTTCGAGTGAATTTAGGATTTGTGGCGAGGGGCGGAGGGGTGGGTGACTTCTCAAGAGTGCTGACAGCTGGGGTCCCCATCCATGCAGCATCTATGCCCTTCACTGACCAGATTAAAGCTGAAATGACAAATGCACAAAGGCTGGAAACATCTGTTCTGGAACACACTGTCCGTCCCTCCCCATGTTGAGCTCTGTTGGTCACTCCTCAGCTCCAGTCCCCATGCCGACAACATCTGCAGCAATGGACTAGTACACATTAACTACTGGAGCATGAGAGACCAAGCAAACCAACTAACCATGGGAACAACATCCTTTACAGACCAACACTTTATAAAACAGCTTTCTGCAGTGCTACAGTCCTATTGTCTCTTAACCAAAATGTTAATTTTGTAATGACTCGTGATTCTCATTGTAGCTCCCTCATATTGCATATCTGAATTTGTTCTAAATATAAGATTTATAATGTGACATTTTGCTCTTTCCCATTAGTTATCTGAGGTGTAAAAACGGTTATGGCAAGGATAACGTAGCGAGAAGAAATAAAGTGTTGTGCTTTCCATGAAAATACTACTATTGTACACATAAGCATTTTTTTTCTGCCAAGCCAGTGTCGAGGGAGACAAACAGGAAAAACAGTGAAGAAAAACAATGATTTTCTGAGGAGTCTTTGGTAATGAAATCTTTCGCTTCTACAAAAATGAAATTTCACGGCGTGACATCCCTCATTGTGAACTACTTTAAGTATGGAATTAAGACTCTGTAGCTCACGACATGTTTCCCATCACTTTTCACTCTGATAAGGGATTTTTACAGCTGCAGTAGAGGGCTTAAAAGTCCTTAGATATAGTAGCTGCATTGACAAATCCATGAAGTAAAAGGTACCTGACTCATCCAACAACTTAGAAAATCTGTTTTGTACATGCAGCATAAAAAGAATAATCAAGAATCTAAAGGATCATAGTCTACCTGGTCTCTGGCATATACAAATAAAGAACAACATAGGACACGTGTGTGTTGGGCACTGGAGAGGAGAAAGTAATAAAAGAGAGTGGAATGATAAGTGAGCTTTCAAGGTTGAAGAGAATATGAAATCAGAAAAAGCAGGGTTATGCAACTGAATGAAGAACTAAATAGATTATTCGGTTTAAAGGAAATTGAAATCTGTAAAGTATAAATCAACAACACAGTATGAGATGGTTAGTAGCCGTCTGATTATCAGAAATCCCACTTAGACATCCGAAACACTAGTCCTGAGTCTACCATCTAACCACACCAAGTGTAAGTATCACTTACGTTACACAAACAGACACATGTCAGATGGGATGGAATGTTATTTGGTGCCTTGTTGCAATTACACCCTTTACAGCAGTTGAGAATAAATTAAGACACACAGGGGTGCAGCACTTTATGGATTTGCTGATATAAAAGGTAGTGACAGGAAACATTCTGTCAGCCCACTTTGTCTTGTAGAAAGCATTTATTTATGAAATCACCTTAGCCAGGTAAAAGCACCAGCGGACAGATGCTCGTGAGTTTCGGGGTTAGATAAAAGAAAAATACTACATCCAGCAGATTTCATGAATTAATGAAGCTTCCGGATATTCCCATTCCTCTTTACTCATTCAGGTGTGTACTGTGGAAGCCTGATGTCATTTTATTGCTGCTCTGGTCCGAGCACTCTCAACATTTTGTGAATCAGAGTATAGGGTGGATGGACTTCAGCATAGACTGATGCAACGGGAGTGAATGAATGGGGAAACGGAAGTCTCGCGTGTGACACTTAGCAGTTATAATAGCGCTTTGGCCTAGATTGGGTAGAATGTTGGGTAGACAACATGAATAATAAACCAACTACAGAGACCCTCTGGCTGGTTGGTGATGTTCCTCACTCTCATCACCCCAGCCAGACTGAAGACGGGAGTGGATAGGCACACTCAAATTAGCAGTATTACACAGTGAAACAGCAGATATTTCAACACATTCACTCGCTTCCAGCGATGGTTAATATACCACGAAAAGAATGATGATAATACGTTTTAATAAAACTGCATGTGTTATAGTCCACGGGTGATTTTTTTTTTCTTTTTTGCATTAGGGCAATCTGCCTAAATATGCCCTCTAACCCACATCGAGAACATGCATATATTGTACATCAATAACTGCCGTGCAACAATTATGAAGCATTATCATTTTGCTGAGAGACACACGCCTTTGCTTTGTCACACTCAGATGCACACACAATCACACATGAGTAAAGACACCCAATCCCACACGCAAACACACAAATATAGTGTGAACACATTATCATGCTAGGGTCACTTTAAATTACTGATTTAGTTTTACTTTAAAAAAAAATTAAATTCTTAATTTAATTTCTGAATATAATCCATTACCCCTCCTAATAGCATCACATCGCTTTATATATTTGTCATAAAACATGGCTGGATGTCGCTCTCTGAAAAACAGAAGGCTACACCCAGCAGCAGCTTCTACAGATGACAGAAGCAATAAGTTACAGCTATATCTGTAATAGTGTGAAGGCCCCATTCAAGGTCTGCTAATGGAGTAGCTCAAGCCAGCGCCAACTCATCTAAAAGGAGATGTATAGCCATATTTCAAATTCAAATGTTGGAACACGACTGCATTAAATTATAGCCAGTAATGTACTGTGTTTGGCATCACAATATAATACCTTGAAAAGTAGACGGTGGTGTGTAATGAATCATTTTGTGATCCGTCATATTGAAAATGGATTTTGTAGCATGGTCTTTGCAAGCTCAACACAAACGTGTTGAATATAAAATGTTGTATGCATGGCTGAATTCTTCTGACAGATATTGTTACATGTATGTTATTTAATTGTCTAAAAACAAATAAATAATAATTTTTACCACACAGTCCTCAACTTAGGCATTAAAGTTGATGGCTACTTTGACAGTAAACATATATTTTTCCTCACTGGATGAGAAATCTGTAGCTGGAAGCTGCAACCCTCAATGCAATTTTGAAAGAAGATTTTCAATATGTGTGCAGGACTCCTCAGGTAGATAGCAATATTTGGTTTATTCATAACAGCAATCCCCAGTCACAGGTTGTGACAGGTGCATGTGAGTAGCTTGACCCAATATGACCTAGCCACTGACTCAGTAAACACAATCACTTAAATGAAAGGATGACACTGACTGCTGCTTTCATTAGGATGAATTCTATAGTTACTGGGACATTATAAACCCAGACACTTTCAACTTGTAAATAAAATAGTCTCTTTATAATCTGTCAGACTTGTAACTATTGATGATCTATTCTGCTATTAGAATATTAAATGCCTTTGCCAAGTACTACTCCCTGAAGTCTTTTAGAGTACTTGTTTTTATCAGACAGAGTTAGTGTTGTTTTCATTTTGAAAGAATGTGAACAATAGTCCCAAACTTGATGAGGCATCTGTAAATGCAGGATGATAAAATCCCAAGAGGGTAAAGATCAACTGACCATGAAAAGTAACCAGATTCCATAATTTAATAGTTAGCATCTGTTTGACAAGCATCCTTGTTTATCACTGACTTATGTAACTGAGAATTTCTTCTAAAAAAACAAACAAACTTAGTCATCGTTTTGCTGGATAACATTAAAACTGCTTCGTGAAGGGGGAACAGTTGTATTAACAGTTGTATTAGCAACTAGTACTGTATTAGCAAGTACTGTATTAGCAAGTTAGTTTGTTATTGTAAGTAAAATAAAATAGTGCTAATTTAAAGAAACATTTATTCAGTGAAATTCAGTGAGATATTTAAGTACATTTCCATTCTTATTAAATGTTGTCATTAGATTAAAGAAAATAACATAACCACTTACAAGCATTTTAAATATGACACTAGGGTAAAATATATAAAACAAGGTAAAAAGACAGGATATATATGGGGAAACAAATTTTGATGTATAATTAAGACAGAGACATGGAGAGGGGAATATAAGATGTTATATCTTGAATTTCCACTTACATATAACTGATTCTCATCATAAATTACAAAGTTGAAACAAGCTTGAACACAGCAAATCAAGCTAGTGTGCTTCTTCACGCCAGGCATATGTTTCTTCCAACCAACTGTAAGAAAGTGCACCAGAGCTCTTAAAGGTGTTTGCATGGTCCAATTAACACCAGATGCTAGCCCTTAGCTAACTTACCGAACCTCATAATGCACTACCTCCAAGGAGTGAACATGGTCCAGTTAGCACCAGATGCTAGCCCCTTCGCTCACTGTCTTCAGCCAAAAAAAAATATCCATAAATTAGTTCTACTTCCTTGCCCTGGCCACCTCTATATCTGCAGTTTAGGAATACTTTTAACATAAGACTGCCTGAAAAGACAAAATAAATATGTGGTTTGTATTTTCACTACCTGGAAGAAATAAAAGTATTCTCCTACACTACTATTAAGACCCCAAAACGAATCAAGAAACATATCTAACAGATTCTAACATGTTCATTTGGGATTCTACTGTCATAGGAGATATGACTCTATATACAGTACAGATGAATTCAGTCTACTTTAAATTCAACACCTATTCTATGAAATGTGACTAGACTCTCATTCAGAAGTACATATAGTTTTGAAGCACTGGATAGAATGAATTTCTTTAATATTTAAAGTTATTTAGCTATTTTTGTGTATATGCGATATGTTTTCAATAAGTGACCTACGATAGGAAAAAGTTCCAAGCTGAGCATTTCAGCTTTTCTCTACTTTGACAATCCAAGAGCTTGGCCTTTCCAAATGCAAGGTCAACAGCAGAAATGAAGAAAAAAAACTAAGATTATTGAAAACCTATAGACATGTATAGTATCCGTTTTGATGAACAGAAAAAAATCAAACATAAGAGCATACACCATGCCTAGAGGAACATTTGTCATAAAATGATGGCATATGTTTTACATGATTAACAACAACAGCAAAAAAAGGATCTCCACACACATACTAAACAACTTGAATAGAAATAAAGCCACCTTACGAATCCATGTACCATAACCTGAAAGCTACTTGAGTACATATTATTCACATCATCTTCAAGGATTTGATAATTATCACATTCAAAAAGCTTCCCTTGCATACTAATGGCCACATGAGTGTGATCAGGTTATATTTGCATGTGGAGTCTTGATACCATTTTCCTGTCTGAGCTTCACAATGCTCTACAAATGTAAGCCACATTTTAAGTGCTGTGGAAAATTCTGCCTTTTGATGGATTTACGTGTAAGGAGAAAAGACATGTTGCAGCGCTCACTATCAAGTCATACACTTACCAGACTTTACTAGAAGTCTGTAAATGTTAATATGTGCTTAGATAAATCAAAATTACACTGGGAAATCTAGGAAACAACTCTGGGTAAAAGGTGGATAGTTAAACACCAACAGACGACATGGTAGGCTCTCTCTGTAGCTTATTGTCTAAACTGACTACACGTTTGGAACAGTTTGTAATGTGAATAACTATAAGCTCATTACTTTAGAAAAAGCCTAGCTACATAGCAGGTGGAAAATCAGAATATACCAGCTGTGATTCAGCTGTGTTAACACTGCACCATGGTCTTTCTTTGTTTTTCATTTTGAAATTATATGATGATTCTTTTGTGGCTATTTGGAGGCTTGTTTCTCTCTTTCACTTCAAGGAAAACTTTAAGGTTTCTGTTTTTGATCTCCTAATACAGCTACTGTAAATTATACCATATGTAACTCACTGACATACAAGAAACTGATGGCTGATTACAGGCTGCTTAGCAACACCAAAATGGCCCTATGGAGAAAAAAAACAAGAATCAGTGTGATTGGGATCACAAATGCACGTGGAGAAGCATCCCTTTTCTTGTGCAATCACCTCTTAGAGGTATTAAAGAAATATACGCTTGCACAGTTTTGAATTTATTTTTTACATTTGCTCGCATTAGATACAACCAATTTAATTGTGAAAAAAAATGTGGAATAATCACACATAATACTGCAATACTGCATCGATTTGGCCCACACATGCACGACAAATGTAACCTGCTAAAGTATGACGGCATGTATTAATAATGCTAATGATTACATTTGGTGAAAACCTGAGAAAGCTCACTTCTTATCAGCTGGGTTCAAAACCCTATACTGGCTTAACAAAAGCAGGGTAAACAGAGGAAAGATACACAAGGGCTGCTGAACTGGAAACAGATTGTACAATGTGGCCAACCTATCTACTCATACAAAACATTGACAGTCTGCCTAGAAACACACAGGGCTGGCAGGCAGACACTAACCCTGGGTGTTTTCAAAACAGTGAAATGCATGATTAATGGCAAGTTGCCACTTTTTGAAGCACCAGAGAATGCCTCCCAATAGAAAGGCTACTAAACCTTGAGTGATTTACTACGTTTTCAGATTCACACCATCAGTGCTAACTACAGGTAAGTACCTTAAAATAGTAATGACTGTTCACAGCAAAACTCTAACCCCAAATACTTACATACAAAGCTTTCTGAAGAAAACCTCCCCATGTGATATATACCAAATGTAAAGCATAAATATGATGATCTAGATAAATGATGCCTTCTATGAGATGCACTTTGTGAAAGAAGATATTTTCATGCCTGGAGAAAGCATTGCTTTGACTCTCACAGTACATTATACCAACCAGTAGCCTATGTTGCTCAGGGCAATGCACATCACTGAGGAGAAGACAATGACAAGGAAGCAGTGACTGATGAACTGAATATATTGCCCATACTGTACATGTTGAACATAATCGGTAGCTCAACTTTTTTTCAGTGCTCTTCTTTATATATGGTTTCCAAGGAGCAACCCTTTTTAAAATTATTTAAATTGGACTCAAGCAATAGGTCATATTTTCTGGGCTTTATCTGGACATTTTTTTATGCAGTCCTTGTACTAGACCTTATTCAGAGGAATGTTCTGTCGACACATAAAAGACCACTTAACATGTGGTGTGCAATAATTTTAGAGAATAGGTAGAAAATTATATTTTTGCACCAACAGGATGATTCCTAAAGAGCTATTATTTGAAAACTTGGCCTGTCTTGGCATGGTGTGCAGTATTTCTTAAAAAAAATGAGGACAAAACAAAGAAGTGTTAGGCCTAAAAAGCTATGTCATTCCCTTTGGAAAATGGAATAACTCCATCAAGACCTGACATAGGACCTGAGAGATGGATCTGATATTTATTCTGATCTATCTACTGTTCACTGAGAAAAATCTATGGTATGCCAAATAAACAAGAAGGAGACTGAAAATCAGCAGCAACAGGTCTCATGAAGTGATGAATCAAATTCTGGTCCAAAGCCTCATCCATATGTGTAGGGAAGGTCAGGAAACCCGTTACACACGGAGGAGGCTCTGTCATGATTTGGGGTTGCATGTATATCACCTGTAAATCGTCTGATTGTTTAACTGCTTTATTTTTCAGCTTGGCAATGATTCCAAACACACTTCCACAAAGCATACATAGAAAGAAAGATGGTCCCACTCTGCTTCAGTATTGTTGACATTTGGCCAATGGGGAGGCCAAGCTATGACTGATAACTTCCACTTTGTGAGTTTCTTTCTATCATGATTGGAGCAGAACTTTCCGCTTTGCGTTTTTTAAATCCCAGTAGAATTGCAACCACATAAGCTACCGTAAAAATGTATTTTGCATAGGAAACCGGAGGAGTTGTACTTACATCTTATGCATTCAGCTTGTCCTCGGTTTCTTTCCACACATGGCTTTGCAAAAATTGCACAAAGAGCACTTACAGCAACAAACACATAATATTCCAGAAACACGCTTTTGCCGATCCGATCAGCTGTTCATAGCACTTCCCACGTTGGAATAGACGTCACCATGTACCAACGCTTTTCTGAATAGTTTCTGGTACGCTTAGAACTCAAATTGCACTGTTGGAAACAGTTTATTTTGATGCACATGCTGTTTTGTTTTGTTTTTTGCAAATTTGAATTAGAATCTTTTTTTTTCGTTTTTCCTGCAGTATATAAAAATTGGTGTATCTAAAAAATAAAATTATGAAGACACTCAAAATTAATTTCCTGTGTCTGGAAACTATTTTGTGCAACTTTTTTGTATTTACAGTTTTGAAGTATATACCTCTGAAATTTCTCTAACTAGAAATATGTTTAAAAACCGAAAACTATTTTCATTTTTTTTTTTTTTTTTGTAGTTTATTGCACTTTTTTTTTGCAATTCATGTACTTACTATGGACTGAATGCATACATATTATTAAATTTGGGATATAACGGTTGTATTGCTGTATAGCAACTTGTAATGCTCCCAAAAATGGCAGTACACCATGTAAAAATATAAAGAGAAGCTCTGGCGCACTTGGTTCTATGGTGGAGAACAGAACAAAGGCAAACAAAAAAAAGCTTTAGATAAAAGACGCCTGATGAACTATTCCTGAAAACACTTGAAGAAATTACTAGAAATCCAACAGTCAAAGAGAATTCAGATAGTGCTAAAGAACAAAGAAAGTCTTGCCAAATACTGCCTTTCAAGAATTGTACACACTGTCCTTTTGCCTTATATACTTTATTTTCATTTATGTTTGAACATGTTTCAATGAATCACTGCACCTATTTCCCATTTTCCAGGCAAAATTTAAAGATGTTATGGGCAGCTCAAGACTTTTTCACATTTCACATGATTTCAGATTTCAGTCTGAAATCAAACTGTCAGTAAATGAATTTATTCTACTATTTTACTAAAATTCCAAATAAATTACCACTGTGTTCAATATTTCAGCAAAAACGATTACCATAGGGAACTATGGTAAAAAAATAAAAAATAAAAAATCTAGCACTAGATTTATCTAGCATTGTTTCTGCTTAGTTCGCTAGTTGTCTGAGACTGGGAGGATTTAATTGATGATTGTCTGGCTGAGTGACTATACATCTAATTCTCCTAGCACAGTTGAACAGAAGGGGACTCGTCTTGTTCTTGAGTTTGGTGCTAATGAATACCCTCGCATCCGCCGCCTCTCCGCCCACAACTCCCTTCAACACATCACCGTTTATGTCTTTCTGTCCCTTCTCTTAATAGTTTGAGGAAGCTGTTCTAATTCCATCAACAGCCACTCACTCTGATGATTAGTGCCAGTCCACTGGTGGCCTGGAGGTTGCACAGTTGTTTGTTCACGTTGCTCAGAAGTAGCGCTCAGCTGTAATGTCTGACTTAACAGAGTGAATATGTAAAAAAACTGCCTCAGTGGTTGGCCAAGTGTGATTGTACACACTGACAGCAGGTGACTGTCGATTATTAAAATTACATACTTGGATGTGAGACTCAGGTGACATGTTGCAACAGTAGCAAAAACACAACGGGTCTTGTTTATCAAGAAAAAAATACATGACATTCTAATAATAAACAGGTATTTTTTTTTTCCTTTGAAATAGCTGATGTTATCATTTGTGGCAGATATACACCAAATAAGACGGTCAGGAAATAGAATCTCGACAAGGCTGAAAATTCTTCTGTTTCGTGCCTTGGTATAGTCCATCAGCTTAGAAAATAAATATGCTCCCATTGTCCACAGGAAAAAAATTATGCTCTCTAGCCTTCATTTTTTTCCACTTCTACTTATTCAGGGTTAGTTCAGTCTTGCTCAGCTAAGAGTCAATGTAAATGTAAAACATTTCCTCTGAAAAACCACGGTGCTGGAAAATATCCACAGTGCGCTAAAAGATTTAACAAGGAAGGAATAACCATGCAGATGGTATGAAAATATGTTAATACTGTCCCTGTAGACATCACAGTTGTATTGAAGTCAGCCTGAAGCTAGATGATTAGGCACAAGAAGGAAGTTAAAGGCAAAGACTTTAAAATATGCCAATGTGTTAAGTGAGTAGCAAATCGAATAATGGAGGAAATAAAGAAATGGTGAGTTATGCACAATAATTTCTTCAGATTTCAAGAAAAACTAACATTTTGTGAGTCCTTTTAGATGATTCTCAACAACAACAAAAAAATGAAAAGAAAAAAACTTGTACTTTAAATTTGCACTGTTACTTCTATTAATTCTTTAACAGGAGCCCTGTTAAGGCGTATGGGGGGAAAGAAAATATGTGTGCAAATAGATGTTTTAGTATGGACTGGCTAATTTATATGACAAACAAATGTTGTGAGGTACATCATTTGTTGATGCCAGGCTGTCAGCTGTAGATTTGTCTGGCATATCTGCATAATTTACATATTTTAAGCTTTGCTGCCATCTTAAACAGCTGAAGTGTTTTGCATCACACGGAATGAATAATGTCTGTTCAAATTTCACTCAGACTCAAGCTCACAAAATGCATGACGAACCACCAAAATTGAGCTTGTATAGCACAAATGTACCCGAGGGAGCAGCACCCCTCTAGTTAGCTACATTTTCTGAGCCACTGGTTAAGATACAATGCTACAGCCCATTAGAAAATCTGAGGATGTGTGTGGACTCCTAAAGAAACAGACCATTCTAGAGCTAGACTCACTGTCAGATCATTCCCACAGCACTTTCATATACCCGTTTGCTCCCACCCGGAGCATTGCATGACAACTTTGGCTGCAGCAATACTGGCAGGAACCTGCAGTCCCTGGAGGAGTCATGTGATTATGCATCCCTGTAGCCATGATATTCTGAATTACACAAAAAAGACCAAAATCTGCCCGGCATGTACTGTCCTTTATGTGAGAAAGGCCGTGGAAAACAAAATTTATCCCTTGACACTATGTACACAAGGCAGTTACTTTAAATATAATACATACTGAAAATATGTGGATCCTATTCTGGGCTTCCTTATAATAGACAAGATATACTGAGCTGTACAAATAGATTAATGAGTATCTGGACCTTTTATTTTTTGTTTTTAGTTTTGCTTCTGTACACCACTGCAGTGGACATCAATGAAGATTGATTCACGTGAAGGCCATTATTAGGGTGGAAATCAAAATAATAAAGTTAGAATTGGACAATTAAACATCTGATACATTACTAAAAAAGAAAATATGCACTGACAAGAACAGCAACACCAAAAGGTAATATCTAACCAAGTCAAGTCATCTTGTGGGGGTAGGTGTATCATTGTCAAAGTCGTCTACAAAAATATAAATATTGGTCAGTTGATGTTGCCAGAAAAAAAAGTGAAACGTTTTGAAAAAAAAAAAAATCTTTGGACATATGAAACCAAGCTTAACTTGTTCTACAATTATGAGGAGTGAAAAGTATGGAGAAGGAGAGAAACAGTTTGTGATCCAAAGCATACCACATCATCTGTCAAACATGGTGGAAGTAATGTTATGGCATGTATGGCTGCCTGTGGAACTGAGTGGTTATTGATGATGTGACTGCTTAAAGAAGTAGCACTAGCAGGCTATGCTCTCTGCTCAGACTCAGCCAAATGCTGCAAAACTGATCAGACAGCACTTCACGGTGCAAATATATAATTAATCAGAGCGCACTGCAAAAGCAATCTAAGAGTTTCTCAAGGCAACAGAATGGGAAACTCTTCAATGGCCTTGTTAGTCACCTGATCTCAGCTCAATAGAACGTACTTTTCTTTTATTAAAGAAAAATAAATTGAAGGCAGAAAGACCCACAAAAAACAGGAACTAAAGGTGGTGGCAGTAAAGGACTTAGAGAGCAGAAACAACATTTAGTGATGTCCATGGGTTGTAGAATTCAGGCAGTCATTTAATTTACTTTTGGTAAATCCATTGAATTACAGCCATAAGTTTGCACTCAAATCACATTTCGCTTGTGTGATTTAAATTAACTAAGGTGGTGTAGAAAGAAAAAATACACACAAAAAAGTGTCATTCTCCAAATATGTATGGCTCTATCTAGATATACGAGGTGTACCCATGAGGTGTACTCCTTAGAGCCAACACTGATCCTTCAAAATGTCCTCAAAATGATCAAGATGGTGCTTTGAATACAAAAAATATAAACCAATTGGTGTGGATTCAAGAATGTATCCTACGATGTGCTACAAAACATGCATTTCAAAGAATATTAAAGCTATCCTGGGGAACACAGTTCTATATTTTCTAACATTTAGGTGTTGCTACTTTATTTTGGGTATGTCACATTTACAACATATGTATGGTTGCTACACATAACATAGGTTTCTCACAAAAAACAAACCAAGAAACTATTTAGAAGTAGCTGCAGCTTCAACAGTGACAAAGAATGTGAGAATTAACTCAGAAAATGAATTCAGAATGCCTGTTTGAGCTACAACATACAAATGAGCTTTATTGTGTTTAGGGAGAACCAGAAAATCCCCACAAAATCACTCTGACACAGTCACTGTGTTCATAAAGTCGGCATCTATTCAGTCAAGGGAATCAGTGAAGCCGCCAGAAGATGTGTCTCTTGACACTATAACGACAGTTTTGGGTCTCTGGTTTCTTTATGAGAAAGAATTATTCACTATCTTCAAAGACAACTGTACAGCTCAAGAAGTGCAGTGTAAATGTGATACAAAGTGCAGTGTAAATTCCGATTACAGTGAGACAGGGATGCTAGATAATACCAGCTATAATACCCGACACCACAATGTCTCGTTTTGTATGGGGAAGCCAGTGTTGTATCCTCTGACACACACACACTTATTCTTATGGCTCGATTTGTATGTCCTATTACATTGCCAGCATCTCCTTAAGCCTCAGCACTTCCAGGACAGTTCACTGCCTTGAAACAAAGACGAGGTATCATCAGTAAAAGAAGACAACAGAAACACAAGACAACAGGGACTGAATACAGCAATAAGGCAAAGAGATGATGTGGTGCACAAAAAAAGGCACAGAGATATCAGATAATGTCTTGAGCTACTATTAGCTTCATGGTTCTTATCTCAGTTTTTTCCCCTTCCTATTCTGTGACTTCCCCATAAAGCCAAGGGTGACAAACCAGCTGAAGCCACAACAGTGCCATAATTCTGACTCTGACATGTTCTTGTTTTAACTGTAGTAATGTAACTATAGTACATCATAGTCAAGTCATTAGGTTCATGTCTCATATTCACCTATTTTGCAATTAAAAATGCAAATATAACAGAATGCCATGGGTGGATAAATATTTTTTTAACTATTATTTTAAAACCAAATTGCAATATATTGTTTGCATGGAATTCCCCATCTGTGCTAATGATAAACACAGAGCAGAGGAGACGATGTGGGTGTTTGTGTGTGTATGCATGTGCGTCCGAGCGTGTGTGCATCTTGTTCATGGCAAGAAATCAGCTCAGTTTAGCACATAATGGAAATGTGAATAGCCCAGAGCGCCTTTCTCCCACACAGGGAGAGAACTGGCTGGGAGCTGGCCACGTCTTTCCAAATCCAAACACTGAAAGGGAGTTCGCTGGGTTAAAATCCTGCCTCCTTTTGCTCTCCCTCCCTAGAGCGATTCACAGCTTTGCCCATACATTACTCAAACAGGTCATCCAAACAGGTCTCACTAGCAGTCAGGAAACATATTCACACACATATGCGCACACACGTTATGCACACGGCTGGGTAAATTAACACACACTTGTAGGTTCAGCGGAAAGGTTATGTGATCTTGCGTGCACTGTGACAGATGACATCAGATGACATATACGGTAGCACAACAGCTCCACAATGTTTGCTTAATTTAACCTCTAGTTTTTTATGCAATATTAGCACATTTTCGTATTTTCATATACCCCACAAAAGGTTACCACCCTCACCCATGCTCCATATTCATTTATTTCCCTTTTTTTTAATGCAACATTGAGATTTCTTTGACCATGTTATTACCTTTGTGCCTAGAGGGGCACGATGAAAAGTCAAACTTACGTGCTACTTCTAGAGATGCGTTCCGGCTTTTGGCCTCCCCCAGATAGTTTCGGGCCACGCAAACATAGATGCCATCGTCTGGCTTGCTCCGTCGTCCGTGAACGATGCGCAGGAAGAAGAGGGACCCACTGGGAAGCAGCATGCGGTGGGAACGGGGATTTTCCCTGTTTGTCTCAACACGCTCCCCGTCTTTGTACCATTCCACCGTAGGCGGTGGACGACCCTCTGCCTTACAGTTGAGAGTGGCTGGCTCCCCCTTGGACACAATGAGGTCAGAAGGGTGTTCCACAATGCGGGGAGGGAAGTCTTCCTGGCGAAGACGAGACCCTAAAGGAAAGGAATGATGATGATGTTTATTTCATATACACATATATTTCTTTTTTAACCAACAGTATGTTTGGAATAAAGGCAGGTAGCCCCTGAGTTACCAAAAGCAGCAATAGCAACTACGAATGAGCAACCTTTAAAAGTTAATAGACACTCAGAATGCACTGTGTCATACAACAGCGGTAAAGCAATACTGGCTTATCACAGTTTCTCTAAAATTTTAAAAAAAGAGAAAAAAAAGGAAATTGTTGATTACCATACTTCTTTTGATTAAAATAACGACAGCTGATGACAGAGAGAAATCTTGGGGACTTATGTTGGAAAATAAGTAATGGTTTTCATCACTTTTCTCTCACTAAAATAATAATTTCCACTGCAATTTAAACTGTAAATCATGCCTCTGCATCAATCTGTAAATATGATTGGTGGAACACACAAAGTATAATGTGATTACAGTACCTGGAAAAAAAGAAAGCTGATTAGTGTCAGGTTTTTATTTGCTCTACAATATGCTGTGTTACTAAACTGAAGCTTCCATATTTACTTTCACAGACAGGAGCTGAGGAGTCATTACATCTCATTAACTTTTTCATTAACACGTTCCATCAAACACTGACATCATCAAATATGTTGTCACAGTGGGTGTATAACAGCAACTGCTACAATGGATTTTTCGATTTGTATTTTAAGACTAAGGATGTGCAAAGTTCACTATGTGCTTTTCAAATCAACGGCTATATTTTGCCATAAATAATATTTACGTTTTAACCCCCAGTATTTGATAGTTGATCTCCATCAAATGTCACGGGAATGCCTGATTTTTTTTCCATTTATTGACCAATTCAGTGCTGTTTCATATATTCCACCTCTAAATGTCACAGAGTAATGACCCGAATGTAGTGGCACTGTGTTTGTTTACCGACATGACAATCTCACAACTTTCATCTGTTCCATGGTGTATGAGCACATTATAATATCTGAGTTAAAAGGTCTTCTCTGTCGTGTGCATACAAACAAGTCAAGTGTGTAGTGTTTGAGTCGCTAGAACATACTTTTTCGACTGTCTTAAAGAGGAAATAAATAAGATATATAATAAATAAATGAAAGTGATGTTTGGCACTCTCTTGTCTTTTTAACTGTGCTGGTGACAAATCATACAAACTGCAGAGGCAACGGTGATCATTGGCTGCTCTAAAGCAACTGAAATAAAGTCACAAAAGTGAATAAAAATTGATGTGATGGTCCATAATGTTAAGAGGTTTGTTGACAAAAAGCGTTCCATTAGCTGGCACCAGCATGCCAAAGCAGGGAGATACACTGCGTATTAAAAATGCTTTTAAAACTCTATAATCTATAACATTTGTGTGGCTGTGCAAAGTCACACAAACACATATTTTGTGAAATACTGGTGTTGTTTAATTGGTCTTCCCATTACCCAGTCTCCACAGTAGCTAATGCAGAGTTTGAGGCTTGTGCTGTCAGACAACAGAATTTAAATTAGATGATTTAAGTTGTGGGTGGCACATTGGCTCAGTGGTTGGTACTGTCATCTAACAGCAAGAAGGTCCTGTGGGGTCCTGTCAGTCTGTTGGCCCTGTGATAGACTGGCATCTCATCAGGAGGGGGTTGTCTATTTCCTACTCGGGGCAGGCTCCATGCGCACTATGACCCTGAATGTAAATGAGTGAAAAAAGAAGGGAAAGATTTGGATTGTTTTTTTTTTAAATGTAACTCCTTAAATTGGGGTTAAAAAGGCTGATATATTTTAAATGGAGTCTGAAAGTAAAGAGTTATATTTAGATACATTTAGAACAGTTAAAAAAAAAACAGGGGCGGGGGGCATATTTTGTCCAGGTCCAGCTTTGAGGCTCATTTTTCTTCCCAAGTATGTCAGTTTGGTGGGAACTATCCATGGTGCTGAAGCACACCCTCAAAGCCTTGCAGAAAATAAGTAGTTATTTGGAAGCTTACACCAGTGGACACTTTGATAAAAGCCAGGTTAAGCTCACACTGTTTTACCAGTACAAGCTTCAGCTTATAACTTGGAAGATTCCTTTAACTGAAAACATAAGAATGGGTATGCTGGATGTGTATTAAGATAAATCTACATATATACTACACATATATCTACAGAATTCCATTGAAACCAATGCAACAGCCCTGCATTTACAATGGCTTTTGATGTAACTGTCAGAATGTGCTGATTCAACCCAGTAAATGTATGGAAAAATGTGTTGTGCCAATCACCGGAAACACCTGTCAGCAGGAGTCCAATACAAACTTCTACTCCCATGATGACCTAAGCGTTCAATCCCCCCCCCCCCCCCCCAACTACAAGTTTCATAAAGATGAGATGATAGCAGAGTCATTGCTGCTCTTGTGTTCTGCATTGACACACTGTACAATATAAACTCAGCATTTCCAGTGTACAGGGAACACCCGTTTCAAAAGCCACTTTATGTGCTGTGTAGTGCTTACACCTGCACACATTTACTCTACTGACACAGATTTGTGCTATATGGGACAAAGTAGCACAAAACACTTCAAGAGATTAAACAACACCAGATTCTTGATATGTAAAAGTGCAAATTAATTTTTGTACATACAGTGTTTATGTTAAAAGGCCTATTGTACTGAACACATACACAGCTTGGGACAGATTTTGAGACTATATGAAGGTACACTGCCTCCACGTCAGACTAGACATTTCAAATTTGAGACAGCAGAAGGTCCATTAAGTTAACTGATCAACCTGAACGTGAGGCCACGTATCTGACGCAAGATAAAGAGAATTAAAGCAATATGTGGGTCCAGCAGGAGCCATTATAGGTTTCGACATGAGTAGAACATAACACTGAACAGAGCAGAAAATATAATTTTTTAGATGATATAGGGGGGGAAAGTTAAGTTTGCCTGCCTGGACCTTTTTTTTTCTGTCAGATTACTCAATATTGAAAAGCTGTCAAACATTTAATTCAAGTAAGAAATGTATTCAGCTAAGGGTAGCCCATATAAATAAATAATCAACTTTGTCTACCTAACCATTAAATAGTTGGTCTGGAACAATATCTTACACAGGGGCTAAACTAAAAAGAAAAGGAAGAAAGTATATAGTATATAATATGACGACCAAGAATTCAAGGGTGCCAGCTGTTAATCACGTACCATACTCAGTATCTTCTTGGTGGACTTAAGCTGGAATCACTGTGGACGAATACGCATCGGGTCACAGCTGACTATCCTTTCTATAGCATAACGTGGGACAAGACATCCTTTTAACCACGACGCTAAGTAAGAGATGCATGCACTGTATGAACTTACCATAGGTCTGGGTATGCAGAAGTCCACAGAGAAATAAATACTGTAGAGGACCCATTCTGGCATATTGGCCTCGTAAGCTATCGGCGCATGAATTCCTCCTCAAGCAGAAACAAAAAAAGAAAAAATGAAAAAGAATCTCATCAATCCTGTTTTCACTTGTGAGACTTTGTGACGATTTACTACTGCGAGTTAGTGAACTAAAAGAACCAAAACAGTTATTGTAGCCGCCGAGGGAAATCGTTCTCATTCATATGTCCATTCTCCCACTCCAAGAGCGCACCAGTAAGCTGTGGTCTGTCGACTCTCCGACACGTTGGCAGTTTCTGCAGTCACCAATTGCAAACATCACCGACGCCCAAAGACCCTCCAGTGACTGTCGGTCCCCCAGTTCAGACGCATTGTTCTGATACTTTACAAGGTCCGACGGCGGTGGAACTCATCCATCCCTACGTGGGACAAGTTGAGGGATGAAAGGTGGAGACGGGATTCAGTGAGAGGTGAGCAGCTGAACGGTGCAGCACAGCTCAGCCCCTCCTCTCCTCTCTCCTGCCCTGGGAGAAAAAGCCGCGCGAATGTAACAAGCACAATAAATCTGAGCATTAAAACTCAGCAGCAGTTTAGATCTGAACTGGTACAGCTATGGTCAGGAGTCGTTTTCTTTCTTTCTGTTTTTCAAGGAGATCACAGACAGCTGATATACTCATAGGCATAGTCAGCAACATGATCAGTGTCGAGTAAATGAAAGAGCGCTGTTTTGGCTGGCTTCTATGAGATTTTATTTCCTTTCATTCAATTTTTGTGTCCTTGGACTGATAAGATCTGAAAGCACGCTTTATTATTCCTAACTGTTATTTCAAAATGTTATTATATATGTATAAATATATATTTAGCTAGTTCATCTCCGTTTGAATGAATTAAAACATCAGAATACGTAACATACACTTGCTCGGTTTACTTTTAGAGACTCGGTGTTAGATCCCCCAACACATTATTCCCATTCCCAACATTGCACCTGCAACTAGATATACTAGAGCCATTTTGTTTATCCAGCACACAAACATTCCTCCTTTATCTTGCAGATGTGCTCTCGCAGAGCTGATGCATCATTTCTGTTATCATTTGTCTCCTCCTGAACTTGACCCTGCACCACCCCGCCAAAAGACACGAACGGTTGAGTAAAACGATTGAAACAAAGCTGTCTGATTTTTAGTAGCTGACATTTTATTTTCATGTTCATGGTTGAGAGAGCTATTACAAAGGTGTACAGCTGTGAAGAAATGGCACTTCATTCCTGCCCGCTGCCTGAGGCGCTTATCCAGTTTTTTTCGTCAATACTGCTCAATATTGTCAATAGCATTATAAACGCAGTGCCTCACTGTTAGATGAGAATGAGATGAGGCTGTATCAGGTGCTATTGATCTGGCGAATGAAATTAAAGCATTTTTAGTGCTGTGTTCACAGCAGTAGATCGAATAATAATTGTAGACAATGACTAAAATTAGTCTGTATGAAAGGGGTGTAAAGTGAACAGAATTATTTACACTGGATAGATCTCATTTATCACACAATTGTGTTTTCAAAATATTATTTTTCCTATGGCAGTAGCCTTGTTCATGGTGTTGTGGAGACCTCTTTTATGTCTATAACTCTTTGCCTTAAAAGGGCAAGCCTTTACCAAAACTAGATTACTGTCATTAAGTGTCATCTGGGAGGAATAAAGTACTGCGTTACCATTCCTGCCAAACCACAAAGGAATGGTCGCTTTAAGTGACCTGACACCAAATGACAGTTTTTCAAAATTTGATGTTCAAAGTGACCTTAGCCCACAGCGAGCCCTGCCTCTCGGAAGTACAAAGAGGAGATAATAAATGGGCTTTTCAAGAAATTAATAACCTCACAAAATCCATCAAGGTGAACTTTAATGGCATGTAAAGGAATCTTCAAGAACGTGGTGAGTGTAATTGTGGCAAATAACTTGATACATAATGCTGCCATTCATTATTAATACTGAATCATGCAAACACATATTCTATAATATGGTGCTTGTACGTTGCTTTATTTTAAAATCCCAAATGTTATATATTAAGTAAAAGTATACAGTATGTAAATGAATATTTTTAAGTATCCCTCAATTAAAATAGATGAATAAATGCACATGAAAAAGGTTATGTTGGATAAGTATTTGTGTATTGGCATTTGAGATCTTGCATAAGATTAAAAAAAGGAATACATTTATTGAGTGTGGTGATTTGATGTTTATCTTGAAGTAGAGTAAGATAAGGGAGGCAGAGAAAGACCCCATCTTTCATCACACACTACAAGATAGACAGGTTTCCAGGCAACGTGGGATTCTGCTGCCTTTCTCACACAAACCAAAATCAAAAAGACTCTCATCAATCTACCTCTCTCCCCGCGCTGATCACACATAGGAGACAGTGTCAAGGTCAGAAGTTTTGTCTGCACCATTACCTGCTCATAGCCGTGTTTGTCCAAGCCAGGAGTGTTGGAGGTAACAGATGGTGTGTGTGACAGTGTGCTCAACACACTCACGCTCAGCCTTACTGAGAGTAGACAGAGTAGACATGTGTCCTGACCACAAAGTCCAAACCTGCATACAAGTGTCAAACCTCTGTCTAACAGCTCAGGGTGCTGAGTGCAGTGGCAGTGCTTTGAAAATCAAACTAGTGATCCGAGCAATTGATATAATAAAACTATTTTAAAAATTGCTCAGATCACTGACTTTTTGGATTTTTAAGGCATTTCCACTGCACTCAGCACCTTAATAATAATAATTAAAAAAAAAATATATATACATAGATATATATATTTCTTTTATTTTCAATTTCTAAAGAACATTTTTTTTTACGTTTCTAGCTTTTATACTATTAAAAAGAAGTATTATATTATACTTGTTTTTTTCTCTATAATATAAAAGCCAAATACTTTCCAGAAAAAACAAACAAACAAACAAACAAAAACGTCAATTACAAGTCAATAGAATAACATCTTACACATGGTCTTACTTAAGTAATACAGATCACATAAACATTAAAAGCAATTATTTATAGGACTGATAATACTAGGTTAACAAACCAGACTAGTTAATGCAGATCACTGAATCATTTTGTTTCTCAGTTTGTTCCACAAGATACATGAAGTTGTATTGATTCAGTCGATCCTTTCATTCTGTTAACTGCTCATTCAGTTAGGATACAGGGTGGTAGTGGGTGCCCTCTGGGATAGTGCTGTAGCATATCCCAGAGAGCGGGTGGTCAGAAGGCAGAATATACCCTGGACAGGTTCCAAGTCCATTGCATTGCTATCTCAAGGATCAATGTATTCCAACATGGTGCAATGCTTCAGTTGCAATGAAAAAAGTATTTTGTTGTGGTAGTAAGTTTCTCCCTTCATCTCCTCCCCCTGTTTTCAAATTTAGTTGAACATCATGAATTATAAGGATCATGTGTGGGTGTGTTTTTTTTTATACATGTCATGGAAAAATGGTCTGACCTTCCTTCCAAATACAACATGATGTAGTTGGAAGCTTATAAAAAAACTAGAATGGAAATCTAAAATTGTGAAGGTCTGACTGACTTATCAAGGAACAAATCACTCTCTTGGGATCTCTTTCGTAACAACACAACAACACAAAAGACAAAGTCACAAGGAATGTCTGTCAACTGGTGGACTGCTGTACTTGGGCTTGTTACGGTAAGAGTCTGAAGTCTTACAGGGAAAAACAGCTTCACAGGAAAAAGAATGAGGTTGCAGGTCACAAACTAGCCAATATTAATTTTGGTTTAGTTCCACTGGGGGAAACCTCTGTTTCTTTCTGACCTGAATTCTTTAAGGCCAGGGCAACGCAACTGGCATTGGCATCATGATTACTGAATTTACCAGTTGTAAATTTGAGTATACACAACAAAGTGGGAATAATTACACAGAATTAGGCTGTAGAACAACTACAGTACATAGAGTAGAGTAGATGCTGCTCAGAAAAGGCCGTCATCTAACACATGTGCAGGGACATCACTGTATGCCATCCCACCTGTTTAAGGGCAAGGAGTATTGGCTTCTCGCTCTGAAACGTTGCCCTTTGTCTCCTTGAGTTTGAGAAGGCAGATTTTATCCTCCAGACCCAGCAGGCTGTGAATAAAGTAAGTATGCAATGCAAATCGAAAACCTTGGGAATAACTGTCTCCACTGAGGTTCTTTCGAGTTCCCGTGTTGCTGTGCTTTTTCTGGATCAAACCTGTTCTTTAAATTTCAAAGTGTACGATACCCCTTGGGACACTTTTGTAGGACTCTTAAAAAATCAAAGCTAAACATCGCAGATGTCTCTTCTCGAGAGATGTATTTTACTTTCGGGGAGATGAGTGGTGTTGTCAATGCATTACTATCACTTTATTCTCTTGCCGTAGTCACATTGCTTCCCCTGTATAACTTCACGCTTCACAAAACACCATTGAACTCCTGACATACCTTGCAAGAGTGGGGAAAGAAGAGTCCAATCCTAGCAACTCCATTTAAATGCTTTCAAGGTGAAAAAGACCCCATTCAGCTTCTGAAAGAGGTACTTTGTGGACACTAGTGGAAAACTTCTCTGGCAATATATAGATGTAGAAGAAGCAGAAAGGGTTTTTGCTTAATCAGGCAAAAGGACATTTAAACCATTTGTTTTTCCTCTGGATGAGCACAGGGGAGAAAAAAGAAAACAAGGAAGAAAATGCTGAGAGCAATATGAGGTAGAAACCCCAGGAAGCACTGTGCACATTTTCAAAATGGCAGATAATAGACTTCTCCCATGCGTGTAAACATTGCATTTCCATAGAAATGGCCTCTTTCTGTGTTTCAAACGGCTAGTCATGGGTGAGAGAGTTATGTGGCACTCACCTCTTAATCTTGTTAGGTGTTTTTAAAATAGCACTGGTTCTCTGTTTTTTTTTAAACATAGAGAGACAGAAAGCTTGTCTCAGTATTTGTAATTTGAAATCTGATTTAAAAATTATGGTTCTGTTAATGTCAAAGATACGATTTATTCAAATATATGTTTTGCTGATAGACGTGACAGGTTATTGGCCAAATGTCACAGCTGAAATTCTCCTTCCACCTCCCAAACATGTTTTCTGTTGTTTCTTGTAACTTCCTGTATGAAACCAATTTAATATAGGAGATTAAACAAGAAATTTCATGTTAGATTTACACGTGCTTCCAATGACAAAATGAATCCGCACCATCTCTTCCTGTGACTGGATCCATATATTTTATCATTATTGTTTATGAACAATTATGTTGAGAACATAGCAGTTTTTTTTTCAAACAATTCATGGTTATATATTTTCACATGTGGACATGTTTATGTGATATTAACTGAAGTGAGTGATGACAGTTTGTAAATTGTTATTAGTACATTAAACCATTTAAAGTTTGTGTTTGCACTGAGATCCTAACAGCGCAAAGTTTTATTAACAAATATAGCCCAAGGATTCCAATTCATAAGAAGTACAGATGATAGATGTGTATTAATAATGTGAGGACTGCTGCGTACTGTGTCTTGTTACAGTGCAATAGGTGTGGGACATTATGCATCATTGTGACATGCTTGTGTGTAGGCACAGTCTTGAGAAACATAATAACCCAAGAACAATGCATGCCAGAAAGCTAATAGCTAAATTGTACTTACGCCACAGGTCTCCTCTTGAAATCTGTCATGCACTCCTCCATACTAGATGATCTGATTAGATTTTGGATGACTTTCCTGCATAAATTTGCATTTCTTTGAGTAAAAAAATGCATTCATATTACTCTATCGAGTTTACACAGCTCCTCTACTTCTGAGGGAAAAGTTCTCTCCTAGATAAATGGCGGGCCGCTCGATTAATGGGGTGATATGATCCATGCACAGCAGTGCAAGTTTGTCAGGAAGCAGGAGTAAGAGGAACAGTGAGTTTGCTGGTTTTGTGCATCAAATGAAACTCTGTTTTCTGGTCAGTCTTCTCTTTGCCACTGACCTGCGGTCATAAGGCTTCTGGGTAGTGACCGAAAGAATGAGCCAGTGGATATAAGTGACTGAGGGTTTAAGGCTTGACTTTGCGTGACTGGGTAAGGGATTTAGTGATCCAAAAAGACTTTGATATTGTTGTTGCTCCCTCACATTGGCAGGAGGTTGTTCAGGCTTCTCCCCAGAGCCTTCGCCAAGTTTAATAGAAAATGTACTAAAAACATTTTATTCATGAATGCAAAAAAAACCCCCCTCTTTGTGAAGTTTGTTATTATGAAACCTATTTTCTTACAGAAAAGGTTCAAAATCTTATAAAATATTTTATGTCTTCTTACGAAGTATTAGCTGACAAAATTGATGCCACTCTTATGCCTATGAAAAAAATAGGAAACCATAACCTTAAAACTGCTATATGTTATATGGTCTTTGCCCCCCACCCCCAAAAAATAATTAAAAAAATACAGCTTTTAAAATAACACCTTTAAAATAACATAAACGAGACAAAAACTGCTGTTTTTACATTTCAGCTGTGATGGTACTGCAAGTCATTCAACAGGTCCAATAAGAAGAATTCTACAATAAATTGTTATAGTGTTATATGAATATAAATTGGATGAAATATTGACTCATGTCTACATCCCTAAATTGCATTTAGCAATGTGGACATGGTCAAGACAAACTGCTGAATTTTGAACTGAGCATCAGAATGGGGAAGAAAAGTGGTTTGAATGACTTTGAATGTGGCATGTTTAATGCTGCCGGATAGGCTGGTCTGAGTATTTTAGAAACTGCCGATCTACAAGGATTTTCCAGCACAATCACCTCTGGGGTTTAACGAGAATGGTCTGAAAAAGAAAATAAAATATTGTGTGAGTGACAGATCTTTGGGTGAAAATGCCTTGTTGATTCTAGAGGCCAGAGGAGAATGGCCAGAGTGCTTGAAGCTGATATGAAAGCAGCGGTAACTCAAATAACCACTCGTTACAATCAAGGTATGCAGCTTTTCTGAACACACAGCACATTGAACCTTGAAGGAGATGGGATACAGCAGCCTGCTCAGATTTTGCTGCATACATATTATAATCTTACATTACTCACAAGGTATTAAAAATACTTCTAATCCTTAAAAAATATGCAATACACAGCTGAGAGGGTCATGTTGTACAAGGCTGTTGTATGTGAGAGAAATATCAGATTTACACTCAAATGAAAACAGCTATACAATTCTAGCTTCTCAGTAATATGAAGCAGGTAATGACTGGCCAAGCAAGTTACTTAGAATTACCTTTGCATATATAGTGCGTTATATATATTTCTTTTTTCTTTTTTCTTTTTTTTAAATTTCAGTATATGTTATAGAATGGCCTTGGATTTCTTGGAAATCAGGAAGAGGAATTCTCAGATATGCAGCTTTTACAGCAGTGCCACTGTACACTGCATACAGGGCATATTTTGTAAAATAGTTGGGTTTTTATTGGAGAAACAAAGGCATCTAATTGGGCTATGTCTTTCAATCATGTCCCCCTTTTTTTGGGTGGGGGGATATGTACCAGACAAGTCTGATCGCTAAGGTGGTACAGACAGCGGATTGTGAACAGCCAGTAGGGATTAGACAGGTCTTGGTAGATCTTCATTAAAGAGATCAATGTCCAAGGAGAAGCTCATTATTTGTGGCTAAATCAGGTAATACACTCAGATTGAATGGAGAGCGATTAGGTATAGAAGAAAACAGGCTTGAGAAGCTGTCTGCCTGAGAACAGAAGTGAGACATTTGATGTGGAGATGCTGGTAAAGGAATCTGAATTTGCCAAATTAGTCGCTGCTCTTGAACTTGTTATAGCTTCATTTCTCAACTCTAACTGAAGACCTAGCTATAGTGATATTCCTACAGTAAATGGCGGTGGTAACTGTTGGCTACGTGTATAGAGATCACTGTCAAGTATTGTTAATATTACATGCTGCAGCCTAACACTGTACACAAATTTTCATACTGGCTGGGTGAATTCTTGTAATAAGTATGTGCTTCTGTGCATTTCTCGTAATACAACTTTGCTGATTTGTCGGACGAGAGATATTTTTGTTCGGATATTCCTGTGAGAGATGATGCTAATATGAGCAGGCAGGTGGATTATTTCTGTAGCTGTAATAAGGCCTAATGCGCTATTGCTCTGTTAAATTCTGGTAATCCACAGCAACCTGAAAACAAAGCAATGACCTCAGGGCTTGGTATACATGAGATTAGTTTACTTTGTGTAAATATTTGAAAAAAAGGGAATGAAATTGGACATTTATGTTGGAAAATTGTATTTTTCAATATTTGTTTTAGCAAGAAACAATGTTGGGAAATAGCCAATAGCAATATCTCCATTACTGAAAGACAGATAGGCCTGTATAGCTTTTTATTCTACACTTCTGAGTTAAATCTTTAGACAGTTTACAATACATTATCGTTTATATCCGAGTACTACAAAGTCATTTTATTCATATAGATTGTATGATATTTCTCTGATATACATGTCTACAAAGGAACCAATTAATAATAAGAATATGGCATAATGATGTTTTAGTTTAAAGACAGCTCATACAAACATTGTACCCAAGAATGTTCATTCCTGTGGCCCTAAATACCCATTGGTCACTGCAACCCTGCAGTGAATACTCATATCAACAGTGTGAATAGTAGGGAAGAAAGTATGCATCCCAGCTGCAATCATACCACTTTCCAGGTGCTGGGATTCTGGGCTAAATTCCAGTGTTTTGAAGAACATTTGCATGCATTGGAAATAGGCCTTATGCAGATTTATGGTGACAGCTGGTACTCTTAAGACCCAAAAGCTACACACACAGATCTATGTGCCATTTTTTTAGGTCTAGAAAAAACATAACCAACTGTAGATATTGCTCTTGAACTGTTGTGAAAATTATTTTGTGACCTCTGTTGCTTGTGTGTCATATATCTGCCACTGGAGATTGCCTCACTTTTGTCCCAAATGATTGAGTTGTAATTTATGTTTTCCAAAAAGCAATACAAGAAATTTAAAACCATTCTCTGTGACACCTGATAGTATTGTGACTTGCTGCAGTCTTCATGGCAGTCAGTGTGAGAGGCCATTCTCTGCTGTTGAGCATAAGAACCCTTTTTGATGACTTTGTAGCAGGTTGAGTAGACTAGCTTCTGTAGCTTCTTTTGTTCCAAACACAATTTTTCATCTAAAGCTGGTCTGAGACTTTGTTTAGTTCCATATGTTTGAATGACATAAGAAAATATAGTGGCTCCTTTCTCTGTATGTTAGACAAGAAGAGACCTCTGCAACAAACACAGTGTGTTCCGTTTCTAAAACCCACGCAACTTTATTTTAAATTCAAATGGAGATCCCAAAGTTTGCAAAGATATCAGTCATGTCAGCTTGAATAATGGGGAAAAGTTTCCCTTGGTGTCAGTGGAGAGCTGACAGTGTGGATTAAGATGATTTTGAACCGCCCGAGGCTATGCAGACGTGAACAAAGAGGGAGTGACACTGTATGTTAAAGGTATTAATTGTTGTGACAAGTTTAATTCTATTTTATAGCTATTTTACTGCATAACTTTGCTGTTTGTGACTATTTAACACGCTGTTGTTAGCGTACTCCTTAATTTTGCTTCTGCACTGGAAGATTCGGGACATTACGAAGCTGTGGAACTGTCCTTGGAAGTCCTAAGTTGGATGAATGGATGGATGAAGACCTCTAGATCAGAAATGCCACATAATGGGGAACAACAATGAACAATTAATATATACCTGTATGTTGTAATCCCTTTATAATAAACCATCTCCCAAAACCACCCAGTGAGCTGGACTGGATCCTCAACTGAGCTTGTTTTGTAACATTAATGAAGCTCAGCTTACCACCGAGTTGCTTAGACTTATGTCTGGAAAGAATTTTTAACATCTTATGTGTTTTTTATTTGTATTTTTTATTTTTAGTATGTTTATGTAACACACTGAGTACAGTGGAAGCAATCAAACAGATTGTGGCAGAGTGCTAAGCAGCTGTTGAAGTACTAAAAAATATTTAAATATTTGTGGCTACCTTCAGCTTAGTGTTCTTTTTTCACAACAACATTTCCTTCATAGGCCAGCTCTGAATATCACAGTCAGTCTAGTTTGCCTGCACATTTAAGACGTATTTACAGGTATTTACAATTTTGAGCTGCACAGAAGCACACACTATGTTTATCCAACCTCTACCACAGCTTTGTCTGCCTCTGCAGTTGTTTTGATTATTGCCTTTGCAGCAATTACCATTTGTTTGTATTGCACTACTGCCCCCTACTTATGGGCTGTGGTAAATAAACCTTCTAGGAGGTATTCAACGCGCTCCTTTTTTTAAATACAGTAGGTTACAAAGACATCTGTTTCTACAAAACTGCACATTTGCTGCCACTCCAACACCCACTGTTCACTAAGTTGAAAAAATGTTTATGCATTTTTGTTTGCACTTTTTAAAATATTCAAATAACTTCCCATTTTCACAAAAAAAGAAGTCTATTCTATTCTAAAAAATGTACAAAAGTAAAAATGAGAGAAGCCGTCAGTGTCTCTAGCAGCCTCTAGACACTTGTTATTCAGTGCTATTGTTTTGAGTGTCAAACAGACAGAAGAAAAGGAAGAAAAGCGGATACATAATATACTATAGATGGCACTCTCAAGACAGCAGAGTTACAAAGGAATATATCCAACAGATTTGCATTCATTCCCTGGAGAGGTGCTGCGCACTGCACATCTAGTTGGAAAATCAGCCTATTCTTAGATTCTTAGAGGGAGGGAAAAAAAGTTCCTTTCACATACATAAAATATGGTGCTGTCTTCAGGAGCAAGTAATATTCATGCCGAGTAATGTCACCTTAAATGTTAAAAACAAAACAAAACGAAAGGAAAAATATCCATCCTTGAACAGACTCCTTAGAATAAAGGACATTCTCCTTCATTGGACTCTCAGGCAAACTCTGAGACTGAAAGCTGTAGCTGAAGAACATACAGTACATTGCATGCTGAACTGGTAAGATCTACCTCCTGTAGTGTTATAACCACTATGCCCTGAATTTAACATGCAACTCTGTGACAGGAGTGAGCTTAAGGTGTCTGCTTTAAGTCATCAGCACATAATACTGCATCCGAGGTAAATAGATGGGTGGCAAAGAGAGGTAAAAGGAATATCTGTTGAATATAGCAGCCAGCACTAATAAGGAAAAGCTAAGCTCTTAGTGAGGCTTAAAGCAGCTTACAGATGAAGAGTCTCAAATTGGCTGCAGTATTTTTTCTATTCCAAAAACTAAAATCTTGTGGGGCTTAGTAATTTCTTCACATATACACTATGCCAGACGGAATGAAGGGAAATCCAGATCTGCTGAAATGCATCCTCTGCTGCCCACAGCTTAAGTTGAGCTCTTAATATGTCGTAAAGGGAGCTTAATTGGAAAGGAGATGTAGACACTTTCATTCCTGGCTGATGTAATTTTACACAATATTAACACTGATGCAAGTGAACCATCCATATCCAGCCGTGTCTCCTTGTGATTTAATTTTCCTCAAGTGATATATATTTGACTGAAGTTGGCACCGAGCAACACGCATTTTGGTATGTATTATAATGAGTGATCTACCAGCAGAAATGCAATGCTGAAAGGAGGATATGAAGTTATGTGACTTTAGCTGCAGTTCTTACAGCTTTACTTTTTTTTCAAGTGGTGAAGTTTGGCTTGCAAGGGGCATGAATATTTCAGCAACGTTGCCTTCATTTGCTAGCTCTGTGGTTAATGACTCATTGAGGTGTTACATTTCTGCTACAGTGGTTATATAGGAAATGTAATAATATAGGACATCTTTTAATCAAATGAACCCACTAAAATGGACAAAGTCACATTCTCATATCCTACTAAGCAATAACTCTGCACGCCTGCATGCAGGTTCAGAACATTTAACTGACTCACTTATCATTTTTCTCTCAGCATATCTTAGTAAATCACATATATTTTTCTTTATGCTCACACAATATTCCCCTTAATTTCCTGCAGATTTTATTTTCTGAATTGTTTTTTTAAATTTATTTTTCGCAATTTTCACTTAACCCCCCCCCAAACCAAACCAAACCAAACAAACGAGTAAAAAAACCCCAAAACAACATATTCATCATGATTAGTCCTTTTAATCTTGAGTAAAATGTTCACCACCTGAATTATTAGGTAGTTGGTATCTATTCGCATTCTCCACAAAGTGAATTGGTAATAATTTTACTTGCTAAACAAGTGTGTCACTATTGTTGTACTGTGAAATTAAAGCAATGATATGGCCAAATACAGCTTCATAAAGTTCCTAGCATTGCTCTGGACACTTGATTATCATTTTTGCAATCTGTTAAGCCCAAATGACCAGTTTTTGTGATGTGTTTCGGGTTTATAGTGCTTATCACGCACAGTGTTTTAAAAGTGCCAAAGCTATATACAGCGATAAAATTCGGCTTCCAAAGAACCCAGCACAACAACACAGCAAGGACTTGGAAAAAATATATATATTTGAGGCTTACAATGAGGAGCAATAACAGAGAGGAAAAGACAAACAGATGGTGGATGTAACATACACGTAGATAAGAAAAGTGGTAACCTCAGTCTCTGTCCCAGATGGCAGGACAGGGACCAAGAAATAAGAAAAGGAGGAAAACAGGGGAAATCAGTTGAACTCTCCTGGGGCAGACCACATAATATGAAGACACTATACAGAGAAAAGTAAACACAACTCAATTTAATGGACATCAAGGACGACAATAATAAGTAGTGAGGAGAGCTATACTATTAAAAACCGGCCTCATTTAGAGTGCCTTCCTTGTTGCAGATGCTGCCAATTTGACTCTCTCTTCAAGCATGACCAGGTGCCGGGTATTTTAAGAGCTGAACTTTGTGCTGAGGCTCTCCCTCAGCATTAAGTGTCACTCACTAAGAAGCAAAGGAAAAAGCACTCCACAGCAGGACACAGGACACACCACAATGCATTTGTTCCCAACAGCAACACCCCCCCCCCCCCCCCCCCCCCCCCCCCGCCCTCTCTTCTTAATCTAATCAGTTCAAATTAACCTTAATACACACTGTGCCCCGGGCTTTTGAATCTATGCTGTATCTCCCTGACACACCTTGTATAACTTCCCCGTGTTCCTCGCTGAATGACAGCCGCAGCGCTTAACTTGAGGTGACGTGGGGAGTTTAAGAAAAGTTCATTGGTTGACAATTTTGACATAACGGAATATGGGGTCTCAATGCATCAAGGTGCAAGGAAAAAATAATTTTATATTTATTTGATTCAGGTAGTCTACCTATTGTTGATAGGACCAAAAATGCTGGTTTAGTCTAAAGCACATTAGATGAAAAGTTGGTGACCTTAAAATACCCACGGGTTGTCTACATAAGAGCATTAAGAGCTAAAAACATTTGCTAGGTTGCATACAAGGTACATAATTACATTGCATTACATTCATCTGGGACTGGAGTGGACTCAACTTTGCCCCCAGAACAGCCCAACAACTTCAGGGCATAGAACCATCTAATTATCTCTACCAAAGCACTGCACAGATAGCAACAGAATGGGGATGGTTATATACAAAGCTGGGGTCACAACATTACATGCTGTGACATTCATAATGAAATATTCATCTTAGCACAATACACAGTGCTTTGTTTAAAGCATTAAAACTTTGCCAGCAGGCTGCCTCTAGTTCTCCTAACACTGACAGAGACTGCTTCACAACAGGCTGTTAACCATTTCAGACTTCTTCCTGTTCAGCTAAACAAGACAAATTCCACTAAAGGATGAAGAGTATATCGGTATATTTTAATATTTTTGTGGCAAATCATTTTTGGCTGACACTCCTTTGCTGTGGAATAAGCAAAAACGTGGCTCACATATTTAGTGGCAAAGTACAGACACATAGAAATCTCCTCAAAAATCAAAAGTTCTTCTTCTATTTTGAGTCAATAGGCAGTAGATTCAGATCTCTTGAGGTACTCTTGGACATCTCTTGGACACATCATTCCTATTCCATGCGTAGATGGTTTTTTTTGGTTTTGTTTTTTAATTAAACTGTGAATTAAACAGGGTGCATATTTCCCCCTTATCTGATCTAATATATTGCTTTAATCAAATGAAGAAAATCAAATGTCCACAGTTACACTGCCATCAAGTGGTGAAAAGCAACATTTTTTATTTTTTTTTGGAGTCATTCCACGTGACTAAATCATTATTCTTGCACTGAAGGCAGAGGAAAGAAAGGGAAACATACTATTGAGGTTTATTTGAATAGGAACTAACTAAATTGAAATATGGCAGATGAAAGAAAATGTTCAGATATAGAGTTTGGCATGCATTTGAGCCTTACATTGTCTCTACTGTGCAGTGCGTTCAACTATGAAACACTAGGTTGTGATAATTTATTAAGCAAAACAATAAATGAACAACACATGGAGAGCCACCTCTCTCATCACACACTAGTCAAAACAAGCAAGAGGAAATTATTTTTGATCTGGTGCATGAATGAGTTTTGCTGCCATCTCCTGGTAATATCACCTCATTGCAGGGAATATGACACATTTGCCCCATTTAATGCAATATTGACTTTCCTTTCATAAATGTGCTCTGTTAAGCAACATTGAGCAGCCAAATCTATACTTATTTGATGTACTTTTGAAAAATGGTGCACTTTGCTATTGGTCTCAATTCACTGGAATGGTACAATGTGCAAAAGGCTGAAACTAGTTACCAGAGAAACAGTGGTTGCAGCGGCGACGGACTTGATTTGTTTAGTGTTTGAACATCCGAATTAACTGTAAGCTCCTCGCCACACCACAACTTAAAACTCAATTCCAAGTCCCATTAATGATAAGGCTTGAAGGCAGCGTATACAGTTTCAGTGTTTACATGCTGGGCATGAGCCATTGTTTAAAGACAGAGTTGTGCCAAACCTTGAAGCAGTGAGATTTAACATACAGGTTGGATTTTGTACTTCTGCTGCCTGCATATCTGAAATTCGGAACTTCCGTTTTGTATTCCTTTGGTTTGACCTTGCAAAAACACATGCTGTGGGACTGCAGTTGACCAAGAATGACATCTGAAAAAGGATTAAGACTGTCTTTGGTAAAAGTATGATACATAGTTCAGGTAAATAATGTAATTTTGTGACTCTCTATTACTCAGTTTCAATCATATACCCATATTCACACATGTACATAGAACAGAAATAGCACAGAAATCATCAAAAATGTTATTATTTCATTGGTGCAAAACAAGGCAGTTCATGCAGGCTGTGTGCAGTACTTCAATATATTCTATTAGACTCAGTCATATAGCCTTGACCTTTTACCTCAGATCTTTTCATGCTGCATCACTGCAGCAGACAAGTTTGGTAAGGGCTGTTGACAACCACGCACAAATCCAGCCAAACATGCAGCAGGGGGTTCCCTTGAGGGCAGCGTTCATAACTAGGAGGTTGATTGTTGTTTTGACGTTTAATTGCCTTTTAACTCAAGTGGGACGCAGAAGGTATTTGGTTTAGATGTAAGGACGAGGGGATAGGGGGAGAAAGCAATTGGAACTGACAACTGAAAATACTGCCCTATTAAATATGTTAGACCAGTAATATACAGAGGTAAATAACATAAATATTTCATGAAAGCCGTACAGGTGGATCAGCTCGCCTTCAGGCTGACCACAGATGATTTAGCCTCTTTGCTTCTTTAGCAACTGGCTCATCTAGCTTTGGAAACGTATATCGAGGTGCTATCTGGCAGTGCCTCTGCATTGTTGACAAATGTTGGTAATTGGCATCCAACTGACTAAGGTCCACCTCTGCTCCAGTGCAATAGTTTCTTTTCAGTCAGATTTCTTGTCCTTGAAGTGTTAGTGTGACGCGCCACCATTATAGTTCATCCAGAGTTTAACATGAAGTGTTTCCTTATTCCAAGTTCTTTTTTTGTTATTCAATTAAATCTAATTTAGGAAATTGCTTAAGTGAATATTTACATCACAGAATAATAATGATAAAAATGATAATGGTTTATTTTAAAGTAGGCAAACAACCATCTGAACAATCAGCTATTAAAACTGAAGATTTGCACAGCTGGCTCCCATTAAGTTCCACAATCCACTCAGCAAGATTCATTAACCATATTGGATCACCACAAGGAAATTAAGAAATGTGCCAGAGCATTTATGACACCAGTGTGAGGGTATCAGTTAAATGAAAGTTTTCATGGTAATAGGCTCTTAAAGCACTATTAAGATAGCTGTCATGATATATTAATTATATATATATATTCATACACAAGTTGCAGTATAGAAAATACACTCAATTTATGTAACAAATTACCAAAGCATCTTCCATAAAGACTACTAGTACTATCCAGGAAAATATCAATGGATGTATGCATTGTCACATAATATGTAGGGTAACATACAGGTTTGAAAGTGTGTGTGTGTGTGTGTGAGAGAGAGAGAGAGAGAGAGAGAGAATTTAGGCTTGATCTTGAGGCTCACATGCTTGATCTGGTCACCTCAGGCACTGTAGATCTGAACATACCAGATCTACGACTACCCAGTTCAAAACATCTTTTTATGGGAAGCAGCAAATCAGAAAAAAAAAAGTTGGCTGAAAGGAATGGCAACTGGAACTATAACATCTTTTTGCACACAGTGCATGAGCTGAAGGGCTGCACATAGCCCCAGAAATAAAATATGGAGCTGGAAATTAACCTGACAGGGCACTTTTAATCTCCTGCGCATAATCAGACTGTCAACACAAACCTGATCAAGGTGACATGCATCAGGTTATTGACTTACACTGAGCTGCTGAACACATGATTACTGCATGTAGTAGATTTTTTTTTCTTTTTAAGATCAAAAACTCTTAATATAACCATGACAATGTAGCATTTGGCAGTGGCATCTTGGCCTCAAGTGTTTACTACAAAAATCTGGTGGGTCATCTTATGCTCTAAACACTTTTAATGTCCACAGCAATAGGCAGTATTAGCGTTATTGAATGTGTTCTTCAGCTGAATAACAGCAGTTAGATTATATAATGTTGCTTTAATTTTGAACATTGATTTTCATATAACAATTTATGCCGCATCTTTGTTGATATACTGTATCTGTGCAGACTTTACTTCCTCTGCTTTTCCCCTGACCAGTTAAAAAAATGGCCTCTCACCCTGTTACATTTGCATCTACCTTCAAAGAAACTTTTAATCTGTTCCTAGAAGGTAAAGTAGTATTTATTTGTTATTAGGATAAAAGGCTTTGAAAGCAAAGGTCCTGTGCAGATGGTCGATGATTCTTTTATCTTGTTGCACATTGTAAACTATAACAAGTTTAAACAATACCTAAAAGGTCCACTAACTGAAGTTTGCATTTATGAACATTTGTTACAATGTATGTTAGGATATTATTGAAGATTATTTGAAAGTTAGACACTGTTATGCATGTTATATTGTACATTGTATTGGTTTATTCTGCTTTATAAACAGTGCTCCTTTTTCCAGGTCGCAAGCCATTTGACAAACTGTGACATTTTCATGTCTTTGTGCTCGCCCATATCACAACTGCCTATAAATCCCAAACTCTGTTACTGAGCCCACTGTAAACAACCAGAATCGGAGGGAAAGAGATGCTATTGTGCTTCCTCAGCAATTACCAAAGGACAGTGCTACCCTCAGGTACTTGTACTTTAATGTCATACTGTAATTTAGAGTCTTAGGACTAAAAACAAATATGGAGTGTGTATCTATGACAAACAGTAGCTTTCATATTGTGAAGGTTAGGTTTATTTTATTGTGATATTTGCATCAATGTCATAATTCAAATGGGAATGATAATCCTCCTCCCCCCCCATAAGTTTAAATGTATGGTACACTATTTTGGGAATTATTATCATCAAAGCTCAGTCACATACATAGAACAAATATGGCTCCATCTTTCTAGGATTATTTACTTAATATGCCATGAGTGGCCTGGTACTGCTGATAAATATGTCTTATTAATTTATGGTGAACTGTCAAATGGCTTTTAAGGGTTATAAATATCAGACTGCAACATTTTGGAGACAGCTACACAGAGTGGGTGAGGAAAAGGGTCAAGAAGACAGGAGGACAGGATTTCTTTAGAAGGTAATTTCCAGTTTAGCCTGTTTAGTGTGAAGGTATGTCTGTAAAAAACACAATGTCTTATGTTTTTAAAGGCGCAATGTGTAAAATACTTGTAGTTCTGAAGTCTGAAAATAGAATCAAGAAAAAAATAATGTCTTGTAATGTCATATTTTTCAGAAAAATGCTGTAGGTATTACTTTAGCAGATGGTACATTTAAAGTGATACAACAAATAAATCATAGCTTACATAATTAATTTATAAATCTGTTAATTTTTTTTGTGCTATAATTTACTTTAATAATAATTTACTATAATTTACACGTTTATTTATTTTGAGAAGTAAGAGGGCACTAGCCTAATCTGGTTGTTAAGTGATGACATATAAACTCCTTCCGGGTCCAAACTATACTGCGCTCATTAAGGCTATCGTCTTTATAACGTGTTCTTATGCTTTGTATTCTGTCCTATTTAATCTGAAAAACCCCTAAAAATAGTCAGTGGTCACTATCAGCCAGTCTGGGTTTTGAATATCACTATTCATCCTCAGCACATTTTAAACGTCAGTTTTTAAAACCTTATGATGTAACTACAGCCCATTGGCTCATGGTTTGCCAGACACCACATATTTTAACGATTAGAAAAGAATCACTTTGGGGCTAAGGAAGATTTTAATGGGTACATCAAGATGAGGATCGGACAGTTTTCATAGTGAGTAATCCAAACCATGCATTAATGACTAACCTAGTGCTGAGGATGAATCAGCTCACATGTTCCTTTGACTGAAGGTTGGTCTGTTTTCAGCATATTTTTCCTGCCCTATGATTGCATTTGTCTCTGCTCATCCAGGACTCTCACGTTAACTTTTATTGAAGGGAAAAAAGGTTACAGTTTGTCCTTTAGCTTCACTGTGCTGTGTTTATGTTATCCTAACCATAGCTCTGTAGCTAGCCACCACGTAGCACACAATTATATGCCAGCTAGTCCAACTTCAGTAACTCTACAAACAGTCACTGCTCTTTAGTTCTCTGTCTTTGTGTATGTCTGAAGTGATAGCAGAGCTATACATTTTAATTTTTCAGAAATCCCTCAGTCAGAACATGGTTGATCATCTTTAGCAAGCTCACTCCCTGCTAACTTCTAACGCTATTAAACTTTTTATATCTAGTTTTTCATAGATGCCTGGATGTTAAACTTTATTGTTACACCTGGCATAGCTGCCACACTGATCATTATATTAAAGATAACATAATTTAGACAGTATTAAATTCTCACAGATGCCGTAGTGTTTCTTTGACTTTGGGAAGTGAAGAGAAGTTCAGACTCGGAAACGGCCAATGATGTCAGACTTAAGAGGCAGATAGAATAATGCAGAATATTCTGATGTTTCTTTAGAAATTTCTTAGTAGCTTCTAGGACTTGCTAGAACTTACCACATATAAATTAGATACAAGTTTGCTCTTTTGTTAAGATTGAAATAGGAAAAATGTCAAATATTGAAAGAGACCATTGAGGGTTTATTTATCATTTTCAGCATGATGCTCTTGGAGATCAGCAACAGATGATGAAATCACAAATAACCCCATTCAATTTAATCTACCTTAGTTAAGAAATAGCATGAATAGTTGTCTTTCTCTCTGTGTTAGCCCAGCTACAGATTAGCAAGCTATCCACAGTATACCATGTATAATAACATTAATAATAAATAAGTAAAAAATAATTTGCAAAATGCTGCAGTATTCCATGGGTCAGTTTAAAAAAGAAAAACCCTACAAATTCTGGTATTGTCCAAAACACCATTACAACACAATAGGCAAAGCTCTGCTACCTATTAAGCATTCTTATGTACTGGCTGTGGCCATGTAGTGACTAGGAGTGGGAATTGATAAGAATTTAGCGATTCTGATTCCATTATTGATGCCACTTATCAATTCTCATTTGGTTGTCATTGGCTCTGTTTTGATAATAACCTTCATTGCTAAGCAGCAATAAAGAAATTAGATTCATGCAAATTAAGTGCATGCTGCCGGTCAAATGTTTGTGCATGTTTGTTGAGATATTTCTTTGTTGTGATAATTGGCAGACTCCCAGCAAAAAGTAATTTGTTATAATACTAGTTACATTATTTTCATGTTACTCTGTAAAATAGCTGAAACACACTGCCTCATAATCACCATTTAACAATATAAACCTGAGGCTACAACCCCACCCCGTATGGAAAAGATATATATAAATCTTATAAAGTTTGTATCTGTCTTGTGTGAAACTTGTATGAAAACATACAAGAGTGAAAACACAGATAAGATCCCTTGAAAAACTATATAAATGAAACTTGTATGTTTTGGATACTTCCTAAAACAATATATGAAAATAATGAGATCTCTAAGATGTTTCTCTTAGTAGAATACAAAGCTGACCACAAAGCAAAGATGAAAACCAGCACAAAAAGTGATTCTGCTTTAGAAACTGTCTGGCTGCTGCGGTTGACATTTATTGGTTGACATTTATTCAGCTTTCACTCTGGGTTCTTGGCTAGCTTAGCATTAGCATGGTGGTGTGTGCCGATGTTTGCAAAGAACCAAAGTTGTGTTAGCAACAGTTAATCCAGCTGTTTCTTTCCTAGATGCAGTTCTCCCCTTTACCATTGTGCCCTCATTCTTTTTTGTAATAAATGTCCATGTCCATGCTGTAGAGAGCGTCACCATTTGATTTCAGCGGGAGTGCAAGAACAAATAAGCAGGATTGATAGTCGATAGCCAGACTAACCATTCCCAGGAACTGGACTACTGGGAACTGATTTTCTTCAAGAATCGGTTCTCGATTCCTATCCTTAGTAGGGATGCATGTCATGTATCTCTAGATTTTGTATGAATACAGATCACACTAGACAATAGACCTTAAACAATTGTTTTATAGCTTTAACATAACTTAAAATATAAGAAATATTGTGTTATTAAACAGTCCTAACAGAATATGTGGATTTGATATTGTGATATCAGGTTTTTTTTTTGGTTTTTTTTAAGTAGATCCATAGTGCAGTGACTTACAAATTCACCTAAAAAGCTAAAAATTGTGAGTTTGATCCCTTGAGGAGACAGAAAATAATTTGGGGTTGTGTCAGCAAGGCATCCAGAGTAAATATTATCCCAAAGCAAATCAAAAGAGCTACCCCCTCTGGTGATCCTTTGTGAATATTGGAGCAGCTAAATGTAGGTTTAATTTTATTTCATTATTGAGAACTTAAAAAATAAATGGTTCTAATTTTTTTTAAAAAGAGACTGTTACTCTAGAAGAAGTCACTATTATCTGACAAAAAAGCACAAAAAAGTCTGGTCTGGTTCCAAAGCATTGCTGCTTTTCTTTTTTAGACTAAGATTTTTATATATTCTACCAGCGCTCCACACTGCAACAGAGTAAGAATCATCCTGTGATGATCTCCTGCAGAAGCCACACTATCGTGGCTTGTTGCAGGAATGAGGCATGCACTCTTTGATATGAACTGATGGAGGTGGCTGGGAAAGGATTTGTAAGTAAAACCGATCCTAATAAGGGTCAGTTCTCCTGTTAATCCTACTCCTTAATGTTTACTTGCCAAGGTATTCAACCACTGTCTACTGTTTTTTTTTTTTTAAAGAATTTATTTAAACATGATTGAAAAGAATCACAAACACAGACTCTAGAATTCTTCTTCATTTGGAAATCACACTGACATGCCCTATTTTAAGGTATATAGTAGTATTAGTGTGAGTAGTGAGTGGCAAGGGTAGGACATGCTGGTTAGCATGCTGGCTTTAGTAGATATTTCTGAAACACAATGCATAAATGTGTCTGATACAATGCCATTAATCTTGCATACATATAGAGGAGCCTGAAGCACAGTACTGTTCAATTTGGCCTTATTCAAGGATTTATGAAATCTACCCCCTGATCAATTGACGTATGGACAGTGGAGAAAGTCAGAGTTTATTTATCCACACGGATTTTTAGGGGGGAAAGTTTCATGTGATTACTAGCAATGCTACCTCTTCCTCCTCTTATATTGGACTTTGGACAGACTGGACAGTACAAAAACTACATTTCGGCTCTTGGGATACAACATATCCCATAATGAGCCAAGCCACATGTTTGGAATGATTTTAAAACTGCTGTTTCTTTACATTCTAGAAACAATTTTATTTATTTATTTATGACTAAAATTTTTATATATACCTCCTTTAACTTCAGGATCTTAGTTCAGTTGAAACATCCTGTGGTAATATATAGCAATGCAAGACAAAAATAATCAGTCACTTCACAATATTTAGCTAGACCCGCTATAATGTTGAAGCATAATTTAAGGTCAGTACGTGTAGTATGAAGCCACTTGATGGCCATTCTGTGAACATTTTTGATTTTATGTAAAAAAGTAAAAAATAGCATTTTTTATAACACCTACATATTTAAATGAAATAAACCAAATACTAAAAATTAAATACAGAAAAACAAACAAAAAACAGTTTGTTCAACAAAGGTGTTGATAAAATGTGTTGCAGACAAACTCGAAATAACGTGTATTTTATCCCACATACACGTTCCAGTAAACATGTATCTATGAGCAGGTTTTATTATTGTTGTGTGACTGTACCTCGGCATTACTAATTTACTGATGTGCAATAAAATGCTGATGCTGGTTAGACTCTGATACAGACAAGAGACAGAAGAATAACCCTTAATGAGGGGCAACAAAGCATGAATTTCTTTCACGGCAGAACAAGTGTTGAAATCAGTTTGTTGAAAACTTGCAAAGTGTTGTCTGGAGAGGAATAAAACAGCACTCAGTGGGATAGGAAGACACACATGACTAGAAATGATGGGAACAGCTTAACCAGTTCACCTTTTATGTCATTTTCCCTTTCTGGTACACACTTGAGTTAACAGAGAATACAGTACTACTGTGCTGGGTTCTCATTCCAAGCACCATAAGCTGCAGCAAGACTCTAGGTTTGCTCAAATATCCCTGCTCTCTAATGCTCTGGGTTCTTTCTCTTTCGGCTGTCTTGCATACAATTGTCTGGCATGAGCTTGTGTGCTAAGCACGACTGCCTACAATCAGCTCTAAACAAATGTTCATAGAAAGTCTGTGGGGGATTTGGCATGGTGAAAAGAAATATTTTAACAGTGTATATTAAATGTTGTGTTAAAACAATGGGAAGATTTCAAAAATCAAAAGTGTCTGATAGCATTTCTTGGAAGTGTCAGTACAGAAGTGTTTATCCATGGCGGCAGAAGAAGGACATTTGCTGATTTGCCAAGGAGATAATTAAATGCTAAAATTAGAAACGTGACATGTTCTTATCTTATCTTAGTTAGGATTGAATTATGGCTTTCTGAGGGAAGAAAAATTCTTCAAGTACAGGAAAAAAATAGATCTCTGTAAGGGTACTGATTGATTATTACCAAAATAACTGCAAAGAACATTATAATCAAGATATGTTGTTAATATGAATGCAGGACAGTACAAGCACAGAAACAGTTGATGAGGAGATAATTTTGCTGAATGCTTATGGGCATCCCCTGATTTCCATTCTAAGAGTAGAGCCCCTATAGAAGTTCAAAAAATCGTAAACATTGAAAATCAATGACAGTGACTCCAATTAAGTGATACCAAAAGGGTGGAAAGCACTTGTTTTATCTTAAAAACCCTAAAGTGTTTTACAAGCTCATATCATATTTTACTTACTGCAAAATCTTAATCAGAAACGCATGGCAATTTATAGAGACATAAAAAGTGAAATACTTAGGTAGTATGACATGGAATGATTAAAGGGGTGGAGATCAAAGCAGCAGCTACTGCATATAATATGAATTGTTTTTTTGGGTTTTTTTCATGTATTATTCCAAAAATGTACAGGACTAGTGGATAAAAGATAAATGCATTATTTAGGAATGTGTTACATTTAAAAACTCTCCTAAGTCCTTAGAAAGATGATAGGATCGGTGCGTTCTGCAAGAATCACTGACAATATATATTTACACTTAAGTGTCACTAATAATTGACAACAACAAGGGCATGTGAAGAGGAACAACAACTGTCTTGAAAGTTTGTGTCTCAACAGATGTGGTCTGCAGACATAAGACTGCCAATGGATGAAAACTCACATGACATTCTACTCAAGTTATGTAGTTATTGTCAGTAATACAAATGATAGCAAAATACATAAGGTAGCAGTGTCACTGCTGAACATTTTATAGTAGCCGTTTCTTTTTTCTTTTCTTTTATGATCCATTATTTTTAAAATTCATGTGCCGAAGATAACTTTGATTGAGTTAAATAAATACAAGCAAGCCAGTCTGTCTGCCTGTTTACCTGTTCTCGTGATTGAGTGCCTGGAGAAAATCACTTCAAATTTAGCGCAAATGTTAATGTAGACACAAGGAACCAATTAGATTTTAGCGGTCAGTAGTCAAAGGTCATGGTGACAGTGACCTCACATCCAGGGAATTCTTTCAAGTCTGTCACATGTCCCTTTGGATTAAATGTTGAAATTATTGGATTTGTGACTTAAAGGTCAAAGTTGTTACCTCTGCCTGTTCCACTCTTGTGCATATGAAGACATTCAGGAAATTTCATTGATTCTGATACAAGCATTCCCTCGGACACAAGGAAAAACTTGTAAGTTAGATTATGGTCATAATAGATAGATTCTTCTTATGAATAGATTATTCATTAGAATCTGGTGGTTGAATGAGAAATGTTTTTTGACATAATTCTAGAATTCATTTGCAAATTAAGACTCAAAATATAGTAGGATAAGACGATGAAGTCTTGCAGTGACTCAATGCCATGATTTAGGAACAAGAAGGAGAATTGTTACAAAGTATTACATTTAGCTAGATACTTAATTAAAGACAATGATCCTTGGTTCCAACCCTTTGAACTCCTTCTTATATAATATTTGTCTGGACAGACAACTCTCTGCTGCTGAAGCTATGCTTATACAAGGAATTGTGCTAATTTGCCCCTATAACCAGGATATTAATGAGTACCAGCCAGATCTCCTCCTCCTCCACAGCACTGTGTATACAACCACTAAGTTATTTAAGCACTATATATAAAAATGGCTGTAATTACTAAAGTCATTTTTTTCTTGTTAGAGATAAACAGTAACAAAGATAGAAACCTATTATATTAATTTTGTTACTGGTGATGTGCATTCTCTGCAAAACCTTGAACTGAATTTGTTGAATTCTTTGTGCTGCATGACATAGAACAGATATCATACTTATAGATTGCTAGTTGATGCCTACTTGCTCACATTTTAGGTCCATGATGTCCATTTATTTGTGAGGAAAAGCTACTGTGCTGTCATGATGTGACAACAGCTTATATATTAACCTCCTAAGACCCGAACTCTTTCATGGCATCCATTTTTAATTTCTAATAGTTTCTTTGCTATTTGGGCTGATTGGGACCTGATGAATGTAAAAACAAAGAATTACATGATTTTTTTAACCTGATTTTTGTTTCTGAGCAAAATGAGATCCACATATGAGGACATTCGCTTTTAATTTCGATAGAACTGTGGTGATATACTGTCCTCGTAAGTGGATATCAGGCCCTTGTAGAGCAACATTTAGTATTTTGGTCTAGACAACCCAAAATGTGAGGTCCACATATGTGGATGCCAGGTCCTAGGAGATTAAAGCCACTTGATTTAAATCTGAACGTCTTCACTTCAATTACAGCTTGATTTTTTAATTTAAAATCCATTGCTGTGCTGTACAGGGCAAAATTGAAAAAAGGATAGAGACATACAATCTCATCAGAAAGCTGTTTTAGAGAACTTGGGGTATTTTTAACTTGGTAACAAAGTTAACAAATTTCTTACCTTCACCACTTTTATATTTTATTCATCAAACAATTTAGGTTTTTTTTTATTATTTCATAATTTTTGCCCAAAATCTGATAAAGGTTTTATCATAACATTAAGAGGGTTTGGAGAAACAATGTATAATGGCCTTTAATTTGCAGGACTTGAGCTCTTATAGTACTAGTAAACACCAGTTTTGATAGTAGTAGTAGTAGCTGAAAGAGTTAGAAGCATTTTGACACTGATAAACTAAAAAGGGAAGTTTCTGTTATCTAGTTAATTATAAAGGGAAAGTCAGCCATGATGACATGTTGCCATCATATAAAACTTTAATACTCACACATGTGAAGACCGATGTATTTGTCATGAGAATTCATAAATGTTGTACTGCAACAATCACATAGAGTGACAACTGTCTGGGGGACGGGAGAAAAATGCCGCCGCCTTTGTAAGGCAGAAATGTTTGCACTGCTGAAAGGAATCGGTTTATTGTACATCCAGCACCAAAGTTAATTCCTCATAATAATAGGGGTATTTGATGTCCTTTATCATCAGTACTTATGCCTGCATAAAGCAATTTGTTCAAGTTATTTGTTTACACTGTCATGCCACTTCTTTTTCTTGTTTAAGGCATCTTTCACATTCTTGATGAACACTGTGCAAACAGAACATCAAAAAATTACAGAGCAGCATTAACACTGACTAACACAGCATGGCGAAAAATGGGAGAAAGAATTGCCTCCCAGCACTTTCACAGCCCTAGGAGATTTAAATAATAAAAAGCACTGGGCCTCTGAACAAACAGGATAATTATGGCCTACAGTCTTCCTGTCGCTCGTCTGGCACGACCAAGCGGAAAGAAACATGTTATTACCACTCAAAGGTTCTGCAAGGAGAATTAGGAGAAATAAATGTTTCATGTGGAAGGATAGCTTCACAGTGAATCCCTCTGACCAAATCAACAGCCGCAGTTTATTGCTTTCATTTATTTTATAGAGCAGCAATGACAAAAATGTACTGTATGGAATGTACCTTATTACTTATATTATTTTTTATATTACTTTACGTTTTTTTTTAATGTTGGACTTGCTCAGTCAAGTCTTCCTTTAGTATAGATAAAATCGTCCATTTACTTTGGTTAAACACATTGTTATGATCACAGAAACATTAATATTCTGTAATTGTTTGCTGCCTTTGATACTTCACCTTATTCAATCAAATTAACATCAGAGCTTCTGAAAAGGTTAGCTCATGGTGTGGTGTCACAAAACGCATCAAGCAGTGGAATCAAAGGACTTACACTCTTAAGTTGAGCTAATTAAAATCTTTGCCATAAAATAACTGTCAGGTTTTCACAGGGCACATGGACTCAGACCTTTCTGTCTGGTTTCAAGGTACAGCTCCAACATCTGTGCAGCTGCCAGCAGAATGTTTCAGTGGAACAGATGGTGTTGTAATGGAATGAGCTTGTCTCCATTAGCAGCTTTCCCTTTCTGTAACATAGTCATCCAAGGCAGCCATCGCTTTCAGATTGCCACACTTTTCAAAGCGTAACAATGTCAGCAAAACACTATATGACCTTTAAGTCTGAGGCTGCACGACTGTCATACAAAGGCAGTGTCTTCACATTGATCTATTCCTTCATTTCGCTCATATTTTTTTATTTTTCCACATAATACAATGAAGTTGAGAGCACGATCTTATTTGCAATCCCTTATTTTTTAGGTATGATAAAAGATAAAAATGTAAAAAATACTAAAACAGCCTGGTTACTTCCAGTTTAAACAGTTTTTATGTTTAGATTTAGCTGCGACTTGAGATGCACATTACTCGAGCAAATATTTGAGGCATTTAGATTTTTTGTAATGAGGTTTCATGACCACGTATGTATATTTACTGACAAGGCTGTGCTCAGAGAAATTACATTTGGTCTCTATATTTTTCAATTTTAATGAGGAATGCTGCATGCTCTAATTCAAATGTCACATTTTTGCATCTTCTTTTCATATTTAGCTTGGGTAAGACTGAAAGACCTTTCAATCAAAAAAAAAAAAAAGCCACCTTCCACCAGACTTTGTGTATTAATTATGAATATGCTTTCAGGGCAAGGCCATCCAGATGTCTTGTGGCAATTGGAAAACCTTTTTGCTTCTTATTTTTGAATTCAGGTTGTGGGATTCCTAAATGAACTCAGGAGGCCATTTCCACAGCCCAATTAGCATCTCAAGCAATTATAGTAGAGAAGAAGCCCATGGTAATTTTCAGTGCAGGGTATTTGAACCTTGGGTTAAAGCATACTGTGCAGTGGAATACTTGCAACAAGAGAGCAAATGTGCAACCAAAAAAACACAGAAATCTAATTTGTGCTGGAGAATAGCACTACAGAAAAATAATATTTATGCAAATGCCTTTTACAATATTGTACCCTGGGTGTCCTGTTAAAGCCAGCGAAGGCAGATGCAGCAAATGGTATACAGTGTTGTGAAGAAACCTTGTATTTTCAGTCGATTTCATTGCTCATTGTGTATTAACAACTCTGTCATTTTCTTTGACATTGTTTTGGAAGCATAATGAGATTTAAAGTGCGCCAAGCCTTCACTCAAAACACAGACTACAAATAAGACTATATTAAATTGTGTGTGCTGTGTGTAATGCGCACTCACAATCAGGCAGCTGAAAAGGCAAAAGCAATACAAAAGCAACCAACTTTCAGACGTTCCAATGCTACACTTAAATCTCACCATGTCACTATTTATGCTGCAACACCGTGCTGAAAAATGTTGAAGCTAAAAATGGGACACAATGTAACAAGGTTACCCATATCTGCAATGGATGTCTACATTATATAGTGATGATGATTGCAAGACTTAAAATCAGGGACCCAGAAAGCTGATGGTTTCTTTATAGAAACATATACATGAGAGAAATGGATTACAGTAATAATTATAATGTTCTTCCTGGATTCTCTGACAACAGAGAAAACTAAATTAATGTTGCTTCTTGATAATTACATATCTAATAGTTTTCCAGTAGCACACATATAGCAAAGCAAACAAAATTAATATACAACAAGCAAAACATGATAGAAACACAGATTAAAAAAATAATAACACTGATAGGTATATATGAGCCCCAGCTCTTACCTTTAACAGAGTAGATAACACTTGATAAATGACCTAGCTGTTACTACAACAACACTATGTTTTCTTAACTGGCTTCTGAGTCCTGACTCCTTAGGTGAGTCCTGAGCCTGAAGTCGTTTGCCATCTAAAATCAACATCAGTTGAAACTACAAATTTCATCTGCACAACATTGCCTCAAGGTTGAAGTCAAACTCTTGAGAGCCATGGAGAGGAACATTAAGATATTTAACTCTTTTTAATATTTGCTGCAGCGTCACTGGCCCAAACCAATGTGCCTTATTCAATGTCAATTAAAGAAAATCTCTGAATGGGCTTACATAAAGGACCCAGCACTTTATACAAAGACTTATCTGAAGAGATCAAGTGACCTGTGACTTTTTCTTAAACACTATACTGTGACTGCTGGTGTTCTATCTATCAACACTAGTGAGTCATAAACACTACAGAAGAATATTGCTGCTTGGATTCTTATGGCCAAAGGGTTTATGTGATGCCCTCCCCTTTTGTATTGGATGCTGTCCTGGCCGACCTCAGCAGAAACCTGGCTACCACGGAAGAGTAGTTGGTCTTGTTTACTTGGGCCTTACACGCTTTAAAAGCTGGCACATGTGCTCTCTCCGCATCACCTTTTTTTGCTTTTGCCCATTCAACACCTCCACAGCACACACGGAATGCATCTCCACTCCTGCCATCATTTAGTATTTCTGTTCTCCACGTCGCAGTCTTTGCTTCTGTGAGTTTTAGTTTTAATAAATTGCATTTGCTTTCAGTTAACCTTTACATGGGCTCCCTTCATCTATCACAATGTTGAAGCCAGATTATGGAAGAGTCAAAACAGATATAAGAAACAACGGGAAACAAGAATAATCATTGTCTTTATTTGCAATCTGAGGTAAAAGAGCAGATTGTCAGATACTGAAAATCAAGACAAATACACAGTATTTTTCTGCTTTATTATAGTCATGCACTCTGGAGGAAATGTCGATCTTGCTTGAAATCCATAAATACAGCACAGTTTGAAATGCACATGGTTGAAATGTTCTTCCAAGAATTCTTAAGAGAGAGACTAATCCTTAACAGAAATGTTTGCACAATTAAATATTTGGCTCACATAATCATCTTTCCTTTGCTACTCTGCGCTCACTGGATTCTCTCAAGGGCACGACTTACCAAAAAAGTGTATGTGCAGCTTTTAGATGACTAAAAATGCAGATTCTGGGTCTAAGTAACACAAACAATAAACTGAAAGTCCTGTTATATATCATATTGCTCAACTCACTATAATATTGGGTGTTTTGGTATAAAATGTGTGTGTGTGGTTTTAGATGTATTTCATCAGGCAAAAACATTTAATTTAAGGCTGAGTGCTGAAATGATGAATGTATGATGAGTTACATGGAGAATGCAGATGGCATACTCTCCCCCATCTCTGTCGATCCCGCACCATGTTGCTCTCACACTACATTTCCTGCCACCGTCCCTTAAAAAAGGGGTGTGCTTTTCAGAGAAGGAGGCTTTTAATTGCATTTTCATGTAGGTGTTTTCTGAGGGTGTTGTTCCCCAGGCAGAAGGAAGAGTGCTCTGAGACGAGCTTTACATGCTCACCAGTGCAGTCAAGCCCCACTAGGGGAAGTGCGTCAGAGTAGAGAGGTGCTGGAAGTGCAGACAGCCCTGTAGGGACACTTGAAAAAGCCATAACAGCCAGAGTATAAATAAATGCATGGGGAGAGCATTTTTCCTCATGGATGAAAAGCCTTTAACCTTTTGGTCTACATAAGAGCAAAAATCATTCTGTGACATTTAACTTGCATATTTGTCTTTTTTTTCTGGATAGATAATTTCTGGCATTATAGGTAAATCGACAGAGCCTTATTGGACTCCAGCAGTCTATTAAACATTCACAATCTATTTCAGTGCTGCTGAATTTGAATTTGGAAATTCCAAGGGAACACTTGTGAATTTCAAGGTGCAATCCCTTTGCCCTTGGACAATTTATTCAGCATTACTGAACGGTCATCACTGTCGCCTCCTGTGTAGCCAAAAAAAAAAAGATAGAAAGGAGTTTGTTTTAGCCCCAGTCTAGGATGCCACACTGATGCATAATTGATTTGGAAAAGGACAGAAAAGGAAACAGTGACATAACCAGAACAGTGTTCTAATCTAGGGTTTACTTACTGGTTTGAACAGATTTCACAAAGAAAAAGACTGATAAAAAGTCAGAGTTTGTACAAAAATGGGAAATATCTCAATCTACTTTAGTTTTGTGGACATCAACTCTATATGAATTTAATCATTTGGGTACAGTTGTCTTGGCTTGTTATTACGGTCAATTCAAAAGAGATGAATTCATTCTGTGGTTTTTGACATTTAGTAGTCGATGGGTCCTTTTGCAAGCTTTTCATTCACAAATTCCACCTTCAAAATGATAAAGCAGCAAGAAACAAAGGATGGCTGATCAATAGACTCAGGCAACAGTTATACTAGACAGCCATCACTGCCAAGACATGTTCACATATCCAGGTTTCACTGGATAAATAATGGTTAAAAAATCCACCCAGTTTCCCATCCATTGAAGTAGAAGAACAGCTCCAGGCTGTACATCAATGTGACATCACAGATCACAGACATATATCTCTGAGGGCTCATTTATAAAGCTTGTATACACTGAAGATACACCCTAAAAACTGTGCACAGCAGCTTCCCATCTCAGAGGCACAGATTAAGAGAATGGGAATGTGGTCATGTGTCAGTGCAGAGGGAATAGCTCTTAAATATTGAATACAAAGGAAGAGGCGATGTGTAAAAAATGATGTAAACTTATTCTTGCTGAAGTGTACCATGAGCTGTCGCAAATGACTTACTCAGATGACATATAAGGCAAAATTACTAATTAGCGGACTTTTAACGAGCTTGATGAATATGAGTTTACAAAATTTTACATTATACTTTAGATTCTCTTCACCAGAATTTTTAAAAACTAAGAGTAATTAAAACAAATGTCTTAAGAGGAATGAAAAGGAGGTAATTATGGCTTAACTATTTTATTGTAAATATACAGTTCTCTGAATCATAAGCTGTTTACTATATAAATAACAGATGCCAGTTATTAGTTTGCAGACTCAAAATTTCTCTTACTGGCACAGATCTGTGTTTCTGTTATAAAGTGACAATTTATCTACACTCTCACAACCCTTATAACCAACTTTATTGTACACTTTAAAGTAAATGGGATTTTAGTTTACAAACTGACACAATTTAATACAAAAAAGCAAAACAAAACAAAAGAAAACTAGAAACGTACACCGTAGACTGGAGAGGTAAGGTAATAAATCATGTGAGACTTTTTCTCATTGTTTTAATAAACAATCTTACATTTGCAGTCATTTTTGTTTTGCTTTACATTAAAAGATATTCAGCTCTGACCTATTTAGCAGCGTTCAAATAACGGTTCTAACAGGTTTAAGTGACAGGCACGACTCAATCAATATTTAACACATAAATGGTGAAATTAACCACTACCTCAAGAAAGTCCATGAGCTAACCCATGGTCCACATTGCATATTGTACAAAACACTTTTTTAATCTGGAAAAATATTAATATCCTTTTAAACCTAAGCGAAATAGAACTGTTGATTCAAAATACGGACTTTACAGGCTGATTTAGTCAAATTATACAGAGCAGAAACGTGAAGTTGGGATGAATATATGCAGGGCGTTACAAGATGGGCACAGAATTAGAACTTGCTCAGAGATGCATGCACATTTTTATGTGAGGAAAGAAAAATGCTTGTTACAAAAATGTGGCAGAATGCCAGTAAATAGTCACAAAGGGGATAGAGAATAAAATTTAAAAAGAAAGAAAGATTTCAATATTTCAATGACCCATCCATCCTGATTTCATCAAAGTGAATCTGGTGGATTGCAAGTTACAATATTTACAAGGTTTTAAATTTTGACCTTGACATATTATGTTCCCATCAGACACATAAGTGTATGTGCCTGAATACTGGACAGTGCCAAAAAATAAATAAATACAAATCTGCTTTGACTGAGGTCACAAGAGGAGTACATGAGTTTGGAACCTTAGGATAGATTTACTTTTGTCATGTTGTGTGTGTGTGTTTTTTTTTAAGTATTTTCTATGTGATATAATAAATGCATGCACTATTAAAGGTTTTGTGGTATATATGAGAGTTCTTATTTCATTTCTAAGCATCAATCTCATGAATGACTCATCTCAGCTGATTAAAAGTTATGTAGTATATATGAGATTTCTTACTCCAACTCTAAGCATCAATATCATGAATGACTCAGCTCAATTTTGCTGAAAGTACAGATAGATCAATGTCCTGTGGTTGTACTATAGCCTACACTATCCTGATCAAAGTGTGTCGACAAGTTTGCTAACACAAAACGAGTGTTCGGGGCAAACACAATTATTTTCTATCTACCTTTGGGAATAACTTCAATTCTGGCTGGCTGCTCTCCAAAACATGTGGCTGAACAGCCACATTCACAGGAATTAATCGCGAATCAAATGAACCGGCCCTGAGTGTATTCACTGCAGTTGGACAGCTTGCGAGAATTAAAGAATATTCTCCCCGCTCTAATTCCACTCACTGGTGTTTCAAAAAAATAAAAAAAAACAAAAACAAAAAATCTGCATCACCAGTCAGTCAGTGCATGAAGAAAATGCAGTGCATTCAGCAGACTGGTGTTCAGTTTCTTTCGACCTTTATTGTTAACACGCACACTAGTAAGAAATAAGTTATAAGATATACTGTGCAAGGTTAGAGTTTGTATTAGCAGTGTATTTGTACACTCGGTGACTTGTAAGAAACGTAAGAATCTTTGTCCTTACAGCAGAGGTCTTACATTTGCAGTAATTCACCATGGATTTTCTGGAGGCGTACTCAGAGAAAATGGAGTTTAAAAACCAATGCCATGTTCTATTTAACAATATGAGTGAGCTGGTCACTTAGTTTTGTGTGTTGGTCTCCTTTTTTTACTCTCTGTATCTTCCTTCTATTCTCCTGGGGTTTCTGTATTGACAACCTCGATAAAACTCTCTGGCAATTTATTGTATTGTTTTGTTCTTTCACTTGCTATGAATTACCCATGTATGTTGCAGAAAATGTCACAGGAGTGTGCGCTGTATGAAATAACAATGCAGTTCACAGTGTGCAGTCTTAGCTGTTCTTTCCTCTTGTTGCCTGGCTCTCATGTCTGCATCTCTCTTTGATGTCTGCATTGAAAGACACCAGGGCTTGAATTTGTTCTGTTTTTGTGCGTGGAAAGATTGGGGAGGGTTTCACAGAATGCTCCTGAATGGTTACTCGACTCTTCTTGTCGGAAAGAACAACAGTTGCTACATGTCAAACAAATGGTAATAAATTTTTGTCTTATTGCGGAATATTGTAAACAAGTCACAGCACAACAGTCATACTGAGATTTTTCCAGTGTTTGTGCATCTCTGCCAACCCCCCCCCCCTATAAATGCCTAATGTTCAGGAAGAAAACTAAACAAATATTCTTTCCAGAGCCTGTGTAGCCAGGAGGCAAATTTGTGTAAAACAACCCTTAAATGCAATGCCATGCTGTATGAGATAATACATTATTATAACTCAGATTCATATTCCTCACCTGGTCTTTTCTGATGATTGTCTGCTTTGCCTGCAGGCCCTATCCTTCTCTCAAACTCTTTCAAATTTTATCTGATTCCTGTTTTAACAGCAGCCAAGAACAAAACACAAACAATACCATACTTGGTATGAAGTAAGACATTAAAATTGAACATAAACATTACTTATTAAACAATGCTAATAGTCTGCTGCACAGCTACAAGGACACAATAGGCTGTTTATACGTAGTGCAAAAGCAAGCTATTTGGCTGATAAATAGCTTGTCTTTACAGGTAGGTGGGCGATGGGTTCCATTAGCAATTACAAAGACAAGTAAAACGTTACAACTTAGTCCATAAACTTTCTTATTATTCGGTTTCAGTCTACTAATAAATGTGATATTTCCACTCAAGGATATTCATAAAATGTAGGAAAGAAAATATTCAAGCATCCTCAACAGAAATAGCCAGAGGCATGTAACAGAAATGTTCTTGTTTAGACAATGTTCAGTAATGTTGCTTTAAAACATGAATGTTTCAAAACAGAATAGAAAAATCCCCTTTAAAGGTTGAGAACAAATACAGCCCTCAGTAAATCATAATTTTTTGTCCTTGCTTGAAGTGCAAATATGTGCGCGTGCCTGGGATAAAACAGGTGATTTATCAAAAATACATAAAATTGTAACCTCACAGGCGTGGACAATGACTGCTTTTTTCCTCATTTTTACTGATAATTTTACATTTTACTGATAAAATAACACTAACCTGGTACTTTATTACGTGCACCAGTTTAACTCGTCCTTAATCCAACTGTCTAATTACCCAATCACATGGGATCAACTCAGTGCATTCAGGCATGTAGACATGCTCAAGATGAGCTGCTGAAGTTCAAACCAAGTCTCGGAATGAGGAAGAATGAGTTCAGATAGAATGACCCGAAAAAGACAGCATGTAGGAAAGGACCACAAAAGTTGCCAGTCCTTTCTTGACTTTCTTAACTAAGACTACAATTCACACAGGCTCACCAAATTGAACAATAGAAGGCTAGAAAAATGTTGCCTGGAATGATGGGTGATGATGTCTACTGCAATATTCAGATGCTAGGAAAACAGAGAGAAAGACAGTGGTGAAGACACGCAGCAAAGGGCCATGGGTCAGAATCGACCCCAGGCCACTCTCTTTGGCCTTGCGGCATGTGGTTGCCTGATCAACCACTGAGCTAATCTAGCACCCAAGGATAACTTCTTTGCACACTTTTGACTTTGGGACCAAGTGAGCATCGTTTAAATGCTCCAATTATCTTAAACTTGTTTCTTTAAGATGGCAATGAGTTTAGGGTCTGCAGTCAACAGAGTTTAACCCAATAGAGCACCTTTTGGATGTGGTTGAAGTGTAGATTTACATCATGAATCTCCAACCAATAAATCTGCAGCAACTGGGGTGATGCTGCCGTGTCAACATGGACCAAAATCTTTGAGGAATGTTTCCAGCACTCTCTTGAATCTATGCCACAAAGAATTAAGACAGTCCTGAGAGCAACTGTAGGTTCAACCAGCTACTCGCAAGGTGTACCGAATATAGTGGCTGGTAACTGTATAACTAGCAATAAAAATAAATGGGTGATCACAGCTTAGAGAAACAGACCAAATGTACAAAAATGAGGCATTTAAGTCAACGTAAACTGTTAGTTTACTGAATTGACTCACACAGTCAAGTTTGACAGTCTTGAGAAATATTTTTGCAAAAGTGTCTCAGGCCTTTAAGAACACACACACCGTGAAGGCAAAATCCATTAATTCCAATAATTCTCGATTTTTAATGGAAGAGCCTCTGCCTTCACAAACGGAGGGCTAGATATTTTGTCTTTGCTCGGAGCTTGAATTAGCTATAAAACTACATGTTTGAAAATTTCACTTTTTTTTTTCTTCTGAACTAAAGCATTTTCACAGTCTTGCTTAGAATTACTTTGTATAATTATATGAGCCCAACCACCTCCAACAAAGAGGAAGCCACTAGAATATCTGCACACGGTCAATTATGGATGTCCTCTTTTAGATATACATTTTACTTTGAATACTAAAGTAGTAATCAGGATAATTGCACTCTTCAGTGTCTTCAGTATTAAGTGACTGTGAAGTACAAACAATCTGTGCTCTGCCCTCTTGTTCAAGATAAAAAAAAGGTTTTGTTTGATTGTATAAAGTTAATTTAATAATACTTGACAAACTGAAATATAAAAATGAGATTGGGAAATTCTGTTATTGCTCCTTGAAGAATGTAATATATCTTCAATGTAATACAAATCATGTATATGGATCTACTTTAATGCACTATGCACATCTCCAGTCAGATTCCCTGTTTACTCTTGCAGAACAACAGGAAACACATTAGCAGTATGAGCTGCTCAGTGTGTTGGGCACGGAGCAGTGGAGAGGTAAAGTGTAAATTAGCTTTTTGTTACCAGTATGTGCTAGGCAGGCAGCCAAATATCTTTCTCAAGGTATTATCCTGAAATAATCTAATGCATATTGTGGAAACATGATCCTAATCTGACTTTATTATTTGATCATTACAATATTGCTTTCCATTTTAACACCGTACGTAATGTTTTCCACCCTAATTAGCTTTCTCTGTTATTACTTTTAAACTATTTTGCTATATTATTGACCATTAAAGAAATTAATCTTTCAGGTATCAATTTATTCTTATTATCATACTCACATTATTACCACATCGTCACTGTGCTTTAAGGTTACCCACTATGACTTATTTACCAGAATATTTCTTGTTTTGTATAATCTGACTTAAACAATTACCTGTTTAGGGTGTTTTTCCAATTTATTCAACAGCAAGAAGAATAGGAAACATGTCCTGGTAAAAGGGTATTGATGTAAACTAAAGTAAACCAAATATTACTGGGTTCACTGTAGTTCACTTTACTTACACGTTAAAAGGAAAAACGAATTAAATATTTCTACCTTTTTTTTTTTTCAAAAGATTCAAATGTAGTTTTCCAGCTAGATGAATATTTCAAGCAGAAAAGCTTGATAGAGTGCATTTGAGAGTCGGTGCATGTTGTGTCTCTCTACAATGGGTTTGGCGGGCTCCATGCTTAGAGCACTTTGGCTGCAGTGTGGCAGAGGGAGAATGGCCTCCGTCCAGCTGAGATAATGGAATTGGTGTGTTCTCCCTGAGCTGTGCTCCTGGCTGGAGTTAATTCTGTTAATAGCAGGAGCTTCCACAGTCAAACCCTTTCGCTGGCTCGGGCAGCGTTCAGAGAGCACAAGAGGTGGCTTCTGTAACGTTGGTGATGGATGTATAATGGATTAACTGGAAAGTGGCACATGCAACTTGCAATTGTTCTCAAAGCTGCTAATGTGTAATCATAAAAAGGACTTGGCACTCTGTGTTTAAATATTCCATATTCATTCAATGCTGAATGCATTACAGCATTCCTGCATTCAGTGCATCTTTCTGACCCCACCACTGTTAACATCAGGAGTCTCTTTTTGACAAGATAAGGCTATTTGTGGAATACAAAATGACATATTATATCTTCATGGGATTTTTAAATCCGTTACAACACATGGGATCCACTCTTCTCTCTTTTATCTGTTTAATTTGTCATGGAATAACAAGGGAACAGCTCTCACCTGGCCATTAAAATCAGTCGTCACTCAATTCTTCGATTACTTCAGAGCATCAGAGCAGCGCTTCTATTTAATCCCTTAAATGCATGCTGAAAATATGTGCTTTGATCATAATTTAAATATTAAGTGGCAACTTTAACAAAAGAAGAAAAAGACAAGAAAACTAACTGTATATATAGGTGGCAATCAGAGCTGTGAATGATCTACAACTCTGAATACTAATTTAATTATATTTACAAATTGATTTATAATGCCTGGTATGATATGATCAGTGATATCTGATGTGATAAAATAAAAATTAGCAATTTCAGCCCTCACTGTCTGCATGGACAGCTTAATTATGGAAAAAGGTAAAAGATTAAGCTAACATATTACTTTTCAAAATTACCCTTTCCGTAAATGCCAATAAAATGTTTATTTTTTTTCTTCTATTTAAAAATGCACATATATTTTACTAACCTGTAAACTACATTCTTCATAAATATATGCAAGTCTACAGATGAGCCAGCATACCAAACATGTCTGACAAAACAACAGCCTCACCATGACTACCTGAACATTGGCAGTCACAATCATAGGCTTCTTCTGTAAATGTGGTTCTTACAGGAACAATACAAATCCCTCGCTTTGTTCACTTGCTTATGGTATAAAAGTGCATTGCCATGCACAGTACAGTTGCCATAAATATGTATCGATAACAAATGCCAGCTGGGGAGATTAATATGCAGTTTTGACTGCCGTCACACCCATTCGCTGTCAGTTGGAGTAGAAGCTGTAAATGAGGCTCATTGTTTTGGGCTTAGGTCAGAATATGAATTCTGCATGATGTGTACACACTAGAGAAGAAATCTCCCATAATCTTCACCTCGAGTTAATTACTGGAGACAAACATTATGGAGACCGGAGACTCTTATCACTGGCTGTTTGAACACAGAGGAGATTTGCCCCACATCTGATATGATTTTAAACTAAATAATCATTGCAACAAAACAATCTGTTTGCCCTATTGTGAAATTTATCCCCTTTTTCATGAGTCGATCTGAAGGAGATAGATGTACATTCTCACTAATTACAGCAATTATTACTCGGTGATGATATAATAAGCTCTCAAACAATTATTCCTTCTCCCCTTACTCTTCTTCCCACATAGTCTCAGAAGTATTTCATTGCACAAATATATGCTTGCCATTTATACTAGCTCATAAGGAAAACTACAAGCATATCATTCATTATTTTGCATGCCAGCATGGAAACTAAACAAGACCATCACCCGGGAGCCAAGTTACTTCCTGCTGAGCACAAGATGTTGAGATGGTGACACTCTCTATTCTGCAAATTTACAAGACTGCTGACTAAACTTGTGCTTATGGCTTACGTACACAGAAAAAATATAGTGCCTGGAGTGCAGAGTGGCATCCACCTTTAAGGTACTGTAGAACTTTAGTGACTTTACTATCATAAGCTAGAATTCTTAGTCCTCTTAGTCCTGATTTAACAGCGTTTACTAAAAATGTTTGACTTTTTAAAGCAATAGCTGTTGAAAGAAGTTAGAGGTTATGTGAACCAGCACTCACAGCTGGGAGCTACCGTGTACAAACAAAAGAGCCTTGTCTTGTTGCCCTCAGAGCAGACGTACTACTGCAGTTTCTCCATGTCTTCTTCAGTGTCCTGCTCAGGGGCATTTCAGCTATGGTGGATGACAGCAGTGAGGTCACTCTATCAGATTCTTGACCATATTTGCTGCTATGGTACCAGCTTTATTTGTAGCACAAGCTTGTTTTCAACTCTGACCAGTGCTGCATCATAGATGAATGAGTTTGTTTCTGTACTTTTCTATACAGCAGTATTATTAAACTTCAGCGTGAAAATTGCTTAGAAAACAATATTGAAGAAGTGATTCCTCTCTAGGAATACTTGGAATCTCATCAAAGTTTTCTTCTCCACTCAGTCTCTGTCTCCAGCCAGAATTTTGTGTGCCACATGCCAGAGACTGTTGAGGGCCCGTGGGGGAGTGAAAAGTGAGTACAATGGACAAAGGCATGTGTGGCACCTTAGATCCATTTTTTCTCTACCTTGCAGCTATTATTGTATGAAAGTGCTGTCGACAGCTTTTGCACTGCACCATGACTTCTCAAACAAGGTGAAACTTACCTTCCTTTTCTACATGGAAATAGTGATGCCTGCAAACCTAAAGAAAAGATCTTGATCGCATACAATAAAGATGCCCCTGTATCTTGAAATTTGCTTTTATCACTCAAGAATTTAGGATTCTGAAAAAAAAAAAAAATGCTTTTACAACAGCACTAAAATGTGCCAAAGTTGGGTCTGATGATTGTTCATGATTTTACTTCCTCATCACTACAGACAAGTATTGCTGCATGTCAGTTAAAATTAGCACGTAATAAAAAAAATAAAGTCTAATTTATTAAAAAATATATAATTATTATTAAATTACTAAATCATTAAATAGAATCTGTACCATGAAGTGAGACCCTTAATTGGTCCAGGATAAAATAATATCACAAATTCACATACATAAAATACATTTAAAGTGTACAGTACAGTACAACAAAGGCAAATTTCTCTTACCCAGAGAAATTTAAAAATAAACATAACCTTAAATAATGCCAAGGTGAAAACAATCTCGCTCCTTATAGGAATATGCTTCGTCCTATGAACAATCTCGCAGCACCTACTGGGTAGCACTTTCTAATACAGCCTGTTAATAATATGGTACTACTGGTGTAATAAGGTAGAAACAGAGGGGTAATATGGAAACATAAAGTATATAGTAATACCATGTGGTAATAGTATATGTCAAAATATCAACCAATATTATCTCATTAGGAGGTTACTACCACATAAGTAAGGCTATAAAAGTTCGAGTCCACAGTCAATACCATGCTATTGCTAGCAGGTTATTATATTGTTAACAATATATTACTATACTATTATTAATTGATTGCAGCAATGTTTGTTATAGGCAAATATTATTACATTATTGCTTTCATTTTCTGGCCTGTCATTACCCAGTTAAATAAATTTCAATGTAATATTACTCATCCATCCATTATTACTTGGCATCTATCCTGTAAATTACTGTCATTTTGCAGCTGCGCTTGGCTATGGTTGCTGGATTGTAGCTTGACTACCAGACATTTAACCGGTTGTTTCTGTCATTTTCATGAGCATTTATATCTTTTTAAGAAAGGCTAGAAGCCTCATAAGCTGAGAAGGGAACTGACTGTTTTGGCTGTTGTGCATGCGCATTGTGGATGAAGCTTTGAGACTAGCATGCTAGTGAAGCTGCCCCAGGCTGCTTTGACTATATTGAGATCAGTCATGATATGCAAACTATGCACATGCAGATGTTATGAGTCTATTCTTTTCACATTTTTTGTGCGTATATTCCAATCCATGCGTGCATATTAAGATTAGTGTGAATAAATAATACAGTATGCACACTCAGATCGGATTATGTGCTAAATCATGAACTCATGAACAGATCTAAATAAGCACATATGGATCTGTACACAAATTGTGATACAGATTCAGAGTGATCATGGCTTACTTGGGTGTGATACTGGCAACCATTATTTCAAATGTGATCTCTGTAAAATGTTTTGGGGTTGTTTTTTGTGTTTTTTTGAAATTTTGAAAATAAAACGTTGTCAACCGCAAATACTATTTATATATCATGTTTGAGATGCACTTTTGAGTGCATTTTCTCTCTGATGTGATGATGTGAAGCTGATAATTGGTGTTAACGTCACTGGAAACAGCTAATTGCCTGGTCAACATTTGTTGGTACCTAAGCTTCACTTAGGTTTGGACTTCATTTTATGTGGGAGCAAAAAAGTAGCTTAGAAATGAGCAAAACAAAAACAATAACAAAAACCACTTTTCTTTTATGCTTTTTTTTTTTTTAGGAACAAAGCACACTGCTGAGTCTCCAACTGTTGCAATGATACTAGCATTTTGATGGAGATGATGATGGAGATTTCTGTTATCGACATCTGCTCATCTACTGCTAGTGCTGAGTACTCCTGTTCTAGGATGACTGGCAAAAGACTGAGTGGACTCACATCGATGAACAACTATCAAAATATTGGAATTGATGCTGAAGCCATTTTGCTGCAGTTTGATGGAGAGACACAAAATGCACTTCAAATGGCTAGAAAAACTCTTTCATTTTATCTTGTCATCTGACATTTTGCTTTATGTGAGTGCTGCACATAGTTGATATTGTTTCTGTGTCCAGTTTTAATAATAGTGTTTCTGTTACATGCAGAAATTCTCCATATTAGCAAATTAGGTGAACTTTGAGAGGGGAGGATAGGTGCATTATGTGAATGCGTCCTGCTGACACCACTGGTGTGGACTAGCATTTAATAATTATTTTAGCACTTTAGGAAAGTCCTGACAGTGATGATGGCAACATCAACTCTTACCATGGGTTTTATTAAACAGGCAAGTTCAACATGTGCAGACTCCAGCAGACTTTTCGGAATAGACATATGAGAAATTAATTTAACTAAGTTACGTAATAAAAGGAGCGAACAAGCAAGTGTCAGGATTCTGTTGGTCTGAATGCAGGCCTTTATTCACTCTGTGTTTAAGTTAGTTTTTTATTATCTGGCCCTAGATGATGCATTTAGTGTTTGTTTTAATTTCTTGTGTTTCAAATGACATTCAAATAAAAATGGGCAATTTGATTTTAACAACAGTTTTGAACTGAAGCAAAGGATCTCTACCCTCAACTAGATTAAAGATGGGGAAAAACTTCTGGGCTCTCTGGTAACTTCTGGCCCCACTAATCGTTCTGCAACCAGAGAAAACCTTGATTCCACTGTACCAGGCCCAGCCCCAGGCTTCAGATCCATGGATCACATTGGGTGCCAAACTAAAGGTTCTACTAACAGAGCCCTGGACCACAGTTTGAAAAAGCAAGCACTGGAAAAAGTGTTCTAATTCCCAGGACAACCAACGGCCAACAAATTCAGACAAAAAGTGGACTTTACTCCACTAAGAAGAACCCTTCAATCTTTATCACAAAGCATTGCTTCGAATTCAACTGAACCAGGCCCCTTTAGGAAATTAATTATTTATGCACCAAATGTTTTTAAGGTTGTGGTGGTGAGTAGTTGTGAAACAGCTGGGTAATCATCTGCAGAAGGATGATTTATTTGAAGCATTTCAGTCACGATTTAGAGTTCACCATAGCACAGAAACAGACTTAGTGAAGGCTACTAATGATTTTTGTGAAACCAATTCCCAGTTTGAATTGAAAAGACAGACATAAAACTTTTCACTCTGATAAAACTAATAGTTAAGGTTGGATCAGGTGACCCTGAGCCATTCTTTAGTAATACTATAGTCTCAGACTGCTGCAATGCAGTATGCAATTAGATTTTTGTTTGCTCTGTCACTTAATAAGTGTTTTGTCCAAAGAGAGTTTCTCCTTAACACATTTGCACATTCATATTTAAAGCATATCTGCGATTTTAACTGATAGAGAGCATAAGAGTTTATTTTGAAACAACATGAGTTATACAGATTTAGTAATGTCGGCATCCTCAGCAAAAAAAAGGTGCTATAGTATGGTTCTGAAATAGCTGAATAGGTTTATTAAACATTTATATCACAGCAATTTGTTGTTTAATACTAATAATTAAGGCAATTTCTGGTAAGAATAATCATTTTCATAATCTCATTCTACTCTAATAGTATCAGTCAGAAATAGTTCATTTACTATGTCCAGCTGTACTAGATCTTCAAATCCAGATGGACTGACACCGTGTGAGTCATGCTTTAGTTCCTGGTTTATGGTGGAGCCCAGCTGGTGAAGTATTAACAGATTTGCCACATGCCCTTCTTTCAGCTTTCAAGATTTAATCCTTCTGTTTTAAGTATTCCTAAGATTCCAGTGTTGCTGTGAGTATAATGTACTGTAACCGCGTATTTATTTATTTCAAAATGAGATAATTACTTGCCGCCAGTATGTTTATTATAAAAGCCAATATAATAGCAAGTTGGACACACATTTTCTATGGTCTTTGGATGCCAAGATGTAAACTGCTGTCTAAGGCCTTGAGATTCACCTCCAGTCTAATCACACCATTAGTGTTTCCCTCCGTGCAAATGTGCCTGTTGATGGGCTGTCTAATGTGAGAACTGTGGCCAGGCCTGGAAGAAGTCATCCACTCGCCTCATTTGTTTGCTTCATTGCACTCTGGGAAATTTTTCATGAGGTCTAAGTGACTAAAACACGCAGTGAGCATTTTTTATCGGATCTTTATAATTTAATATGGTTGAGATATTTGAAAGTTTGAGTAAAGCAACTTACTTGCTATACAAAGTCTTACACGGGCCTAGGTTTACGTGTATTTTCAGAGCGTGTTACTGATAGTAACAATTAAAGCAAGACCTTGACATTGATACACAGTAAATGTCACCTCGAGGTGCTTTGTATTGTAAGGTACAGAACCTACGATATTAGAGAGAAAACTCCAACAACAGATGATTTTCTTTGAGCAGGCACTTTGCGACAATAGGAAGGAAGAACCTGACATGCAGTGGTGGTGTATAAACATTTGAGGAGGGAAAAGAGGCAAGTGGAGAAGAAAGCCTCAGTGCTGCTGGTTTTATTATGATTGTAGGACCTAGGTTGTCATGTGGGGTGAAACTCAACTTAATAAATATCAAGTAAACAAAAAAACTGCTCATTTGTCAGTAAAACATTAAGTGGATTATAACAGAAACTAAAATTGCAATTTGGGTTACAAATCATTTGTTCTGATAGCTAAAAATAGTATGTCAGTCTGACTCGATATACTTTTGGTATCTAAAGTGGAGAAACTCAAATACATTTGAGGCAAAAACTTAAGTACATAGATATATTAGACATAGCATATAGAGTCAAGGTTCCTGTATGCAGCCATTTGGGGAATAAGCTCAGGCGTACATGCCTTATTGGTAAACATTAGGGTTTGACATTTAACAACTTTATACCTTTGTGATTTCAACTTTTCATCACATTAATGCTGTCCTTAGGGGGCTGGTGTGATTCACTGAAGCCATGGCTTGACGACCCTATTCACCAATCTTATCACCAAGGGAGCTACCCTTTACTGGAAAAAAAAAATGCATTGATATGCTCCATCATAGACTGCAGCCTTGGTTGGAAGCAAGTGTCTGGGCACAGTGTCAGGTAAGAAAGTCTGTAAGATATAATAAGAGACTTGTATTGCACAGTATGGCTCAGGCACGTAGACTTCCATAATACTATTCACAGGAATCTACAGTATATGCCAGTTGAGTCAGCAGATATCAGATGAACTCGTGCGTTTTACACTTGCACAATAACAAAGAGGGCTCTCCACAAGCTCCTCATATTTAAGGGGCTATTAAACCACTTGGGTAAAGCATAAATGTTGAAGCAAACCACTGATCACTGAGTGATCTTGCCAAATGATTCTTAGGTCGATTATGGATCAATTGCCTTGGACACAGACTGCAACATTGGAAATGAAAGGAACATGAAGCTCCTTTTGGCTGCTTCTTTATTCACAAGGGGTTAGCACAGTGAGTAGCCGTGGATGTTTGATTTGGTAGACTTTTGCACTGGACACCCTTCCTGGCACAACCCCAAAGGGACTTGTGTCTCCTCCCAGGAATGAACTAGGGATGTCTCACTTGTTAAGTGAATGTGCACATCACTTGAAATAACTATGAGAATAGCTGTACATGTTTAAGTAATATCTACACGATGTGTAAGTTATGCATCAAAAAAAGAAAGAAAAAAAAGCGAAACTTATTGGGGAACTCTGACAGACCTCAAGTAAAAGGAAAAAAAAAGAGAAAAGAAAAACAAAAAGTGTTTCTCAAGCAAAGTCAAGCCATGGGGGACAGGTGTAGCTATTAAATGTGGAGCTTCAGTGCATGCTTTGGGTCTTTTC